>NC_068296.1:10359521-10676794 GCF_025860055.1 Xyrauchen texanus | reverse complement strand
GATGTTCAGCTTATTATCAGTTCATAAACACACATTTTTCACTCTGTTCCTCACAAAATACTTTCATAGGACATCAAATGCATGCAGTCAGTGCTGAAGTTTCTGAAGGCATTCAGGCAGACAACGGTGGTCCCACTGAAACTATTTCAGAGGCTCCTGGGGCATATGGCATCCTCGATGGCAGTCACGCAACTCGGGTTGATGCATATGCGACCACTTCAGACTCGAGTCCCAAGATGGGCATGGGGCACACCGCGTGCTCATCACATGGTTACGACGGATGCCTCAAATCATGGCTGGGGCAACGTGTGCAATAGGCGTGCAGCCACCGCTCCTTGGACTTGCTCTCAACTGCGTTGGCACATCAACTGCCTCGAGTTGCTGGCAGTGTTGCTCGCCCTGCGGAGGCTTCGGCCATTGATCCAGGGAAAGCACGTGTTGGTCCGTACGGACAACATGGCGATGGTAGTGTACATCAGATGCTGTGCAAGGTTAGGGAGGACAAGGATCAGGTCATCCTAGTAGCACCCCACTGGCCCACCCAGACTTGGTTCTCTGACCTCATGCTACTCGTGATAGACACCCCCCCGGCGAATGGGGCACCGTCTGGCATCCACAACCAGACCTCTGGAATCTCCACGTCTTGCCCTTGGACAGGACATGGAAGACCTAAGTGGCCTACCACCCGCGAAGGTAGACAAGATCACTTAGGTCAGGCCTGTATGCCTTGAAGTTGTTTTCTTCCCGAGGCTAAGACCCCAGAGATGCGCAGTCAGATCAGTGCTTTCCTTCCTGCAGGAGAGGCAGGAGGGGCGGCTGTCCACCTCCACCTTGAAGGTGTATGTAGCCGCTATATTGACACACCAAGATGCAGTAGACGGTAAGTATTTAGGGAAGCATGACTTGATCATCAGGTTCTCTAGAGACACAAGGAGGTTGAATCCTCCCAGATCATGTCTCATCCCCTCATGGGACCTCTCAGTGGTCCTTCAGGGTCTACGGGGAGCTCCATTTGAGCCCCTGGAGTCAGCTAAGCTAAAGGCACTCCCTTTGAAAACTGTCCTCCGGGACTTTGTCTCATAAAAAAATAAAAAGAGAGAGAAAAATGAGAAACAAAAACAATATGGTATATCTTATGGGAAAATGGACCAAAATATTGATGATTCATCCTGCTCTCAATGGCGTGTCAATTTTTATTTTTATTTTCAATCAAATGCTCTCTATAACGCATATAAATATTTTATTTTCTCTCCTCCTCCTTTTTTTTTACCTTCTGTCCCTCTCTGGTTTAAGCTAGATAAGGTTCTCTCTCTTCAGTGGTGTCCTCTGCACACATTTCTGGTGTTTCTGTGAGAGCAGAGGCCATCTCTGCGTAATGTAATTTCACAGTTCATTAAGACCATGCCTTGCACGACCCTGTGCAGAGTTGAATAATGACACAACACAGATTAGCAATTATTGCCCTCATAGAGACCACCACTCTTAACAAATATATTCAGCCTTCTGTTCAGCCGTATACTTAGTTTCATTAACTGGACATTAAAGATGTTACAGGGAGCACTCACTGCTTGTTACATGTTATTCATGCAGCAAAAAAGATCAGGTCACCTTGAGATACACATTACCGACAAAGGGATGTATTGATGTGATCCAAGCCCAATACATCAATACATCATCAATGGTTATTACTACTAATATTTTTTACCCCACAGTTACGTGTCCACTTTGGTTTCCTCTTTCAATTGTTCCTTGATTCCTTTATTTCCAGCCTGATCTCATAAAAAAAAAATTACATGACTGTGGCGACATTTCTGAGGCAGTTTCGAGGGGAAATGTCCTCCATATGACGCTAAAAGCATGTCTGATTTTCTCCCAAACAGATGAGATTTTTAAGGTTAAGATTCTATAGAGTTTTTAATAAACAAAACTTAAACATTTTAGCTAAACCTATCCAATAGTTAGGTTTAACTAATATGAGATTAAACAAGCATTTAATGATAAAATGTCATTTTGTGGTGCTTCTACGAAGACTTCACATTTCAATTGGCATGCTCTTCAGGACTTGTATACCCATCCTTTCAATGCAAATAAATGTAGTTGGTTATGTAAGGCAGATTGCCTAACAAATCATGCAGTATAGCAATAGTATATGTTATATATATTATATAGTAAGTGTTTAGATGTCACAAGATAGCATTGTGTGAGGAACATGGTGAAAAGTAAGTGTTTATGAACTGATAATCTGCTGTTTTACTCTTTATTTGTGAAAGGATAAAGGTCAAAGGCATTGTTGTTGTAGCGCTTCTATTGTTCATTTCATAAGGAAACTGCTGCAATACATACAAAGACCCAGATAAAAATAATTTTACAATAATATAGGTATAATAACATGATTCTATTAAACCAGTTGGTTTATTTCACAGTGTTCGTGTATCTCAGCTTCTAGAGCATGGTACTATATTGCCAAGGTTGTGTGTCTGATTCTAAGGGAGCACTTGCAATTATGGAACATGTATACTGTACATTGAATGCACATGGAGTCGCTTCTATAGTATTTGCTAAATGCAATTGTGATTCTCCCATTGATCATTATTGATCCTGTAATACTGATCAGCCTGCAGGGCAATTGTGCATGTCGTGACCTTTTCCACTTATTAAAAAATGTGGCATTACTCATTATTGCTTCCTGTTATGTTAAGTGATACCTGACACTGTTTATCCCTTTATCCATATGTATTATATAGCCTTATCCATATTATAAAAGCGTTTTATAAATCTATCCAAATAGATAAAAAAGGTGCCATTTAACTTGCATATAAAAAAACATTTGTGGGGAAGTTATGCCCCAGAGATCAAAAGCAAACATGTACAGATCTTTAACAACAAATTTGACTTAATGAAAATGAGTGTTAATGAAGCTTTTACGAAGCACATCATTAGCATGTGAGATGCTAACTGTGGATAATGAATGCAGCTCTGCAGGTGTGTACTGAACAGAATTAAAATAACCATCATTATCTGCAAAAACATAATAATCATCATTTGATACTTACAAAATGATGATTCTCACATCAAAGACAACATCATAAATACCCTTAAATGGTCCTTTAAATGGCAGAGAATATATTTCTTTGTAAGTGTGAGTGTATGCTGTGTGTGTGTTCAAGGATGTTCTACTTTCTTGCAGAGAAAATGTCATTTTGCTGCCCCACTGTTTAAGGATTGCAGATAATACACAGCAGGTCGCAGGATCAACTGAGCTAATTCAGGATACTCTGAATCTGTTTGGGCTTTTACATTACCCTGTGACCTGCTGATATTTCCAATGCCGTGTCATTCTTATGGTTTTCACCCCTCATCTTTCTTTCTTTTCACCTCTCCTTCTATACTCTTGCATGTGTGTGTGTGTGTGTGTTTGTGTTTATCACTTTGTGGTCCCCATATGGATAGTAAAACCCAAACTTTTTAACATTGTTGAGACATTTTGTCACTCCCCATGAGGAAAACAGCTTATAAATCATACTAAATTATGTTTTTTGAAAATGTAAAAATGCAGAAAGTTTTCTGTGATGTTTAGGTTTAGGAGATAGAATATATAGTTTGTATAGTTTGTATAGTACAAAAACCATTATGTCTGTGGAAAGTCCCCATAAAACATGGAAACCCAACACTTGTGTGTGTGTGTGTATGTGTGTGCATTTTTATGTGATTTACGAGGACACTTATTTAAGTTACAAACAGGTAATTACAAAGTTATTATGCTATAAATGGGATTTATGAGGACATTTCTAGTGTCCCCATAATTTAAATCGCTTAGAAATCATACTAAACAATGTTTTATTAAAAATGCAGAAAGTTTTCTGTGGGGGTTAGGTTTAGGGGTATGGTTAGGGTTAGGGGATATAATCTATAGTTTGTACAGTATAAAAGTCATTATGTCTATGGAAAGTCCTCATAATGATAGGTAGACCAACATGTTTGTGTGTGTGCGTGTGCGCATGCTTCATGGAGTGGAGATAAAATGCATGCTTTTACTTATTTCATCTCCATCATGCAAGCATACTTCCATCTCTCCAACCCTACCCACTCTTGAATTTATTCCTCCGACAGTGTCACTGCACCCAGTGTCCCTGACTACACACTCCAACAGGGTCTATATTTTCTCCACTCTTAAACAACAGATCTCCATTAAACATTGGTTTATGAGGCTCTTATGTAACAAAATATTACATGATGCCAAGGCCGCTGAGGTGTCTTTGGAACTCTCACTTTATAAAATATCCTATTAACCTCTTTCTATGGAGAACACCTATTGTGTTTTTATCCAGCTGGCTCGAGGGCAATTGCTTTATTTGTCTGTAACATTAAACGGAAATGCACTGGCAATCTGGGGACATATGAGGAGCTTTTAATTAATGGAGACTTAAAGTCTGTCAACAGCTTCGCTTGGATGAATTCCTTGCCTTCCAATTCACATGAAAGAAGAACATATTCTGAATTAGTCTTAACCTGTTGATACGCACCCCCTTTTTGAGCACACACCATGAAAATGATATATCTGAACTTAAATGGTTGTATTTACTGGACCCTTTGGAGTATGGACACAGTTGCAGTATCTTTTGAAAGAAGACACTTTGGGCTTTATGTAACAGGTGTAAATATGTTCCGTGTTTTATATATGTTTAATGTATAGAATTACACAAAATATTCATTTGTATGCCTGATGTGTCTGGTTGTATGTGTGTGCATCATCCCTTTAATTTTCTGTCTACAAAGTACCAGTCATTTTAATTTCCTTTTCTGCCTTCTCCTCTTCCCTTTTGGCATGTGCCTGCATGTGAAAGATTGTGGAGGGTGAGCACACAGTTTACAGACTGTTTTGCATTTCTTTCTCTCATCAGAAAGTAAATGTTGAAGTGATTCTACCATCACTGCCCGGTGTCCAATTATTTCCACAAAAGAATAACACAACGCAGACTACACCGGTCACATTTGGTGCCGTGATTTGGTGCAGCAGATCAGTGCTTTGCCGATCGCTGGGTTTGCGTGACGACTCGCCTGGTTGTCTCCTGGTTCGCCACAGCTACACAAGTGTTGGACTATGTGATCGTGCAGACGTAGGGTGTGCGGGTGGGATGGATCGCTGCTTAATGTTTGGAGGAGGACATCGTGGAACAGTAGACAATTTCAGCGATTTCCTCGTTTACTTTTTAAAAAAAATAAAAAAATTCTCCAATGGGTTCTCATGCATCATAGGTGTACTTTAAATGAGAGACTTTGCGAGATGCACCGTGTACCACGTATGAGTGACAAAGCTCCAGTAACCAAGTAATATAGTATCGATTTTTCAGTCTAGTGCATTCACAATGACTGTTGATGCATTTTTCTGGAGTGAGAAGCGCTAGAAATTGACTGAGTTAATACGAGGTAATACTGTGCATTCGCCTGGGGAGAATGTTTCAACTTTAATTTCATCCACTTGTTGTCTATATGCAGATACTGCACAATTTTGACTTTATTTGATTTAATATATTTCATTTCATATTTTGTGGAGTATACATTAACATTTGTTGAAGGCTTTAGTGTCTAGGGCTAATAAATAAATGTGTTTTTTTTTTTACATCTTCATGTGTTTTCAAATTACATTTGAGACATGTTTGAGGATACTGTTAGCCAAGACACATTAGCCCCATGAATCTATCTAATGTTGCATTTCCATTGGGTAGGGGCTGTGGGGTAGCAACCTATCACAACGAGAGGGCATCCGAAATTACAGCTCATTGTTATGGGAGGGGTGTTGCTCTCTGAGCATGTCGCAGATTCCTTAATTACAGCACCAGTGGGTCCAGTGGCTAGCTCCACTCCAGTCACATGCCCAGATACAGAGCATGCGAATAGTCCTGATTCATTAAGGGACATTATATCAGATCTAGCTCAGAAAATAGGGGAGAGTATTTAAGCTAGATTAAACCTTGCACGCCAGCATGGCAATGTGCAGCCTATTCCATCTTGCCAGTCTCAGCATGCTTGTGAAAGCATTAATGCACCCAAGCTGGAGGTGATAGTGCAGCAAGATGCAACATCTCCACCATTTTTCAGGGGTGACAAGAATGATTAATTTACCATGCATGAGTGGGAAGATATGATGTGCAGTTATATGAATAGGATGAAATGCAAATCACAAGCTGATGTCTCTGGTCTTATTATGAGCAGATTGTCTGGCAAAGTGAGAGATGTGGTCAAAGTCTCATTACGCAGCCGCCCTCAGCTGAGTGCCACAGACCTGCCCAGTACAGCGTTTGACATACTGACATGCAATTTTAGTGAACTGGCGTACTCGAACATGCCCATGGCTGATTTTTATAATTCTGTCCCGAGAGTAAATGAGAGTCGAATGGATTACTGGATATAACTTAACAAGGCGATAGATGTCGCTGACAAGTGCTTGCATAGGCGTAAAAGTAGTGTTGAAGATCCCACTGCTGAAGCTGTCATGATGTTTATTTCACATTGCCCAGAACCCAGTCTTGCCATGTCTTTTCAGTTTAAGCCAGCTGAGAAGTGGAGCCCTGCTGAGGTCCAGGAGCGGTAAGATAGTCATCAGAGGGATCTAAAGAGAGTCTCTTTGAGAATGCAGCACTCAATGTCTTTGTCAGTTTGCAATCAGAGCACTGTCACAGTAAGCCCAGAGTTTGTATCCAGTTCTCCTCAGCCACCTGTTTCTGTGCCAGTCCAGTCACCGCCCACCATGAGTCATCTTAATCCCAACCCAGTAGCGTTCTCTCCAGAGGCCAGTATTCAAAATATGGTTGGCATGATGGATAAGGCCCTGTCATTGTGTACCGCTTCACTAAGTTCACCCAATAAGGTCCATGCTGGCAAAAACGCAGACTTTAGGACTGGCCCTGTCTCCGCATGTAGTGTCTGTAGATCTATGTACACACATTGTAGACATCAGAGGTTGTGTCGTCACTGTCTCAGTCCAGGTCACTTTAAGATTGATTGTCCAAAAGCAGCGTGCCCTGATGCTTGCTCAGACAATGTCCAGTTAAACTGAAGAGCCCATGTAGTGAGAGGAGTAGCATGGTAGCATTGAAAACAACCTCAGAGAAGAGACTGATGTGCAAAGCATTTTCATAAATAGTTGCAAGTTATTACCAGAAAATAAGACTGTTCTTTTTGTGGGGTCTTAGATAATTGATGGGGCAAGTGAATTGTTTTATGCTCCTGTGACTGTTGGTGACCATTGCACATTGAAGGGATTATTGGATTCTGGTAGTATGTCCTGCACACTTAGTAGTGAGGGTGAGTCCAAGCTGAATGCCTCAAACAATCCTCAGTGATGTAGTGCTAGTTAATTGTGGTGGCCTTACAGTTCAACCAAAGTGTACAACCTGGAAATCAAAGTCTATGGATTTGAATTTGTCATTCCAACACTAGTGGTGCCTGGTCAGAAGGACGAGTTTATAATTGGAAGTAATGTGATTAAATGTGTTTTGCAGAAGATTAAGTCTACTGACAAATATTGGGATCTTGTCTCCTGCAAAAACAGTAATCCTGAGTGTGAGCATTTCCTGGAATTTCTGAGTTGTACCTCAAGATGGTCTGGCCCACAACAGCCTGATAAAATATGTGCAGTGAAGCTCTGTCAAGCAGTCACACTAGTTCCTCAGAGTGAGTATCTTGTTTGGGGAAAATTACAATCTAACCCCCATATTTCCCCAGGGAGCACTGTAATTGTTGAGCCAACCACTGCATGTTCAGCATCTAAAAACATACTTGTTGGTAGTGTGGTAACACCAATGTGGGGGGACCGATGGGTGCCAATGAAGGTACTTAATCCTAATCTGACGACAGTGACGCTTTGCTGAAACGCTAAACTGGCCGGCATTTCAGCATGTCTAGCAGTGGAAGACATCGCTCTCCAACAGGGTTTGTGTAGGACCCACTATGATGTTCCTGATTCGAATTAAATCGGTATCCTGTTCTGATACTGCACAATTGTTACGTGATTGTGGTTTATCAGATACTGATATTGACGGGTTTCTGAAATTTGGAAAAGAAAATTGCCGGATCTTATTGTGTCATATCAAGATGTTTTCTCCAAGGATAAACTAGATTGTGGAGACTTTGTGCAGAGAATTTATTTTGATGATGAACGCCCGTTTCGCCTGCCGTATCGTCGTATTCCACCCACCCAAATGTTGTCCGACATGGAGGAGAAAGGCATTATCAGTAAATCTGTCAGTGAGTATGCTTCACCTTTGGTGATGATGTGGAAAATGTGGATGGTAATCTGAGGGTTTGTACTGATTTTTGCTGGCTCAATGCAAAAACTATGAAAGATGCCCATTCGTTACCGCATCAGGCTGATTGGCTCGCAGCTTTGGGAGGTAATGCTCTTTTCAGTACCATGGGATTTTACAACATCTCACTCCATGAGTCTGATCAGTGATATACAGCTTTTACGACACATGGGTTTATATGAATATAATCGCCTTCCACAGGGCTTATGCAACAGCCCAGCATCTTTCATGCGTATGGTGCTAAGCATTTTCGGCGATCTTAACTTTTCAAGTCTACTCTGCTATTTTGACGACTTGTTGGTTTTTGCTCTGTTTGAATTAGAGGCTTTGGAACGCTTGGAGACAGTGCTTTCTTGGCTGAGGAAAAGCAATCTGAAGTTAGCTCCTAAAAAATGTCACTTTCTGAAAAAAATAGTGTGTATAAGATCAAATATATAAGATAATATACAGGTTTACAACATGAATGCTGCTCAGATTGCATATTTTGTTTAAGAAGATGATGAAGGGTAATTCTTTCAGGTGACATCTCATGAAAACAATGGAGAATATATCAGTATTTCCCAGATTGATCACTTTTATGGACAAAAAGTGTTATTGGATGTTTTTCAATGAACGCTTGACATGGACAATTGACCCAAGTGTGGCGAACTGGATTAATCTAGCGATCGCGATTTCATTACAAAGGTATGAATTCCCATTTTGAAATTACATGTTTTCATTTGTACTCCTGGCACAAATAACTAAATTGCTATTTCTGGAGCATTGCTATCGTGAAACAGAGATCAGTTATCAATGATGAACCTTTAGACATTTGAAAAGATGTATAATTTGTTAACATTAATTACATTAATAGACGGTAAATTATATTGAAAATGTAAGCAACGTAACGTCACTCCCGAGTGCGGTGAAATTGCGTATCAATAGGTTAAGGTCTCTGACTGATCTATGTAGAGGTTCACATCTAGCATTACAAAAATTTATAGGATAATATAGAGAATTATGACATTTTAAAATAACATTAATAAACATAAATAAATAAAACAAATAAATCACCACCTGATTTAAAAAGGGATTTTTAAAACATGAATGAAACTATTTTAGGTCATCATGCTCATCATAGCTTGTTTTAACTGTTTAAAATACAGTGGGGTCCAAAAGTCTTAGATTACTGGTGAGATTCTTTCTAAATTGATACACATTCTCTTCCAATTACAAATCATATCAGTGAAAAAAAAAGTATTTGGTAAAAATTCAACATCTACTCTATTTAGGCCTGCTACTATATCACCTCCCACTAGCAATGGCAAACTCATACTGAAAGCATAAAGAACAAACAAAATCAATACAAAAGGCATGTTACAAAGTTATTCAGTCCTTTGATATGAGGCATTAAGGCCATGCTGCATGCATCTATGATGAATCAATTTCAGTGGCTTGCATTTGTTTTAGCTCCAAGACATAGTCTTTTTACCTTCACCTTTAAGAGCTGTGCATAAAAATCAGTCTTGGTGAGGCAGTAATTATAAAGGCTTACTAATGAATTTTTATATATGAAAAAAGGACCCATTAATTCCTCTCAAGGTAAATGAAATAGCCATGCCCTCCAGTGGATTAAGCAACTTTTGATGTCAATCGTTGCGAAAGCTGTATTGATTTCACCCTATGAATACCTTCCAAGCATGAATGGCTGTACATGGCTTGCTAAATAATATGAAGGATGGAAAAGATAAGATCTTTGAAGTCCATGCTAAAGAGCTTCTTTTATCTCTCTCACTCAAGTGTTACATCACATCACATATATTTCCCATTCCCTCCATCAGTCTCTACACCCAATTTTAAAGAGCCAATATTATGCTAATTTACTTGTTCATGATTTCATTTTGGGGGTCTACTAGAATAGGTTTACATGCTTTATTGTTCAAAAACATTTCTACTAAACCTATTTTCATGCTCTGCTCAAATGCTCTGAATTTGCTCCTTTGTCTATAAAGCCCCCCTTTCCGAAAAAGCCCAATCTGGTCTGATTGGTCAGCTGGCCCAGTCTGTTGTGATTGGTCAACTGCATGTTGGAAATGTAACGCCCCTTACTACAACAAGTTTCAGACTTCCTGAGCGGCTGTAAACACTATTGTAACTATGGTAACAGTAGTGTTGGTTTTTGTCATATAAATTTGAGCCAGAGTCCAATAATGAATGAAATAACGAATGTTTGGAAGAACAAGCTGATCGACTTGAACCACTTTCACAAGCACAACTTACATTTACATTTATGCATTTGGAAGACACTTTTATCCAAAGCGACTTACAGTGCATTTATTACAGGGAGAATCCCCCCAGAGCAACCTGGATTTAAGTGCCTTGCTCAAGGACACAATGGTGGTGGCTGTGGGGACCAAACCAGCAATCTTCTGATTAACAGTTATGTGCTTTAGCCCACTACGCCACCACCACTGTGTCCTTGAGCAAGGATGTTTCACAGTGGTAAGGTTTACTTTTGTAGTTTTCTTACAAGTACACTGTTGATTATTGTGAACCTAGCAAAGCTTCAAGTCAAATAGTGCATCTAATTTAGTCATCTATTGTTGGAATAGGTGCAGCCGAACATTTTTCGCCTGAGATATGAATGGAGAACAGAGGCTTACTCCTGGTTGGACATTACCAGGGGTATTAGAGAGTTAATGAGCATGTTAGCCATAGACTACCGCGGATAGCTGCCGTAACATTACAGCTTGTAATTATATAGTTATAAAGACTCTTGAATTTGACCATTTTGTTACACAGTTTTAGGTCAAAGCCAACCCACAGCTGAATAGAAAACCCTTACCAAAACAATAACATTACATTGCGAGTTAGCCGAGAACTAGCCTGGATTTCAGACGATAAATTATTGTTTTAAAAATAAATCCATCTCCAAACTTGATAACTATTCATGATAGTGAGAACGAAAAACAATCTTCATAATTCTACACAGTTGTAGGTAAAGTGGGCCCACAGCTGATTAGCAAAACTATTTCAACACAATAACATTAGCTAGCAGGTTAGCAGAGGCCTACAACTGTGCACTGGGTGTACACAGTAGCTACAACATAAAACTCCACATTTTAACTCTCAGTAGCAGATACATCCACAAATAATCAAACATACTTACAGATTGTGATTCTGAAGTGCCAGATTGTCCCAACAAAGTGGGAACTGCACCATCTTTCAGGAGTAACCGTCTTTAAAATCCAGCATTGGTTGTGGTTGTATTGCTGAGGAATAGTGGTAAAAATACATTTTAACCACTGATTCTTCAATTCATCTGACTTTGGACGTCCAAACAAAGAGGTTTTGCTTTGACAGAAAACAGCATCTTCTCGACATGGCGACAACACTAACCCAACTCATCCAGGCCTCTGCTATAACTTAATTTGTTTGAGGGTGGGCCAAAGTAGCAAATTTGTTACATAGTGATGTAGACACTTTATGGAAGAAGTGGCTGGACTACAAACCAGCCATTCCTTGTAGTTATTGAGCATTGTTGTCAGTGGGAGAGAATAACTCCCTTTTGTGTGGACTTTGTGCTTTGTAACTTTGCAGAACTTTTACATGCACAAAGAGCTAGGTTCCACACTAAAGGAAAGGTAAAATCCCAAAAAGCACTAAAATGCCTCTTTAAGTCAAAGTGGAAACTTGCAAAGTTCAAAGAAGTACAATTAGCAGTGATTCATCAATATGTATGTATTTCAAGTTTGATTGTACTGGCTCAATCCAGTGAAAGTTATGGAAATGCATTTCAGTAACATCCTGTATTGCTCAGGTTTATTCATCATTTAGTAGATGCTTTTATCCAAAGCAACTTCCAGTAAACTTCCTACAGGAACAAACCCCCTAAAGCAGGGGTCGGGAACCTATGGCTCGTGAGCCACAAGTGGCTTTTTGTTCAAAATCACGTGGCTCGCCTGGCTTCTCACCATTCACCAACACATGATCTTTTAAAACTTTCTAGAGATAATTTTCCTGCAGAAAGTGTGGGTGCGATTGCAAATCTTGAAGTCAGTGACACTGTTTTGATTTCCTTTCTCCCAAATATGTTGTACAGCCTACTCCTGGTGAAAAAGTTTTGAAATGAACTCCCTCCAAATGCGGATTTTTCATGCACATTGGCAGGCAATTTTGCTGATGTTCCAGCCACTTTGGAAGGCAACCTGTAAGACTTCTCGAAGTGATATATTACAAGAAATTAGACACAAAGACACGCATTTGACAAAATGTGATTATATTTTGGAGAACAGATGAAAGAAAAGCCACCGATGCACTTCTGATTTGTTATGTGTGCGCAGAGATCTCTGCTATTCATGAGAGTAATGAAAGTGTTTCTCATGTGGTACTCACACATTCATAGAGTTCTGGGCCTCGTTTCCCAATAACTATTGATCTTAGCTGTTAAGAGCATTTTCGATTGATTTTATGAATGTATGTTATATTTTATGTGCACCCAGGGTGTGAAATAGCCCCCGCCACACTCCAAATGTGACGAGGCTCAATGTGATTTTTTTCAAATTTTGTTCACATTTCAAAGTTTGCAAGCTCCTCATTCAAATGCAGGTATTTCATCTGTGAGTAATTTTACTCATCTACCCAGCAACAGGCCTGTAAGACGTCTCGGAGTGACAAATGACAAGAAATGCTGTCAAAAAGATGTGTTTTAAAAGATGTGTTAAGAACAGACAAAAGAAAAGCTGTCATTGCTTGTGTCTGATTCACTGTTTGTTCAGAGGCATGCAGCATAATGCAAAGAGTTATCACTCGTTTCATTCGACTGAAAACTGTTTGCAAGAATAATGTAGTCTATGAGAATTTTGCAAACGATCATCTCTTGAGGTGCTGTGTGTTTAGTTTGCTTTATTTCCACAGAGCCATTCGCTCTTAAACATTGTGAATGCAACTCTGCAGGTTCAGTAATATGTATACAGATATCTTTGTATTAAAGAAATAAAGACGGCCCTGATATAATCAAAAGACACGTTCACCTTGAACCTAAAATTGAGGTCTATTTTATTTTATTTAGACAGCATTAACTGTATTACCATAACGCAATACAAACACAAATTCAATAAGAACACAAGCTTTTTTTAGGGAACACAAGGGAATTTATTATGCTTATTTATTATGATGATTATTATACTTAACTTTACATTTATAATTGTCTTTAGTTGTTACTCTGTAGGCTATAAGTAATGTTTCACCTGTTGTCATTGATGGATGCTTGCGTGATGGTTCAGATTCAGATTTGGTTAAATATGTTTTTTTAATCACATAGTTATTTTAATTGCTTTTTTAATTTTGTTTAAAGTGCACTTTAAATATATAAATGTCTTTTGTTTAAAATTATATTTCATTTTTGAAGCAAAATCAATAAAGCAAACATATTCACCGACTCTCGGCGGGGAGCGATATTTTAAAGGCGATTACAGTTGAAATATTTTTTACATATCACCCATCCCAAAAGGTAAGTTACATTTTTCATGAACAATTGTAAAATAAATGTTATGGAGACTCACAGAAACACTTGTACTCAATTCCATATTGCAACATGTTACCTTTATATATATATATATATATATATATATATATATATATATATATATATATATATATATATATATATATACATACATTTTTAATTTTATAAATATATAAATATTTTATTTTATTGAAAAACGTTGTTTTTGAAAATAGTAAATTATTAGTTTTTGCTATGGCTCTTTCGAAAAAAATGCATCAACCAAAAAATTGGCTCCTTAGTGATAAAAGGTTCCTGACCCCTGCCCTAAAGCAACCGAGGATTGAGTGCCTTGGTCAAGGGTACACTGGTGAAGGGAGAAATCTTAAATTTAGGAGCTTTGAGTTATCATCAACCCTTATCACACCCTTTATCCAGCACCCACCACACTTAATGACATTTAAAGATGAAGTGTGTAATTTCTACACCACAAAAGCATCACCAAACAGATTTGCAAAAATAAACATTGTACTCAAAGAGCTGAAATGAACACACCTTCTGTCCTCCATGGTTCGAAAAGATAGTCCCGCCCCAAAATTCACACCTTTGGTTGAGTCAATGTTGCTGTGTTTGGATGGTCGGGACAGTCAAACATACAAAGTGATGTTTGAAAGCACCACAGAGGCACAGTGTTAACCTTTTGGGAGGAACCAACCAACAAATGGTTACTTATAGTTTTCTGTGATACAAGAAATTATTGAAACATTGAAAAAAAAATATTTGATTCAACCCAACTTCTGCTGATTGTGTGAAATATTTTCAGATTTTTGTTACATCCCACATGAGATTGAAATGCCAATATCAGAATCAAATAATGTATAATAATGTACAGAATCACTGTTGACACACAGTCAGTTTTAATTGATCCACCCAGACTAATATGATGTAGCTCTTGGAAGGTGATGGACACAGTTGACGTCTAAACATGGAAATGTGACATTACACCATGAAAAATGTGGCATTTAGAAAGGCCTTACCTTGACTAAAAAAATCACTTCTTTAGGAGAGGGAAAGAACAGAGCAGTGAAGGACAGGATTTAGAAGGATGAAATATTTGAGAGAGCCATGAAATATATATCCATCCATCCATCCATCCATCCATCCATTAGCATCTGCTTCAATCCTTTCAACTTTAAAATGATTAGCTTTCAAACTGATGACTGGCAAAAAGTACTTTGGTGTAGAACTTCAAAGCTGCCTACAATGAGGTCACCTGAAATAAATCTGCATTGGAGACAGCAATCACACGCAACTATCAAGCTATTGTGTCCTTGTATCACTAAAAGCCTTGCTGTACCAAACCACACACAGGTATTCCTGCATTTCTGATATTCATATACATTTGCATTTTCAATTAACCTGCTAATACGCACCCCCCTTTTGAGCACAAACCGTGAAAATGACATACCTGAACTTAAATGGTTGTATTTTCTGAACCCTTTGGAGTATGGACACAGTTGTAGTATCTTTTGAAAGAAGTGATCAAAAGTTTCATAATTAATATATGTTGTTTTTATTTTTTAAAAGTTAGAGAAGCTGTTGTTTAAAGTAATGGAAATTCGAAAATCGCTGCCGGTACACAGTAAAATTAAGGCTGCGCCTTTCAAGAAGGCACAATAATTGACTGCACTTCCTGGCTTTTATTAATAAAACTACGCTGCATTTTTAAAAATATACTTTGGAGACATGCTCAGTTTGTGTACAGGACTCTAATACATAAGTACGTATACAGTTTTACAACATTAATGCTGCTCAGATTGCATAGTTTGTTGAAGAACGATGACGAAGGGTAATTCTTTCAGGCAAGATCTCATGTAAACAATGGAGAATATATTAATATTTCTCAGGTGTATCACTTTTATGGACAAAAAGTGCTATTGGATATTTTTCAATGAACACTTGTCATGGACAATTGACCCAAGTGTGGCGAACTGGATTCATCTGGCGATCGCGATTTCATAACAAATGTATGCCAATTGTCCCATATTAAATGGTCTGCACTTATATAGCACCTTTTTAACCTTAACAGTATTCAAAGCACTTTACACTGTGACACATTCAACCCTTCATACCCATACACCCACCAATGGCAGTAGAGCTGCCATGCAAGGCACTAGCCTGCCATTGGGAGCAACTTGGGGTTCAGAGTCTTACCCAATGACACTTCACATCTAGTCATGTGGGCTGGGATTCAAACCACCAATCCTGCGATTAGTGGCCAACTCGCTCTACCAACTGAGCCACAGCCACACCTTAACCAGGGTGTCCCTTATATTGACTGCTACGCTGATCTAACCACTGACTGATATAATAGCAACAGCAGCATTGTTGATCACGGGACTTGATCACCGACACCTGTCATTATCCAATCACAGCCCCACTGAAGCGAATCAGTGTACATTAAGTAAATGTGGCAATTGTTACAACAACAAAAAATTGGGCAATGTGTGATGCTGTTCAGTCGATTTGGCATGTGGAAATATGGATTAAACGTATCCTCTCGCTCTTTCATTATATATATATATATATATATAATGAAAGAGCGAGAGAGAGAGAGAGAGAGAGAGTCACTGAGCACTTTATTAGGAACCCATTTACACCTACATGTTCATGCAATTATCTAATCAGCTAATCTTGTGGCAGAAATGCAATGCATAAAATCATTCAGATACAGGTCAGGAGCTTCAGTTAATGTTCACATCAACCAACAGAATTGGTATAAAATATGATCTCAATGATTTCGACCATGTTATGATTGTTGGTGCCAGACGGGTTGGTTTGAGTTTTTATTTTACTGCTGATCTCCTAAGATTTTCACGCACACCAGTCTCTAGTGTTTACTCAGAATGGTGGCAAAAAAATATAAAGAATCCAGTTCTGCAGATGGAATTGCCTTGATGAGAGAGGTCAATAGAGAATGTCCAGGGCTGCATTTCCCAAAACCATTGCAAGCTTAGGTTTTGTTACGAGACTGGAAAGGACGAGACGAGAGAGTGGGGATCCAACCGCATAACTACTTATTAAGGATCTCAAAAAATGAAACTAAACTGAAACACTGGAGCAAAAGGGAAATAAAACATAACAGCAGTTTGCAGGCGTTCGAGGTAGAGCACATCATATATGACATGGGGAAGAACAAATAAAATGTTTTCTTTTCTGACTGACGAGAGGGCCGGGATTTGAACCACCAATTCTGCAATTAGTGGCCAACCCACTCTACAACTGAGCCACAGCCACTCCAATCCAGTGAGATTTTAACCTGTTAACCCCTGTTAACCTGTTAATATGTAAAACCCGGTTGGGAATCACTGCTTTACAGAACCCTCTAAAACCAGACATGTTTTAGCTAAAATTCAACATGTGCTCTTAAAAACCCTTAAAGAGTCTGGTCAGAAGGTGCTCGCCACTGAACCATTCACCATCCTCAGCCTAATTTATTCAATGAGAGCCAGGCTGGGAAAAAGTGGGAAAAAGGATCGGTATAGAACAAAGACACTACTCTTACTATTGCTGTAGTATATAGTATGTATACTATAAACATTATGCACATTTCTGTGTTAAAAAATTCTGCTACATTTGTAGCACTAGAGAATAAATCACTCGGATGCAGTGCATTGTCAATTGTGCTTTACCTTGAATAAACTGCAATAATAATTTCACATGATTAATAATATCATGTGACATAAAAATATGCTACAACATGACATAAACAATTAAATAATCAAATAAACTGAACATGCTTTTTCTGTACTTTGATATTTCAATAATTTTCTGCAAATTAGATGCATAAACATGTCACTTGGTGGACATAAGCAATTAATCAAATAACTGCTTATTTACATTTAAATTTATGCATTTGGCAGACGCTTTTATCCAAAGCGACTTACAGTGCATTTATTACAGGGACAATCCCCCCGGAGCAACCTGGAGTTAAGTGCCTTACTCAAGGACACAATGGTGGTGGCTGTGGGGATCGAACCAACAACCTTCTGATTACCAGTTTACCAGTTATGTGCTTTAGACCACTACACCACCACCACTCAATTAATGTTTGGTATAATTAGCTCCAAGTTTAGCTCCATTGTTTGATTCACAAACAATTCTTCTTAATATCCTCTTATCTATTATATTTATTATATTGCATGTTCACTAATTTTGTGTAGTGAAAATAATTTTAAAGTTTGTTTTTACATTTCACAAAACACAACTCCACAATATGCACGTTGGTTGCTGCCATCTTGGAAATTACATCAAATTACATTACTTGCTTAGGTCTTGGTTGATCAATCACGGATTTGCGACTTCGAGTGGCATTCCAGTAATTATTTTCAAGTGGGAGATGGGAAATTCAGAGTTCAGAGTTATCTGGAAAGCAGAATAATAGCCACGTTGTGATTCTCAGGAACCCTACACAGTGTTCACTGCTCCCTACATATAGAGCAGGAGTTTATTTGGAATTTAATTGCTGCAGTTCACTTCACTTGATTAAATTTGTTCATTCGAATGCCCTGCAAAATATTTTAATCAACTAAGTAATTGCATGATTTTTCATAGTTAATCACGTTTTATTAATATTTTTTAAATAAATCAATAAAAAAAAATCACAGTATAAAGATAGAAATGAACTAAAATAGCACCAAATCAAGTAAAATTAATGTTTCCCAAATCTAAGTGGGAGTGTGACTAATTCAACGAGCTCGTCCACATAGGTTGCATCATTATTGCATTATTAAAGGTGTACTCAGAAACTTTTGTCTTTGTGTTATCATGGACTTACACTGACACCTAGCAGCTTGGATTCAGCATCATTTGAAATCTGTAGTTTTTAGTTTCAGATGCCATTGTTGAAATTTTGTATTCACAGTTCCATGATTACTTAAATCAGTGAGTGAAAGTGTCAAATAACAGGATGGTTACTGAGATTAAGCGAGTAGTATTGGGCTGGTCATGTGATTCTAACATGTCAGCCTCATGTGCGTATTCTCTCCATGTAGAATAAAACCGCTTTAATAAGGTTACTGAACATGAAAAATGTTGCAGAGAACATCTTGTTGTGCTTTTAGCCCTGTCACGGCCCACATAATAATTCACATCAGTGAAATGCATTATGTGTTTGGCTTGTAAGTTATAGTAAAGACTTGAAATGCTTCTGTGGTCAAATTCTGAATTACAAAGTAAGCAAAGTAATATATTTTCGTCACAAGTCACATCAGGGTTTGTTTTGTTCCAAAAAATTTGGTCCTTTCTCAATCACGTGATCACTGATAGAAAATCGCTATTGTGTTTTTGTGGGGTGTACATCAGTGAAATGTCCCTGGACACATAAAAAAGATTCTGCCCTATTCCAGCCTGTGATAAGAACTCACACGGATAATAGAGCAAACATTATAATGTCATACTGTAGATACACCAATATGACATCAGACACCCCATTATGACATCATATATCCACTATTATGACATCATAGAGGCACAATTATCATTATGACCTCATAGAGGTACTGTAATGACTACATAGATCCACCATTATGACATCATAGAGGCACCATTATGACATAATAGAGAATACATATGTCATATAGTAATTGAGGGACTGCTATGACATAAAATACCACCTTATAATATCATAGAGGCACAATAGAGTATGAGTGTTGTGCAAATGGAAAGACAGAAACTTAAAACATTTATCTTGAAATAAAACCTACTGGTTTATTGACTGTTTCCTTTTTAATTGTATGCAGCATTCAGTGTATACTGTGTAGTATTTAGTAAGTAGTAAGCAAGTGTTCTACAGACTCTCTCTCTCGCTCTCCTTCCACTTCCAGTCTTTTCCACTTTTATGCATGATATTGCACTAACTTGGCACCATAGACCTGATTACCCAAAGAATTCCCATCTCTTTAATTAAAATTTTTTAAATGATCTCCCAGTGTAATATCTTTAAAGTCACTCTCCAAAAAATATATTAAGCACAATTTATTGAGCTTCCATTACATTTTGTCACAGTGTTTGCATCGTGCAGCAACAATGAGTTATGATAAATATACAGGAAAATAATGAAAGGTAAGAGAAGTCATGCACTGCTTGGTTAGTGGTTTTAATACCATTAACACGTCATTTTCCTGTATGAAGAATACATAATAAAAACCACTTGACTTGACCAACACGATAAGCCGGCATCCTTGATCACAAGGTACATCTATAAAACATATGCAGCTTTTAATTACATATGGTTGCTTTATGTATCTATTGTTTTAATTTGAGAAAGTATCTTACCACAATTGAGATATATCCTCAAGAAATTTAGGTTGTGCTTTTTGATTTCTATGAAATTTATCAAGTCTCCAATTGATGCCTATAAAACCCAAATGAAAAAGCTTTAACTTTCTGTCTCCGAATACTAAGAGGAATGCTGTTCCTCCAAAGACCTTGTTATATCAAATAATTATGGATGTTTCAAATTCTCCAGCAGATATGCTCTCAAACAAGAACATCTGACCTGTTCTCATTTTCATTGCCTTGTTTTTTCTTTTCTTCTATCAGTTTAATTTATTATTAATGACACTTTTAGCACCCCAATCGATGCAATCCATCATATATGACATGGGGAAGAACAAATAAAATGTTTTCTTTTCTGGCTGCCATGTAGTGTCAGAAATTAATAATTCATGTGGCTGTATCCACCACATCAAAGTAAATCAGAAAGGGGTCCCCCAGACACGACAGATGTCCTTTTTCTCTAGCAATAAAAGCATAGGATAGTTGTGCTTTTTCTACACACCAGTCAAAATTTGAATAATTAAAAACTAATTCCCAATATAAATGAATATATACATGCTTCACACAATAATATTGGAAATGACATCTGAAATGTGAGAGGTACTTGCCTTTGGAAAACTCACCACCACAATGACAGGGTGTTCTGGATGATTCACAAGTCCTCACAAGTCTCTAGGATTTTCTTTCCCCTACTCAAAAAAGGGGTTTTCTCAGCAATGCCATAGAAGAACCATTTTTGTTGAACCTTTGTTATTATAGTCTCAAGGAAATGTTCACTACTAAGAAAATTTTCTGCAATGGGTTTCTTCATACAACCACACATGCCAATAAATGTCCCTCCTCCAATGGAAGTCTATGGATTTTTTGGCCTAGTTTATAGTCTGTTGTATCATCCAATCAAATAGAAAAGAAATGGCACAAGTCTCCTCATTAAGGTAGAAATCATGTCTGTGGCAGAAACGATGTGAAATAAGTTATGCACCAGAATTTAATACTTACGGTTAGGAGCAAAAGTAAATATGATGCTCGCCTTAACAAGCACCAATAATTGTTAGCCTGTTTAAAAAAAATGGCCAATGGTTTCAATGTATTTAGAACATTTTTGCATCAGTTCTTCAGCACTGATGCAAGTTATCGTCAACCTTATTGATTTTAACTATGAACGATGATTTGTGTGCTGCTTAAAATAAACTGCAGTTGATCATATATTAAAATGCTAAAATTAGTCCAGCTGAACACTGAGCAAATGACAGAATCAGCGGCATAACAAGCCAGTAAATAAAATGGGAATTGCTACATTTACCTAGCAAAGTTTCCCCACAAATGAACTCCCAGCAGTATTCCTTCAGTGTTCACCCTAAAGATGACAGGATTATTATATTTAACAAATAAAAAATTTGGAAACAGAGAGACAGAGAAAGTAGAAGCTTGAGAGTCTGTATCGCCCTTTCTCTTTCTCCAACTGTAAAGAGCCTGTTGTTGTTGCTATGTTTAATGTGTTATTGTCTGTCACTGTCACCGTCATTGAACATAGGGTGCGCTTATCTGTGAAGCAGCGTTTGTTCTGCTGGAGAGGAGACGAGTCGAGGAGAACAGGAGAAATAATTGATAACCTGATTCATGCAGCTGATGTATGCCAGCAGCCTTGGCTTTAAGATCTTTAGAGAAAAATAAGGAAATCAGTGTTCCATTAGATGTCGAAAAGAAGCTTATGTTCAACTTAGCAGTAGTTTATGTCTTACTGTGTGTGTGTTTGTGCATGTACTATGAATGTGTGTGTATGGCAGACATAACTCTTAACTCTTCAGTAAGAAGCAGACCCCAAAACCAAGTTTAATCCAATTAGTGAGCCAGTGTTACTGCCCAAAACAAGCTAGGTATTTAATTCACTCTCAGCAAATTTGTACAGTACTGTGCAAAAGTTTTAGGCACTTGTGAAATATGTTGCATAATGATGCCATAAATCATTTTCATTAATCAATTAACATCATACAAAGTCCAGTAAACATAAAAAGCTAAATCAATATTTGGTGTGGCCAACTTTGCTGAAACTCAAAGGTGCACAATAACTTACAATTCCCTGTCAAAAAGCTACACTTTGATGTTCGCGTTGATTTAGCGCTTTGGGAACAATTTTAGGTGTGACTAGCTGTGAATATGTGTACAACACGTCAATGAAATTGACCAGACTTTATAGCCTCTGCTGGTAACATCACTGGATGCACCTAAAGCAGGGCTATAAATAGATGCGTCACAGGTGCATCGTCAGATCTTTTGTCTTCAGATCACTCTGTGTGTGTTGTGCTTCATGAGCATGTCAGAAACTTTCTACTTTCCTCTGGTAGGAGTTAGATTTTGTTATGCAGTGTGCAGAAACCTTTCTCTTGTTTTAAAAAAAAAAAAAGAAAAAAAAGGGGGGAGAGAGGGACAAACACCAGTTTTGTTTTGTATGTTTGGGGGAAGAGCATGCTGCTCTTGCATTGGGGAGGGTGCGAGCATTGCGTTCTGTTCTCAGTCACAATGCTTCGAACTCGTCTTGCTTACTTCCGAGAATCAGCGCCCACACTTCGATCGTGGGGCTCTCGTATGGATCTGGCTGAGGAGCGAGAGACTGGTCCGTCCCTATTGCTCACTCTCTCCCCAGATCCAGCTGGTCCTTCCCGTGATCCTGGAGTGCACTCCCGTGCCTCTTCGGTTCATGAGGGGGACCGTGAATCTCTTGAGTCTGCGTACTTTGAGTTACCCACCTCCGAGCATTCCGGGCATGATAATAAATCATTGGAGGAATCTGAGATGGGTATTATATTTTAACACTTCCTGTTGAGGGGTTGTCGAGTGTTTCACGTCCTGAATAAAATGAAGGAACAGCGAAAACACCCAATTTTGATGGAAGCCTCTGCAACCCGAAACACCAAGAGGTGGCGGGAATGGAGGGGCTTCGAGGGGGTACTGGGAGGGGTGAAGTGAAGCACGCGCCCCGTCCCGAGGGGAGCTACCAACTAATCTAGGTGCAAGACCGTCAGGGTTTTCTCTTACTAGAAATTATAGTCCTGAGGTCTTGCTTCGGGGGCTGGCGAGGGCGGCGAGACTGTCCCCAATCCCTGGGGGGAGGAGCACGACTTGCCACGCTTTGCTTTTGAACCTCCCTTCAGACAGGACAGAGGCGGGTCTGAGGCTTGCTCATCAAGTGCAGAACCCACACTCAAGTCCTCCAGGATGTCAGACTGGTACGCCTGTAAAACAGCATAGTGTGCAGAGCAGCGCCAGCCTGACCTGCTGCTTGATAAGCCCTTCCCACTAAAGTGGATGTTGTCCTACAAGGCTTTGAGGGGAGAGAGGGCTTCTTAAGTGACGA
This sequence comes from Xyrauchen texanus, assembly GCF_025860055.1. Classification (NCBI taxonomy): domain Eukaryota; kingdom Metazoa; phylum Chordata; class Actinopteri; order Cypriniformes; family Catostomidae; genus Xyrauchen; species Xyrauchen texanus. The sequence goes on along the minus strand of NC_068296.1, from coordinate 10,653,309 downwards.
TGCCGAGCCCGGCGACAGATAGCCCGCAAGCGTCTCTCCGACCGGCGGCATCACTGAATACCCCCATGCCTCAGCACCCACGATAGTCGAATATAATGACGTCGAGTGTATGTGAACACGGGAATAGGGGTTCCTCCATGAGCGAGAAAGCTCTTCATGGAGGTTATCAAAGAAGGGAAGGGACTCATGAGGCGTTCCCTTTCTTAGACTGGAAGATAAAATCTATCCCCTAATTTGGAGGGTTTGGGGGTCTCTTTTTCGCATGGCCAGTCCAACTGGAGTCTGGCAACCACAAGAGTAACAACATCGAGCAATTCCTCCGTAGATTTTTTATCGCAGATGGAAAGCTCGGAGACGGGAAGAGAATCGCGATCCTCCTCATGATCCGAAGAAGCGTCGGAAAGTGCTTCGAGATCATTTGAAGGACCAGCTGGGTTTGGGGAGAGAGTGAGAGAATGGGATAAACCCTTCTCTTGCTCCTCAGCCAAATCCACGCAAGAGCCCCATGAACAATCTCTTTTTTTTTGGTTTTTCATGAGTGCTGACTCCCAGAAGCAAGCGAGCCGAGTGCAAAGCACTTTGCCTGAAAGCAAATCGCAGTGCTCGCACCCGCCCTGCTGCAACGCGAGAGCAGCGTGCTCTTCCCCCAAACAAACAGAGCAAAAACTGATGCGTGTCCTCTTCAGCTATAGAGAGTGAGAACAGGGGAACACGCATCGTTTGCGGCTTTCAGTCATTCTCTAATTTATATATATATATATATATATATATATATATATATATATATATATATATATATATATATATATAATATTTCTAAACAGAAGAGAAAAGAGAAAAGGTTAACTGCACACTACCTAACAAATTCTAACTCCTAACAGAGGAAAGAAAGTTTTGACAGGCTTTGTGAAACACACCACGCACAAAGAACACAGAATCGCTCTGAAAAAAGAGGATCTGACGACACCTGGTGACGCATCCATTTATAGCCTGGCCTCAGGCGCATCTAATGATTACACCAGCCAAGGCTATAAATTCCGGTCAATGATCATTGACGTGTTACACACGTTATTCACAGCTCGGTCACAACTAGGATTGTTCCCCATAGCGCTTAGCAGCGCAACATCATAGTGAAGCTTTTTGTAAAGGGAACCTCCATTCCCTAATGGAGGGAACATAATGTTGTGTCAACTGAAGCGATACTAGGGGACTTTGTTGAAGGCCTCGGTTACCTCTGAACTTGAGGAAGGCCAATGAGAATTTGGTAGACAGAATTTGCATGTCCCTCCCCTAGACATAAGGGTATAAAGGGAGGGAATCATGCCTCTGTTCAATCAGGTTTTGCACAGAGGAGCCGAGAATAAGGTTTGATAATTGCAGTGGCTCGGTTCAGTGTCATGGCCAGGGGAACACAACGTCTCTTTCCCTCCATCAGGGAACGGAGGTTACAATAGTAATGTAGACGTTCCCCGTCTGTCGCTCACTTCGACATTGTGTTAAGTGAAGCGACACTAGGGGTCCCTATTCAGTCACGCAATGCGCTGAACCCTGTACGTGTGCTGCTGATGCAGGTGTGGGCAGGCAGTTGCATGCCAATGCCACAGGCTTCGTCAGACTGCACGTACCCTTCCCCAACGCCCTATAAAATTGTGATAAATTTTAGGTTCCCGGAATCCTGAAGGGGGGAACAAAGCAACATGCCAAGCATGGGAGCAGGCCACGCCAGCTGTGCCTTTTCTCTCTCTATGTTTCTCCCATAGAGTTAAAGCGGCTGGGGCCATCTTGGATGCATCTGTGGTGACCAGAACGCGTCGGAACACCTGCTGTAGGGGGACTCCTGTCCGCAGAATACAGAGGTCTGTCCAGGGGTTGAAAGTCTGGCGGCAGTCGGGGGTGATAAACAAACGGTGTGTGCCGCGGCACCATACCCATTTCGGGACTTGAGTCTGAAGCCAGTGCTGAAGCGGTCTCATTTGCATCAACCCCAGTTGCGCGACCCCCGCGGAGGATGCTATATGCCCCAGGAGCCTCTGGAATTGTTTTGGAGGAACCGCTGTGCCTGGCTTGAATAAGGTGAGGCATTTCAGCACTGACTGCGCACGCTAGTTGGTGAGGCGCGCTGTCATTGAGACTGAGTCTAACTCTATACCGAGAAAAGAGATGCTCTGAACCAGAGCGAGCTTGCTCTTTTCCCAGTTGACCTGAATCCCTAGACGGCTGAGGTGCCTGAGCACAACTCTTGAGACTGTGCTAAGATGAGCCAGTCTTCGAGGTAATAGAGTATGCGGATGCCCACTTCCCATAGCGGGGCAAGAGCTGCCTCTGTGACCTTCATGAAGATGCAAGGGGACAGGGACATGCTGAAGGGGGTCCTTGTACTGATACACATGGCCGTCAAACCAGAACTGTAGGAAGGGTCGGTGTCAAGGCAAGATACTGGAAGTACGCTTCCTTCAGGTCTACTGCTGCAAACCAATCTTGATGCCGCAAGTTAGAATGTTTCTTTGCATGAGCATTTTGAATGGGAGTTTTTTGCAAGGCCCGGTTGAAAACTCGCAAATCCAAGATCGGTCGTAAGCCGCCGCATTTCTTGGGTACTATGAAGTAAGGGCTGTATCTTCATCTTGGCCGGAGGGACAGGCTCTATCTAGTCTTTGAGTAAGAGGGTCGCGATCTCCTCACATAGGTTTTTGCCGTCTTCGCCGTGCACTGAAGTAAAGCAGATGCAGGCAAAAAGGGGCTGGGGCCTGGCGAAATTAATCACATAGCCGAGTTGGATGTCCTGGCCAGCCAGCACGACGGTTGGGAAGTGAGAGCCATGCATCACAGCTCCGTGCAAGGGGTACTAAGAGGACGATTATTTTGGACGTACCTGGTGAGGCTTCGCAGAGGAGTGGAGCAGGTAGTGCGGCGTCGGGAGGTAAAAGCGCATCCCGAGGCTTTGATGTAGATTGTAGACTTGAAGCGCTTACCTTGCTCCGCAAACCCGGCAGGGGGTGGGTTAGTGACTGAGGAGGAGTTCCCATGTAGGCATCTTCTAGACTCGTCAGAACTGGCCGGCAGCAGTCGTGGGTCCGGAGGCAAGAGGTCCGCATCTGGGGTGCCGGGACTGCTGAACTGCATTTGTGGGCCAGATGACCCAGGAAACAAGGAAATTGCTTGTTTGGGGGTATGGCAAAGAAAATAACTTTAAATAAGTTTTCTCCTCCCGGCCCTCCACCAGAGGATGTGGTCTGCTTACCAGCTCCGGAGAAAATGTCTCGTTCCCTAGGTCATCTGTCTCAGGAACAATTGGGAGCCTTACAGGTCCTTGAGGACTTTTGGGAGACGGGGGACATGCGATTCCTGTAGGGCGCTCAACGCTGGGGCTGGGAGCTGGGCCTAGGTTGAGGTGGAGCTGCCTGAAGTTAAGAAGCCGCAGGAGGACGCCCTTGGTGAGCAGACAGAGCACGGCCCGCACTGTAGCGTTGGCGGGGCATGATTTGGGAAATGGCCTCCATCTGTTTCTTCACCGCCGAGAACTGCTGGGTGAAGTCGTCAATGATGTCGCTGAATAGACCGAGCTGGGAGACGGGGACATTGAAAAAGCGAGCTTTGTCTACCTCCCGCATCTCGACCAGGTTCAGCCAAAGATGACATTTCTGAACGACAAGGGTGGCCATTGCCTGCCCAGAGGGCGAGGTCGGTCGCCGAGCGCAGTTCCTGCAACACGTTGGGGTCAGGACTACCCAAGAGCAGATCACTGAGTGCCTTGGCCTGGTGAACTTGCAGGAGGGCCATGGCATGCAGGGAGGAGGCGGCCTGTCCAGTGGTGCTGTAGGCTTTGGCGGTCAGTGATGATGTCATCCTACAGGCCTTGGAGGGAAGCACCGTGTGATACTGCCAGGTGGCGCCGTTCTCAGGACACAGGTGGATCACAACCGCTCTGTCCACCTAGGTGACCTCCAAGTACCCATGGGCCGCCCCGCCGTCGAGGGTAGTGAGATCGGATGAGGGAGGAGGTCGGTTGCAGGCAGTGAAAGGTGCCCTCCATGACCTTGTCAGCTTGTCATGCACGTCCGGTGAAGAAAGGAGCCGGGGGGGGGCGTGTGTGGCTGTGAGCGGTGCCCGGACCAGAGAAACCAATCGTCTAGTCATGAAGGCTGTGGGGAGGATGAAGGGTTCCAGTCCAACCCCACGCTGACGGCGGTCCTGGCAAGCATGTCGGCCATCTGGGCATCAGCCTCAGACTGGGCGTGCCGACCCAAAGGCGGCAGCCCAGTTGAGTCTTCCGTGTCAGGTGCCGGAACACTCTCCGATGCAGCTGCGACCTCATCATCCAGATCAGGGGGCTCGAGGGAGTAAAAAGCCTGTCTGTGAGGCGAGCCACTCTCACCTCGAGCTCGGACGGAAGTCAAAGAGCGTTCCGGGGGGTGGGTGGTTCGTGGGGATCTACCCGGCGTAACCGAGCCCGCTACCATCCCCAAATTGCCTCCATCGCCAGCCGGGTCATCCTCAATCCCGTGGGAAGAAGGAGCGACGCGGAGGGCGGCTGGAGTGATGTTCCTCTTTAAAAGGAAAGCCGTAACCACAACGTTGCCATGGATAGGTTCTCGCAGTGAGAACACGAACCATCCACAAATGCCGCCTCAGTGTGATTGCCACTGTACCCGTATGTCTGGGGGAGGGATGCAAATTCTCATTGTCCTTCTTTTCAAGTTTAGAGGTAACCAAGGCCTTCAAGAAAATCCACTAGTGTCACTTCACTCGACACAACGTCGAAGTGAGCGACAGACAGGGAATGGCTGTATAAATGGTGTGTAAATGATTGTATTTTAACCTATGTTACCTGTTATTGTGAATTACATCTAGATTTTTTTATCAGTCTCAATAAATAAATAAAATCATCTAGAAGATACAATCCGATACATTTGACTAATGTGGCCCATTATGACTAATGTTCTTGTATCTTGTGTGCACAAATGCCAGTGTAAATATGGAAAACAGGACTTTCTGAGGAATCATACTCAATTTCATGGATTTATGATGAATGGAGGACTAACATTACATTTTAAATTATCAGCCATTTATCTGAGTTATGAAAGCTGTAATACTATTTATTTTCCACCAGAGAGAGTCACAGGATAGGAAATTGTTTAAAGTCTATTGCTTTAATGAGTAGATGAATGCATTTAAATTTATTTAAAGAAACGTTTTATACTGACAATGTCTTCTGACTTTTATAATTAGTTTGCAAATAAATTTGTGATTTCCAAATTTATTTTAGATATTCAAATATCTCGCATTTTTACATATCCTAAAAATATTGAAAACATATTTGTCAAGTTGCCAGAAATGATTAACTGTCACTTTGTTTTAGGGTTATGTTTACATATGTCTGAAACTATAGTATGTGTTTATTTTTCCGTTATCCCCATTTCTGTCTTATGTCATTTCTACATGGCTGTGTCTGAAAACTGTAAAATGCTGCCTTAAAACAAGCCCAAAAGTGCCTCATAGGCATAAAATGGCAAGGCTCTTGCCCATGAAAACAATTGTTTCCTACTATGACAAGACAATAAATTTTGTGGGATCATATCTCTCAATCAGAATGTCGTAGAGACATAGAGGAAGGCTCATTTAACACGGGCTACCAATCAGTCTATAAATATCATCTTGGAAATGGCCCTAGCATCCACCCCATAGACTTCCGTTCAAAATGGCTCAGAAGGGAATCTTCAAAACATAATTTTGTAGACACTTAGCGATTGTATCTTTTGAGTCAGGTTAGTTATCAGCCAATAAGAATCAATCTGGTCACTGGCTAGCCATGCCCTAGCAACCATTTAGAGCAACCTAGCAACCAGCCCAACTGACTTCCATTAAAAATAGCTGAAAATGATATCTTTGGATCAGATTGTCCTAGAGAAATGACAATTTCCTTGTTTTACTTGGTGAGCAATCATTCTTCAAGTATCATCATGGAAACTACTTAGCCATACCCTAGCAACCATTTAGAGCGCCCTAGTAACCAAACCGCATTGGTTGCCATTCAAAATGCTTAGATGGGCATCTCAGGATCAGAATATCATAGAGACTTCTGGTTTCATTCATTGGATTCATGGAAGCAAAGAGCCTTTTGAGCATTACCTTGTTAACTGCTTAGCTACCATATGGTTTTGTCTTGTTTGGCCACTTGGTGGTGCTATAACAGGAAAAAAAACAGCTCTTAATACGCAACAGTTAGTTTGATTGAGTTTAAAATCGGCATGCAGTGTCTTTGTCCAAGGTGCTATGACTGTCTATGAGGATATTGACATATCTCCAAAAACAGCCAATGACATTTGCGCACCTATTAGACTAGGTTAACAGAGTCCAATCGGCACAAAACTCGGTGGGGATGTTCGACTTATGAAATAAATCGGCCAACAAGATTTGGCTGCATATTTCTAAGGACTCTGACTTCAAAAGCCACACATTCGCAGGCCACAAAGTTTGGACTCAGCATTGTTAATTGGGACAATCTAGCCCACGGAGGACTGTTCTTGTAGCCTAAAAACTGTGTCAACTGCTGTGTGACTATAACGCTTGTACTTTACTTTTTTGAAAGTTTTATTAAACTGTCTGAAAACAAAACAGGGTTCATAAAGATTCTAAATATTTTCACCATGGTCCATTTCTGTATATAATAAAGAGTATAAACTATATACAATCACATCTTAGTAAGATATAAGTCAAGTCAAGTAAGTTGAAATCCAATAATTACGTTTACAGTGTAATTTGCATTTTCTCTCAAAATAATCCTCTCGTCACTGGTGCACAATTAATTATGGGCTAGGCAAGGCTGTGAAGGATCCATCTGTTTTATCCTTCATTTCACTGGAAATTATGGATGCATTTAGAGGCTGCCTTTGAAGGAGACTTTGAATTGGGACAGCCTTTGTCGCGCAGCAGTGATGCAATCGGCCTTTGAATGCGACCTTTGAAGGATGCAGCCTCCGAATTGGGATGCAGCTATAATTCATATTATTTGTTATATCTCCTCATACTGAAAAACTTTGCCTCAAGAACCACTGCTGTTGATCAAATCGTTCATTAAATATTCATGATTATGTAAAAAAACCTACTTTTATGAACTAGTCGTAGGTTTTTCGCTCAACCTCAATAAAACCAATGCAGTACAATGGTCAATTGTACAAATAAGCCCATAATTCCTAAACAAAAACTATAGATTCGAAACAAGCATGCAGCCTTTGATGGATGAGTTTTAAAAAACATGGATTTCCTTAGTAATGTAGTGTATTTAGGTGTTTCAATGAAAGTTTGCTAACTTGTTAGTTTAGCGGTAATGTGCTGTGCTAATAGATTAGCTGTACTTTGTTTACAATATGGCATTGGCAGGTTGCGCATACACGGTCAATTGCCCCTGAAGAGTCTCTTTAGGACTTCCCGTGAACTTTTGTCATCATAGCAACCAACACCAGTGATTTACAATCTGTGTCTACACTAATGAAAACACAGTTTCCTGGATGCATATGAACGTCAGCAAACTCCACAATGCACAAATAAACAGTAATCCGTTAAAGTTTCCAGATCACAAGTGCTCACACCAATTTATGTAGCGAATTTGGTATAATAAATGTACACTGCACGGTTTAAAGTGTTGTGTACATTATCATTATTTGTAAGGGAAACAGTATGTGTGAGCTAGGAATTAAATTAAATGGTCCTATTTCTACATTACTATGCAAGGAAATTTATCATGGAATCAGTCGCGTTTGACAACTGTTAAAATTTAGATAAATGACAAATAACTAGATTATTTGTCTGAATAAAATTCTCCATCATTAAATATAAATGTAATGTAAATATAACTTCTCGTTGTATCAGCTCACAATTTCTACTGTAGGGAATTAGCTTTAATTAGATAATTATGATTAATTCTGGAAATAAAAGTGGAAACAAAATTAAACCGGAACAGAATAGGGGAAATGCAGTTATGAAAATAAACATTTGACCATTTGAGGGGACCATCAAGTTCTTAATTAAAAAGCACCTTTTGTTAAAAAGGGGTTTACCTCTTATAAAAACATAGGTTCAGTTAGCTACTGGTACAATTCTTGAAATTTCCTTGGCTGTTGAGAGAGCACCCGGATGCAGTCGCAGGAGAATGGTGTCATGGTTCCTCGAGTTGATGGTGTTCCAGTTGCAATCAATTTCTTCTCTGTTCAATGAAGAAATTATGATGAATACAAACAGGAACATTAAACCTTGTTCTGGATATGGACCGTGTGATTTGTTGTTCTGCCTGGACAATCTGTAGTGGTTACCAACCAGATTAAGAACTGCACCTAAAAAAACTCAGATTCATACAGAGTTAAGGGTATGAATACTTATGTCAATGTGAAATTACAGTTTTTTTTCTTAATAATAATTTTGCAAAGCATTTTAGTATAAGGATGCGACATATAAAATGTAAAGAAATAAGGGGTCTGAATACTTTCTGAATGCACTCTATCTATCTATCTATCTATCTATCTATCTATCTATCTATCTATCTATCTATCTATCTATCTATCTATCTATCTATCTATATATATATATATATTGCGGTTGTGTTGAAGTTGCAAAAGAACTTAACTAACAAAAGCAGCTTTGTTATATTATTTAGAGACATTTCTTAATCAGTTACTTACATTTCTTAATTACTATTACAATTTAATTGATCACATGTGGTGTCATTGCAGTATCTCATTTAGTAATTCTCTTTTTAACTAGACTCTGATGGCTGCTCTCAATCTCCTGGACTGTCGGGTAAGCAGATGGCTTGGCAGAAGTGGATCCTCTGAGCACTACTCTCATACTCGCAGCCTACATAGGATACTGCTGAACCCCAGCGAGAGACGGAGAGAATGACAGTGAAAGAGAGACAATGTGTCCATAACAGCAGCTAAAGGAAAACAACAGCTACGCTAAAATTAGCAGGACTCAAAGGGCATACTAGATGAGTATTCCACTAATGGTGCCTGGAGAAGGGTTGTAATCACTAACACCAAATGACCTCAGCAGGACACCCATCAAGGGACCCGCTCCATTAAAATGTGATAAAACTAATTTGCTTCCCCCAGTTGGTGTGAGACTGTTTGAGTCATCTGTCCATCCCCTGCTTTTCTACAGGAGTGTCAATATCTCTGTAGAATGATTCTTAGGTCATCCCAGATGCTTTGTTTATGATCATTTGACAATATAAAGTGGTGCTGTCAATTTTGTTTGAGATAATTCTGTTTACATGGGTGACGGACTGTTGCCGGCATTTGGTGTGTAAAAATCTATTGATGCATTGCAATGACAAATACATTTTGAAGCATTAATAATGGTATTAACATTTGATTCTCATTATATTAATTAACTGAATTAATCAAAATTGTTATATAACAATTTTATAACAAATTTGGATTAATTCAGTTAATATATACACCCCTCATACTGTTAAAACAGCTCTGACCCATCGAGGCATGGACTCGTGGCAAAGTAAGGTCCACATGAATGCCAGGATCCAAAGTTTCCCAGCAGAACATTGCTCTGATGCACCACCTCTGCCAGCTTGTCTTCTTCCCATAGTGCATCATGCTGCCATCTCTTCCCCAAGTAAATGACGCACATGCATGTGGCCCGTCCACTTGATTTAAAAAAAATTATTCATCAGACCAGGCCACCTTCTTCAATTGCTCCATGGTCCAATTCTGATGCTCACTTTTGGCAGTGGACAGGGGTCAGCATGGGCACTCTGGTCACACCGGTCTGTGGTGTCATACACCGGTCATACACAGCAAGCTGCGATGCACTGTGTGTTCTGATACCTTTCTATCATGGCCAGCATTACATTTTTCAGCAGTTGTGCTACAGTAGCTCTTCTGTTGGCTCGCACTAGACGGGTTAGCCTTCACTCCATTGCGCATCAATGAGCCTTGGGTACCCATGACCCTGTTGCTTCCCCGGATAGCACACATTTTCGGCAGGTTTCCCAGAGCGGTTGGGCAAATGCAAAAGGGCTGCAGACTTCGCTAAGCATAAGGTAGCGGAATCACTGGCAGTGCTGTTCGAAGGTGCAGCCCATCCGTTGCAGGATAGTGGTCTTCAGCTTTGTGTAGTCCATGCAGTCCTCAGCTGGCAGTTGTTGCACCTCGAGTTGGGCCTCCACTGAAAACAGTGGTTGCAAGTGGAGGGCCCACTGGGATTGAAGCCAGCCCTCGACCTGGGCCTGGAGGACCTCCTGAAAATGACGATCCTGGGCGAGCAGGGCTTGGTGACGGTTGTCCTGGATACCAGCCAGGGTGCGGATGATGTTTCCATGGCAGCCAGTCTTTGCAGAAATTTTCCTGGGTTTCGGCACCAGTGTAGAAGGTTCCAGGAATAAGGAAGGAAGCTGGTAGCGGGGTGGCAGTCCAAGTAATTCAAGGTTTAATGTTTTCAGCTTGACAACAGTTCATGCACTTTAGCTTCACAGCATAAAACACTTCAGCTTCACAATTAAATAAAATTTAGCAAAATGTTTTTTTCAAGCCCATGTCCGTCATCACAGTAACAAGGCACAGGTGTTAAGTATCATTAATCACCAGGTGATAGCCCTTACCGCTTACTCTCTCCCCAGTGACAGGCACATCACCATGCCCTACTTCACTATATATATATATATATATATATATATATATATATATATATATATATATATATATACACACAGTTCATCTGGAAAGTATTCACAGTGCTTCACTTTTTCCACATTTTGTTATGTTACAGCCTTATTCCAAAATTGATTAAATTCATTATTTTCCTCAAAATTCTACAAAAAATACCCCATAATGACAACGTGAAAGTAGTTTGTTTGAAATTTTTGCAATTAAAAAAAAATACAAAACGAAAAAATCACATGTACATAAGTTAGCCATGACACTCAAAATTGAGCTCAGGTACATCCTGTTTCCACTGATCATCCTTGAGATGTTTCTACAACTTGATTGGAGTCCATCTGTGGTAAATTCAGTTGATTGGACATGATTTGGAAAGGCACACACCTGTCTATATAAGGTCCCACAGTTAATAGTGCATGTCAGAGCACAAACCAAGCCATGAAGTACAAGGAATTGTCTGTAGACCTCCGAGACAGGATTGTATCGAGGCACAGATCTGGGGCAGGGTACAGAAACATTTCTGCAGCATTGAAGGTCCCAATGAGCACAGTGGCCTCCATCATCCATAAATGGAAGAAGTTTGGAACCACCAGGACGCTTCCTAGAGCTGGCCACCTGGCCAAACTGAGCAATCGGAGGAGAAGGGCCTTAGTCAGGGAGGTGACCAAGAACCTGATGGTCACTATGACAGAGCTCTAGCATTTCTCTGTGGAGAGTGGAGAATATTCCAGAAGAACAACCATCTCTGCAGCACTCCACCAATCAGGCCTGTATGGTAGAGTGGCCAGACGGAAGCCACTCCTCAGTAAAAGTTTTGCCAAAAGGCACCTGAAGGACTCTCAGACCATGAGAAACAAAAATTATCTGGATTGATGAAACAAAGATTGAACTCTTTGGCCTGAATGGCAAGGATCATGACTGGAGAAAACCAGGCACCGCTCATCACCTGGCCAATACCATCCATACAGTGAAGCATGGTGGTGGCAACATCATGCTGTTGGGATGTTTTTCAGCGGCAGGAACTTGGAGACTAGTCAGGATTGAGGGAAAGATGAATGTTCAGAGACATCCTTGATGAAAACAAACTAAGTCACTAAGTCATATATTATAGTAATCATGACTAACTGTGACTAGTTATTTCTAACTTGGCATTTATAACTGAAAATTATTGTGTTTGAACAAGGTGTTGAACACATTTTTTATCACACAAATTGAACATGTAAGATCAACATCCCTAGAAATTACACGTGCCAAGTAATTATTATGTTGCTACAGACATTATGTTATCCTTTCTTCATATCAGATCTGTAGACCCTAAACTATGAGAGCTAAAGTACTAAACTTTGGCACATAACTCATCCTGCACTGTTTGTGCTATGGACATGTTTTCACACACCAACCTCTTCACATGTAAAAGCAAACCGGTGAGATTATTCTTGGTTGATCTGCATTTGTGCTGCTGTTTACCAGGAGAGAATGACTGAATCTGGTGGTATAATGAAACAGCTGCTTAAATATTTATTTATTTATTAATGTTACAAATAGTAAAATAATTAAAAAATAAAAGGTTAAAGTCATTTTGACCTCCTAGCAACCAACAAGAACACCCGTGCAACCGCAAAGTAATGCATCATGACTTTTGCATGACTAATCACACACAGATTTTTCTACAGAAAATGTGTATTTAGTATTTATTTCTGTCAGTAAATCCTCATTCGGGAAATCAATGACATACCTTTTTCATTCATTTATAAATATCTTTTATCTTCTTTAGCTTTTTATTTTTGTTTAGTACATGATATAAATTACATCATTGTGCTGTAAACTTATTTTGGCAACTCTAGGCCTGTAGTGAGTATTCTAAATGTCTGTAGAGTTCCACTGCCTGGCTTCTTCCTTTTCTTATCCTACTTTGTGTAAAATAATGGTCAAATCTGCCCTAATTATGCCATATATAATTAACAAAATGTCAGCAGCACAAATAAGTACATCTGACAGATACATGACTGTTCTCCATACATAATTTTAAAACTATTGTATGTTTCATGAAAGTGTGTAATTCTGGGCTATGTCAAGTTCTATTCTATAATTATAGCATGTATAGGAGACAAGGAAGAGACAGAATACAAAGAGATAAAAAGAGATAAAAAAAAACTTGGTATTAGGGAAAAAATGACACAGACAATCTTTGTACATTTGACAAGTAGTGGGAGTGGACAGTAAGGACTTTTCTACTGCGCTATTTTGGAGCTCCTTTACCACTTAATTAGTTCATGTGTTTGAACATTTATAACACAACTATGAGCAAGAGAGAGAGAGAGAGAGAGAGAGAGAGAGAGAGATGTCATGCATCAAGAGTGTGCATTGAAAGAAACATGATGGTACATTATAGCAAATCTCTGGCTAAATAAAAGATTCAGTCGGAAGGAGGTGAACGCAAAAACTCAGAAGTCAATGTTTCATATGCAGATCTTTCCTCAGAGGAGCCTTGACATGTTTGATTAACTTCAGACCAAAATGCCCAGCAGCATGGCAGCTTTACTGTGGTCTTAATATTTATGGCAGTTATTTTGTTACTCTTACAAAAGTGTTTTTAAAAAGCACAGTCGTTAAAGCGTTTCATGGAGTAGGTGATAGCTGGGAGCGCTTACATGGCAAAGGCTCTCAACAGTAAAATACATTTATGTTCTATTCTGGCAAAATGCCTTTTAAAAAGTACTCTCAGCCTCAGTATCTCTGGTTGAATGCTAACTATTAATATTATCTCTCACTAGCCGGTCTCCAAATGAACAGTGTCTGCCATATGTGATGTTAAAAAAAGATCTTTTCACATGTTTGATGAAACACTACTGGAGTGAAAGTAAATGGCTTCCATGCTACAGCAGACCACATGAATGATATTAACTCTGCTGCCAGTGAAATAGTATAGTTACACTGAGTTACTGGCTGTGTTCAGAATAGAAAATGAACTTACTGAAAATATCCTTGTGCAACCCCGTTTACACATGCAATTACATTGTATTTTGTCTTCGCTATACACAACGCATAATTTCATTTAATTTAAACTGACTGATTTCAGTTCAGGAGAATCTGCGCTGTCGGTAAAGGGTTAAACTTTTGACAGACAGAGTAATGTGACAAAAAAAACATTATGCCAATCACAGCAGAGTTTGTCTTTAGGAGAAATGCCAACATAACTAAATTGGTAACAAGCTTGGAGCGGCTGTGGCTCAGGTGGTAGAGCGGGTCGGCCACTAATTGCAGGGTCGGCAGTTCGATTCCCGGCCCACTTGCCAAAGTGTCCTTGGGCAAGACACTGAACCCCAAGTTGCTCCCAATGGCAGGCTAGTGCCTAGCATGGCAGCTCTGTTGTCATTGGTGTAAATGGGACACAGTGTAAAGTGCTTTGGTAACCGCTAAGGTTAAAAAACACGATATAAGTGCAGACCATTTACCAAACTTAATTACGTTTTTACATTGAAACCTATTTGAGTGAAAATATTAGTCCCTAGTTTCATCCAATATAGTATTTAAAAAATGTGAGAGATTTATCGTGAAACACCGCACTGCTACACAATGTACACTAATCAATGTGTATACTTTAACAAATGTCTTCCTTAAAAATCCTACATTTATTGTGCATTTTCAGAGGATTTATATGGAGATAAATACGGTGCGTTTCAAACTATTCTGAGACCACTGCAGACAGACAGCACACCGGGGGTTAAATCATTCACTAAATAGGGAGCATCCTATAGCTTCCCTATGAAGCCAATTGCTTTCAATCCAAACTTCGAACACCGTTTCAAATTTAGCATTTTTAATTAGATTTTGCGCAACCTTTGGAAGTGTCAAATCATGAATTTTTGGCAGAAGTATTAGGTCATCCAGGTATTCTATGCATACACAAATACAGTAGTACATCATATTGATATAATTTGACATTCAGAATGTGTTCAGAAAACGTTTTTCATCTTTATATGGATCTAGAATTACAAATAATTGCACATCAGTGCTTATGACGATTATGTTATTACAATGCAATTCGATAATCTTATACAACAAGCAAAGTTCATTCAAGTGGGTGAATTATTTGTAATGGCAACTTCAGGCATGCTATTAAGGGTTCAAGTTTCATAAGAAAGAGGAGGAGTAAAAGGTACTGGTGCAGTGACCCGCAAGCTTTCAGGCAGTTCGGGAGACTTATGAAGACACTCAGGGCAGAATGTGGTAACAGGAGCTCTTTGGATGCACAGCTTAAGTTTAATTAAAGCAATCTTAAGCGCTAATCACTCTGATGAGAGGGCACACAGGGCACAGATTGTACATACGCACACACACACATACACACATCTGAAAATAATGAAATAGACACACATATAGCAAAATGGCCGGAAATCAAGGTTGGAATGATTATAGTTTGACTGGTCCTTGAAATGGGAATGAGATAGCCGATGATTCAGTTCCAACTACAGAGAAAAGTGGTAGAGGTGTTCTGACAGATGTTTTATCAAATCATTTAAAGAGCAACATGCAGGTTGAATTTATAACTGAATTAATACTTTATATTGTCTGCAGAGGTCTTTTAAAAACACATATGTAGAAATTACTAATGAAATCTCATTTGATGTAGAGATTTTGATGAAAATGTGCTAGGCTCTGGAATACGCCTTTCCCGCTATCAACGCGTCATATGACGTAGGGCGAGGCAAACAAAAGAGCTCGCGGTCAGCTCTCTCATTGTTGGATGTTGATGTAGTTAGAGCAGTAGTGAGAGACAGAAAGTTTTAGATCGAGTTTTAGAGAAGCCATAATGGTAAATTATTGTGTTTGTGCTAGTTGCACTAATTCCAGCCTGTCAGGACATCGTGTCCATCATTTTCCTTCTAGAAAAAAACAAGGCTTTTCGGTCTTGAGTGTGTTTTGTGCAGGTGAAGAGAGCAGACTTCACTGCCGCGTCTGTTACCACACACTCGGTCGTTTGTGGCGCACATTTCACTCCGGAGAATTATCGACCTGGAGATTTGTTGGAGTCTCGGATGGGATTTCGGAGTAAGGACCATGTGAGGCTGATTACTGATGCTGTTCCCTCGGTGCACTCGATGGAATCAAATCCACCGTCAAAGTGTACACCGGATTTTGGCGCGGGCTGGACTGGAGGACAAAGTGCTAACGTTAGCAGACATTCTGTGCAACGAAAACGAGGAGTTAGCAGAGTAAGTCTTACTTTTAATTATTTTAACTCTTAATTTGCTCATAATTATAGGCCTGTGGGCCATCATAGGCATGTTCGTCCACACCGGAGAACTCGGTTTCTTCATTCGCATCCATTGTAACCTGAGCTTGAACTTGACCAGACTCCCTCGCCCATCGTCACTTCCGGTTAGTGCTTTATAGACGCGGAAGTTATTTTATCACAATTTATCTCAAAATATCGTTAATGGCTAAATATATATTACTCCAGTTCAGAAAATCTAGTTGTTTTATCATCAACATACACTATGCTATATAGGGGTGTCCAACCTGCATGTTGCTCTTTAAGAGAATTCATGAAACTGGATAAAATTGAGTAAGAAATGAATGCAAAATTAAAACCAAAAGGGCAATATGTGGTGTCCAGATGAAATTTAAAAAAAAGCAGGGGAAAAATTAAACTGCTGAAAGATCCCCATGGATTATCACACTGTAGAAAATGGGAAAATAAAACAACTAAAGACAATTTTGAAAGAGATAAACAATGTCGGGAAATTTAGTTCAAATGGATTAATACCCAGTGTGATGAATTAAAAGAACAGCTGAAACAGAACTCACATGACATAACTAAATTCACTAGCATTTGAATCCCATTCTGACAGTGATAGTTTCAGTGACAGTGACGCTGATGGTGTCATAGGCCTTCATCCATTCCATATCAAATTTAAAGAGGCAGAAAAAAGAAACATCCTCTAGTAATTAAAAAGTGATGATGGAAATGAGCAAGTTAAACAACACTTTTAGTTAAAGTTAAAGTTTCTAATTTAACTGAATGCAGATATGAACCTCCTACTCCAAAATAAATACATGACTGGTCTAAGCAAGTACTAAGAGCATGGTGTAGGACGGTCCAACAACAAAATAAATAGACTGGGAACAAATTAAACAGAAAATAGATGAGAGTGTTGAAGACTACTCTGAAAGAATGTGAGAGACATTTTCTATTAGGGATGGGAGATACCACTTATTTTCATTTCGATCCGATACCAAGTACTTTTAGGCCAGTATCATCGATATCGATACCAATACCGATACCGCTAATGAATTGAATTTTTATGAATTCTTTTGATAAAGTTATTAACAAATTATTACTTAATTTGTTTATATATTTATAGGTCTAAGCAGAAAATTATTAGGCTGCATTATTTACCTTTTAAAAATGTGTAAGTATAAGCAATATAAAACCACAAAATTAACCATAGATATTAATATATGGCTACTATTACTAAAACCAAGTTACCATATGGATACTATAATAATGCTGTACAAAAACCATGGTTAATTGTATTAAAACCTTGGTTACTGCCAAAAAGAAGAAAAAAAACATGGTTACTAGTCTGTCATGTATTACCCTGTCGTGTTTCACCTCGCTCCTTAGTTTTCACTTTTGTCCATTATTTAACTCCATAGTCTCCTTGTTAGCGTTCGTGTTCACTGTCATTGTTCTCACCTGTGTCTTGTTTGTAATCATCCTGCCTTGTGTGTATATAACCCTGCCCGTTCCTCCATTACCTTGTCGTTTGTTGAATGTTGATGTTCGCTCCCATGCCCGTGTTTCCAGTGTTCCAGCGTTTTTGTGTTTTGCTTTCATTTTACCCATCGTGGTTGTTTTGTTTGCTCCTGTTGTGTCTGTTCATCAATAAACCTGCTTTTGGATCCTCAACCTTTGTCAGCCCCCATCCTCAATCATAACAGAACAAATGACCAAACATGGATCCAGCGGTTTTACAGGCCAACTGTAATCTTCTCAGCCTGATGCAGGGAGATCGTCCGGTCGAGGAGCACATCCGCGATTTTCTCGCAGTTGCGAGTGCCTCCGACTTCCATGATTCCTCCCTGGTCGTATTTTTCCGGGCTAACCTGAACAGTGCGCTCAAGGAGCGGTTGCCACCGGCAACGCGTGGCTGGACGCTCCGTGCGTTCGTGGAGGAGACCCTACTGGCCTGCAGTTCCTCATTCACCGTGGACATCGTCGAGGAGAACCCAGTAGCTCCTCCCAAAGTGGTAACCCTCCATTCGCCCGTGGTTCGTCCCTTCACATCTGCCAGCGAACCAACCTTCATGCCTGCCGTGATCAAGGAGCCAATGCTGCCAGCTTCGTCCACCCCGAGGAGGAGGAGAAGAAAGGCTCCCCAGTTCACGCCTTCTACGGTCTGCGAGCCAAAGCCCACGCATGTCACTGTGAGCGAGCCAGAGCCCACGCATGCCACGGTGAGCGAGCCTGAGCCCTCGACCGTCCCCGAGCCAGCGCCTGTAGCCTCTGATGTCAATGAGCCAGCGCCTGTAGCGTCCGATGTCAGTGAGTCAGCGCCTGTAGCCTCCGATGTCAGTGAGCCAGCGCCTGTAGCCTCCGATGTCAGTGAGCCAGCGCCTGTAGCCTCCGATGTCAGTGAGCCAGCGCCTGTAGCCTCCGATGTCAGTGAGCCAGCGCCTGTAGCCTCCGATGTCCCTGAGCCAGCGCCAGCAGCCATGACCATCCAAGAGCCAACGCCTCCCGAGCTTCCCAGAGCTCCGCCTCCCGAGCTTCCCAGAGCTCCGCCTCCCGAGCTTCCCAGAGCTCCGCCTCCCGAGCTTCCCAGAGCTCCGCCTCTCAAGTCTCCCGAGCCTCCCAGGGCTCCGCCTCCCAAGCCTCCCAGGGCTCCGCCTCTCAAGTCTCTCGAGCCTCCCAGGGCTCCGCCTCCCAAGCCTCCCAGGGCTCCACCTCCCGAGCCTCCCAGGGCCAGCGCCTGTAGCCTCCGATGTCAGAGAGCCAGCGCCTGTAGCCTCCGATGTCAGTGAGCCAGCACCTGTAGCCTCCGATGTCAGTGAGCCAGCGCCTGTAGCCTCCGATGTCCCTGAGCCAGCGCCAGCAGCCATGACCATCCAAGAGCCAACGCCTCCCGAGCTTCCTAGAGCTCCGCCTCCCGAGCTTCCCAGAGCTCCGCCTCCCGAGCTTCCCAGAGCTCCACCTCTCAAGTCTCCCGAGCCTCCCAGGGCTCCGCCTCTCAAGTCTCTCGAGCCTCCCAGGGCTCCGCCGCCCGAGCCTCCCAGGGCTCCGCCTCTCAAGTCTCTCGAGTCTGCCAGGGCTCCTCCTCCCAAGAGTCCCAGGGCTCCGCCTCTCGAGCCTCCCTCTGCTCTGCCTCCTGAGCCTCCCACGGCTCCACCCCCTGAGCCTCCCGAGCTTTCCATGGTTCCTCCTCCTTCGACTCTGCCTCCTGAGCCTCCCACGGCTTCGTCCCCTGAGGCCTCTGAGCCTCCAGAGCCTTTCAGGTCTCCGCCTCTAGAGCCTCCTATGGTGCCACCTCCATCGGCTCCGCCTCTAGAGCCTCCTACGGTGCCACCTCTATCGGCTCCGCCTCCAGAGCCTTCCAGGTCTCCGCCTCTAGAGCCTCCTACGGTACCACCTCCATCGGCTCCGCCTCCAGAGCCTTCCAGGTCTCTGTTTTTCTGTCATTACGTAAGGGAAGCACTGTTCCCTATTTGAACGAGTGCTATGACTGAAAGGGTGAGTGCTGTCTGTCAGCTGGTGTATTTTAGCATTTCTGCACGTCAAACCGGTGCCATGCAACAATTCGCTCATATAATTGATCTTTTCCTCTTTGAGATACATTAATATTCTTCTAATCTAAATAGTAATATCATTAGTAAAAAAACCCCGTCAGAATCGATATTTTAATGTGAGGATCGATATTCTTGATACCACATCAGTATCAGTAGTATCAATACTTTAGAATCGGTCCTCCCATCTCTATGCATTCAAGAATCCTTTCTGATAGGGAACCAGAAACATTTCCAAAACTAGCGGAAAAAAGACAGTTCCTGTCAATGTGGCGTAATGGGTTAAGGCCTGAAATACGGAAAAGAGTTTGTTTGAAACATGAAAGGTCTATGTAATCCATCTGACTCTGCTTTAAGTGTTAAACAGTTACTTCCTACTGCTAGAGATGTTGTTCTAACTGATTATCAAACATCTAAACAAATTAGTTATAGTTTCTGGCAATCCTGAATCAGTAAAAATAGGAAGAGGTGAAGTTACTCCAGACCCTCAACTAACTGACATATGTAGATACTGTGGTAAAAAAGGTCACTGGGCTAACAAATTTAAAATGAAAGAGAGAGACCAGGCTCCACAAGGTATCCTTTGCCTTACAACCATTCTCACTCTGACATGATTGCTCAGTTTGTACAGCTGTTGTCTGATATCCAGTAGCAACTGCTGAGGTTGGTCCCAACAGCAAAGTGGAAACTAGACAACACAGTTTGAAAACTAGATCATCCCTCTCTCAGGGCCCTTAAGGGAGCAAGCTAGATGGCTTGTATGTAAAGGCTGGTGCACACTGTATGATTTTGGCCATGATTCTGCAGTCTGAGACAAATTTCCGGTATCCTAAAGGATTTCTCTCATCGCAGGGCAAAATCTGCAATCTTAAAACGTTCGGTGTGACATGTTCACAGATGGCAGATTAATAGCCTTTGTGATGATCTTCAGCCTTCGACGAAGTTTGGTCAGTTTCTGAATTTTAGTATCATAGCTGTACATGGTGACTGCTATTACAACGGCCAGATTAGATATTCCGCTCCTCTCTTGCCCCCCAATTCACTAGGAAAGAAACCTGCTCCGCATTTGCACCATAGCAACAAAGGGTTGGGGATCTGCAGGTGTTCTCTGTCAGCGACACCTGCCTGGAGTTCAGTCCAGAGTACGCTCATGTGGTCTTGATACCCCAACCAGACTATGTGCCCAAAGAGAGCCTGCAAGCACTGACCTGGGAGGAGGTGGAACCAACCTTATCGTTGCTGTGTCCGGTGCGTCATTTGCACATCTACTTGGATCGCACACAGCAGCTTGCTTGCACCTACATTGGCAGTCCACCTAACACAGTTCAGATAGTTGTGAAGTTTTGAATAGGGACCCTAGTGTCACTACATCGACACAACGTCGAGTGAGTGACAGATAGGGAACGTCTTGGTTACTGTCGTAACCTCCATACCCTGATGGATGGAATGAGACATTGTGTCCCTCGTGCCACAATGCTGTACTATCCGCTGAAATATCCGGGACCCTGTCTCTGCTCCTCAGCTCAAAACTAGAATGAGTGGTTGAGAGCCAGCTCTTTTTATACCCGTATGTGCGGGGGAGTGGAATGCAAATTCCACTCGCCAACTCCCATTGGCCTTTTCTCATAGATCAGAAGAGTTTGGGTCTCGCAAGAGCAAACCCCAGTGTCACTACATCGACACAATGTCTCATTTACTCCATCAGGGAATGGAGGTTATGACAGTAACCAAGACATTTACTTTGTAATCTTAAAATTATATTATTGATAAGTGCCAATACAAAGAATGAAGGTTATGACTTGTCAGCTTAGACATGTACAATGAAAAAGTGTGGACTGGCCATCCACACTTTTATTGAATGATTAGTATGTTATGAATGTGTGCTTGCTTAATTAATAATGTGGGCTTTAATGATTGAGAGGGGGAAATGAAGAAATCACAGAATGCAATGCTCTATGTACAGTATATCTTTTACTGACAAGAGATTAGGCACTGCTCTCTGTAAGGTCAGGGTCAAAAGAGTCAGACAGGGTTTTGCAATTAATTTTGAATTAATAGATGCTGTTGAAGTCCAACTTCCATCTCCCGCTCTTTTTCTCGAACACCTCAACCCTGGCTACTAAAAACTTAAGAATCTGACAACAGATATAAAGAGAAAGATAGTTTGATTGTTTAAATGTTTAATTGGTTCAGCGGTCAATTGTTTTGTTGACAGATTGATGATTGATGGGATTTTTGATTGTTTGGTTATAATTGATTGATTGTACATCAGAGCTGGACATTCCTTACAACAACATGTCACGCATTCAAGAGGGAAACAAAATACGGAAGAAGCCAAACTGAAAAAAATACACAATTAATGATGACGAAAGCTCTTTTTCTTTTATACCAATTAATAAACAGAAATTATTACACTTGTATCACTTATTCACGACATATATGATTTAAAAATACATGGAATTGAACAAATTATTACAAGCCGTGAAAGGTTAGTTGACTGTCATATGCAAAAAAAAAAGTTGAAATATATTTTTGCAAAATCATTCATTTCCATCATCTTTCCTGTCGACACGGCCCTTCCAACATTCCAGCTCGGCAACTCATGTATCATCTAAAATTACGGGCATATTAGATATATTGGTTTGCTAATTGTTTGATTGGTTCTTTGATTTATTGGTTTGTTCATTGATTGATTATTGATTGGATGTTCGATTGGTTAATTGGATGATTGGTTTGAATATTGATTGAATAAATGATTCACCGGTTTGATTGATTTATTGATTTATTGATTGTATGTTTAATTACAGGTTTGATTGATTGATTGATTGATTAATTGACTGATTGATTGAAAAGTGTATAAAAAAAGAGCTCTTTGCTGTTTCTTTATGTTGTGTGTGGACATTTTAATTTGTTTTGAACTAATTTTTATGAATTAAGCAACATAAAATATGTATTCACCCTCACTTTATGAAAATACTAGATAAGTCTGTTGATAAACTTTCCACAACTTTCAGCTTTTTAGAGTTTTCTTTATTTTTATTCCCTACAGCTGGAATTAAACTGTCTACACCAGTTCAGAACGTTTATTTATTCCAAGTTAGCAGTGTGATATCAGCTACATCAAATCATGTCAGCTTCATAATGATGAGAAAGCTCACTTTTAAAACCAAACTCTCATCTTTGTCCCAATTGTGAGTGGATAAAACCAAACAGGGCAAAAAAAAAGAGAAGAGAAAATTAACATGGAGTTTAAGTCTTATCTTTACGGACTGTAAAAATGTGATTTGGTCTTGTTTTCATTCTCTCTTTTTTGCACTGGATAATGTTATAATTACACTATATAAGCACTGTCTTCACTGTGGCCCAGTTTCCACAAAGCACCTACACCCACACAACCTACACCAAATAGATAAATTGTAGCCCCATTTTTTGTACCAAAGCATGAATACACTCTCTCACACACAAGCACAGACGTTGTAAAATGTATCGGAAAGCTTTAAGGCTGTGTGGGCTTGCACAAAGGAGTCCTTCCTCCCACGGCCAGTAGAGAAAAAGACATCAAGCTGACTCAAAGAGCCTTCCAGTGCCGAGGGGAAGAAGGGAATCATCCTCCCCCCATCGTTACCATGCAATGTGAGATTACTGTTGGGACCCCGGGGCCACATATTCTTTCTATGAGTGCCGGAGAGCGGGGGAGTCCATGATTTGTGTGTGTGTGTGTGTGTGTGTGTGTGTGTTAAAGTGCACCAGTGTTAATACCCACATTTCCACCTACCTTAAGCTTCAGACCATACATCATTCACTTCTACTTGTTGCTTTGATACTGTCATCATGAAGATCTTGTAGAGATGTGGACCTTTAGGAGTCAGACTGTTCAAGGGAAAAGGTTGCATCTCCTGCGCCCTCTGCTCATGTGAATCGGCCCCTGAATGAGAGGGAAATAATTTGAAAACTTTCTGCAGGGTAAGAGTGACAGGGAAGGCTTTTTGTTGAGGGTGCAGCTCTTGATGGAGATATCTTTGAATCCTATTTTCTTTTGTTTGTGTCACGAACAACGGCGAGGGCGCCTCCTCTCCCAGTCTTCGGAGATCGCTCTCGCCCGAGTACTAACTGCCCTTTCTCATTTCCCCATTAGCTCACACACCCCGGCTTGATTGTTCCCCAGCTGATGCCCATTACCCCTGTCTATTTAACCGTGCTAGCTTATGTCCTCCTTGCGAAGTCTTGTTTGCCTAGGCCACATTTCTGAGCGTGTTCATTTTTTAGTCTAGTTATCCAGTGTACCGACCTAGTCTGTTTTCCCTCGACCATGTTAGTTTGCCGCCTGCCTTAGCCCTCCCAGCCTGGTTACCGTTCACGATAGTTTGCTGCCTGCCCTGACCCTCTGCCTGTTCTTGTTTCGAGCCTGCCTGTCCTCTTCTAACCCTGTTTGACCGTTTTCTGACCCTGCCTATACAACCTGTGTTTGCACTTACCTAATAAAGCCGCATATGGATCCCAACCAGCCTGAGTCCTCGTTACAGTTTGGTCCTGGTAAAAGACCAGATAATTAGAGTGACTGAACATGGAGAGTGAGGACAAATAGTCAGACAGCAGATGAAATGTATTAGTACTCAAATTGTTTTGTTTCTAACCTAAAAAAGCACTAGAAATTCCTCATTTGGAACTCAAGATATTTGCCCTCTCTCTCTCTCATTCACGTTTTATATGATCTCTCTTTCTCTCTCTCTCTCTGTCTCTCTCTCTCCTCTCTCGTGCGCATGCGTGAGCATCTGTTGAGCGAGTGGAGCATGGTGAGTGTGAGTGTGTTTGGAGTTTGTGTGAATAACTTGGATTGCTAAAAACTCTCTCTCTTTTTCTTAATATTGTTGTGTGAAAGATAAGTGATAGTTAGGATGGTTGTTTTGTGTGGGCTGTGTGCTGGCTGCTTCTTTAAAGAAGCATGGGAGCTCTGAGAATACCAGTACTGAGTAGCCTTACGCGGTGCCACAGAGCTTAATGTCTGTCTAATGTTCCACCATTTATTAGTGATGACATTCTTCAAGTCAAGTCAAGTCAAGTCAAGTGGTTTTTCAACCATATACAGTTAGTACAGTACACAGTGAAACGAGACAATGTGCCTCCAGGACCATGGTGCTACATAAAACAACATAGGACAAACACAGAACCACAAGAGACTACACAGACTAAATAGCATACCTATATAAAGTGCACGTGCAAACGTGTGCATAAAGTATGGGACAGTATAATAAATTACTAAAAATGAACAGGACAATAGGCACAGTGAGAGACAGTGCAGAGCCGACCAGTACACAGTAGAGCAAAAAGATGACAGTTTCTAAAAATGCCAAATGTAAACATAACATAGATAGTGTTCTATGCACATAGCAGTTACTGAGGTAGCAGCCAGGTATAAAGTGACAATAATTAAAGTGCTGAGGGTGGGAGATGTGCTTTCCTCAGCCTAAATACGAAGAAAGTAGAGACGCTGCTGGCCTTTCTTGGCAATAGAACTGGTGTTGAGGGACCAAGTGAGGTTCTCTTCCAGGTGAACACCAAGGAATTTGGTGCTCTTGATGATCTACACAGAGTAGCCATCGATGTTCAGCGGAGAGCGGTCACTCTGTGCTCTCCTAAAGTCACTGCACCTCCTCTCTGTATGCCGACTCTCTTGCTGATGAGACCCACCACAGTCGTGTCATCGGCGAACTTAATGATGTGGTTCGAGCTGTGTATTGCTGCACAGTCGTGAGTCAGCAGAGTGAACAGCAATGGACTCAGCACACAGCCCTGGGGGCCCCAGTGCTCAGTGTGGTGGTGGTGGAGATGCTGTTCCCGTTCCGGACTGACTGAGGTCTCCCAGTCTCTCTCGAAATGGGAAATTGATCTCTCCGATTAAAAAAATTCCCATGGGATGTGAATCTTCACTTTTAAATGTTGTCTCTTTGAGACGTTTTGTTTATATGATAGTGAAAGATGATGTGGAGTTGGATGTAGCATTTCATTTTCGAGTAGATGATTTTGAGTATGTTGTTTTTGCGACAACTGCGAAAATTAAGTAGTATTTCGGTTGTGGCAAGATAGGACATCTAATTCGAACCTGTCCAGACAAGGAGAAAAGAAAACAAGTAAATGTGTCTGATAGTAACAGCCTGACTGATCAGGCTGAGGCGGGATCATCTGAAACTGAAAAAAACATGACTGAACAAGTTGTAGTACAGCTACTTCGAGTGAGGTAGCAGAAATTGCACAGTCAAGTAGAAATAAAGAACAGGATCTACAGATTGTAGATACAAATGGAATGTTTAGCGATGACAGAGAAGTGGAACATACAGTGTTTAAGGTACCTTTAAAACGAAATACAAGTTATGTTTTTAGTGATCTGAAACCTCTGAAGAAAGCAGACATTGATGAAACTATGATTGATGATGAGTGAATGATGATTCCGAAAGCAACAGTGAAATATCGGATTCTAGTAAAAAAAATTCCCAAAGTGAAAGTTGGAAGACATCAAGTCTTTTCTCAGATCAACAAAAAACAGGAGAGGGGTGAATGTAGATGAATTTTTCCCTGACGTAAAGTAATTTATTGAAAAACAAGGTGTTGGATGGCTGAAGGGAAATTTACAAACAAAGAAGTGTATCGTTTAAAGAAATTACTGAGAAAACTCAACATAGATTTAAACAATGATGGAGGTGAATAATTATAATATGAAGAGACTGTCTAGGTTACGTATGTACACTCCATTCCCTGATGTGAACGAGAAGTTGTGTTGAAGAAGCGACACTAGGGGTCTCTCTTGAGTGCCGAATATACATCTGATCTATGAAAAAAGGCCAATGAGAAGTTGGCGAACAGAATTTGCATGTCCCACCCCCGGACATACGAGTATAAAGGCGGGGAAATGCGTCTGTTTTATTCAGGATTTTTATGCAGAGCCGGAAATGGTCCAGCTACAACAGTGGCTCGGCTGAGCGACGTGGCCGGGAGGAAACAATATCTCGTTCCCTCCATCAGGGAATGGAGGTGAAGGGTGAGGGTCAAAATCCCTTGGCTCTTCAGATATATCAATATATATATATATATCCTTTTATATCAATATCTATCTGTATTCTGTTGCTTAACTTCTTTAATAAAGTGAGGAATTAACTATATGCATGATCACATAATCAATTCTATTTTCTTATGCATAATTGAAATATACTTTGAATCATATGTGTGTTGAATGTTAATTAGTCTCTTTTAGGAACATTCCAGAGTCTCTCTGTCCTGCACGTCGGCTGAAGGTCTTTTGGGGATAAGCTTATTTGTGACGCTCTCCAGCCTCTCAGGGAGGGGGTCAGGGGAATGCGTTAAACATGTGTTCCAGATGTATTCTGTGTTTGATTGTTACCTTTCCATGACTAATTATATGGTTTAAAGTCCTATGTAATAATACCTGAATAGTAGAAGTGTGATTTTCTCTTATTATTTCTTTAGGGAAGAAATGTATGTTATTTCAACCCTCTCCTCTGCCCGAGGAGTGAATATTTTATCTCTCTGTTTTGGTTCAAATGGCCTGATAATGTGTGCTCTGGCTCTCTTGTGCCCAGAGAAGAACTGTCGTTCGTCAGTGTTTTGTGTGTGCGCTTGACCTTCTACCTAGGTTTTGAACCAGGGGTGCACACCAGGCCGACTCGAAGAACGTAAATCTCGGGCGCGGATGACAAGTGCGCTGATTAATGTTGATAGGCCATTTAACTATCTATATGTTGTGACTTTATGTTCTTTTAGCCAATCAGGAGTAAAATAATGGAATGTACGTCCTTGCAAATGGTATAATTGATGTAAGATTTTGTGTAAGGTACGAGTTAGCTTTCGATCTTCTCGTGAGACTTTGTCGCTGGCTCTACCAATTTCACTGCAAACTATTCTTCAGTAAATTTTGATTCTTTAATTGAATTTCTCGACTCCTGGTCTTCTTTCTCCATATCTGGTCCGGGTCATAACTGTTATACCCCTAACAGAGGTCACATAAGTAACCTAGACGTTCCCCGTCTGTCGCTCACTTCAAAGTTGTGCCGAAGAAGCGACACGCCATGCGCTGATCCGTGTACGTTTACTGCTGACACAGAAGTGGGCAGGTACTTGACATGCCAAAACGACCAGCTGTATCAGACTGCACGTACCCTTCCCCAGTCCCCCATAAAGTTGTCGGAACCCTTATAGTTACCCTAGACAGGGGAGAGCAAGGTGACGATTGCCAACCTGGGAACGGGACAAGCCTAGCGGACCTCTCTTCTTTCTATGTTTCTTGCATAGAGCAAAACGTCTGGGGCCCTTACACGCATCGTGGGAAGGGGGACTTACCCAGTTTCCTATTCTTTCAGGGGGAAAAGACCCTGTAGAGACCACACCCACCCATAGAGGGGGATGTAAAAGTGCCGAAATACACCACATGGGCTTTTAGGTCACATGTGTGAAGTGGCACGGTGGTAGATCCCACCTCTTCGAAGGGACGAGTTGCTACAGACACGGCGACCGGGGGCAGTGGGAACTGCCCAAGGGAGACGCGGATCCACTCATAAGGAGACCGTACCCCAGAAAATACACACAGCGGGGAAGTCCACGTAGGAGCCCTGACCTGTGGAGCACCTATTCCAATACAGGGTAGATTGAGTACCTGCAGTGCATTGGGTCTGTGAATTCCTCCGCTGAATTACTAGGAAGAGTCATTCAGGGAGCCTAGTAAGTGGGATCTCCTGGGAGAAAAAGCGCACAGTTTTACCTCAACCGAGGGAAAGGGTGCTAGGTGCAAGCGATCCACCCAGTCAGTCCGTCAACATGTTACCAACTTCTACTGGCTCGGACCTGAGAAAACTCGGGACAAAACTGACTCTACCCTGAGATTGTAAAATCTTGCAACGGTATTAGGTGTTGCCCAACCTGCTGCTCTGCATATGTCTGCCAGGGAGGTGCCTCTGGCCAGTGCCCATGAGGACGCAACACTCCTTGTTGATTGTGCTCGGACCTGGGGGGCATGGTCTGGGTGTTATAGACCAATGAAATGGCGTCACCCACCCAGTGGGAGAGCCTTTGTTTGGAGACAGCGTTCCCTTTCCGATGTCCACCAAAGCAGACAAAGAGCTGATCAGAACGTCTAAAGCTCTGCATGCAGTCCAAGTAGGTATGCAAATCACGTACCGAAAATACCAACGAAGGGACTGGGTCTGCTTTCCCCTGGGGCAGCACTTCACTAACAGGTCATGAAGGGCATGTAGAAACCTTGGGAACGTATCCCGGCCGCGGTCTTAGGATCACATGTGTGTCTGCCGGACCGAACTCCAGGCAAATGTCGCTGACAGAGAATGCTTGCAGGTCCCCTACACTCTTGATGGAGGCGAGCGCGATCAGCAGGGCCGTTTTTAAGGAGAGGGCCCTGAGTCCAACTGATTCTAGAGGCTTGAAGGGGGGTCTCTGACAGCCCGAGAGGACCACTGAGAGATCCCAGGAGGGAAACAGGCATGGCCGGTAGGGATTTAACCTCCGGAACCTGATAATCTCTTTGGAACCTGATAATTAAGTCGGGCTTACCCAAAGACTTGCCGTCTACCGCGTCGTAATGGGCTGCCACCAGAGTGACTTGTTCCTCGCCCTCCCTGACCTTGCACAGCACCTGAGCAAGAAGGCTCACTGGGAGAAATGCGTACTTGCGCAGCCCCATGGGCCATAGCGCGTCCGCCACCACATTGAGGTTGCCGGGGATGTGAGTGGCGCACAGCGACTTGAGTCACTACTGACTCCATAGGAGGTGACGACGGGCGAGTTGTGACATGTGTCGGGAGTGTACGCTGCCTTGGCGATTTATATACGCTACCGCGGTGGTGCTGTCTGATCTGATCAAGACATGTTTGCCCTGAACCAGTGGGAGAAACCTCCGCAGAGCACAGAATACAGTCAACAACTCTTGGCAGTTGATGTGGCAGCACAGTGGGGCCCAGCGGCTGCGTGCCCATTGCACATGGCACCCAACCCAATTTGGAGTAGTCGGTCGTGACCAGGACACGTCGGGACACCTTCTGCAAGGGGACTCCTGCCCGCAGAAAGTAGAGGTCTGTCCAGGGTTTGAATTTTTGGCGGCAGGCAGGGGTGACCATCACAAGGTGCGTGCCACACTCGTCTCGGGACTCGAGCCTGGAGCCAGTGCTGAAGCAGTCTCATATGCATCAACCCCAGTGGCGCGACCACCCGCGGAGGACGCCATATGTCCCAGTAGCCTCTGGAAAAGTTTTAACGGGACTGCAGTGCCTAGCCTGAAGGTGGCGAGGCATTCCAGCACTGACTGCGCGCGCTCGTTGGTTAGGCGCGCTGACATTGAGATTGAGTCTACCTGGTCCCTGTGAGCACATAGGAACTCTTGGGAGTGGGCCAGGATGAGCCAGTCGTCGAGGTAGTTGAGTATGTGGATGCCGGCTTCTCGGAGCGGGGCAAGAGCTGCCTCTGCGACCTTCGTAAAGACGCGAGGGGACAGGGACATGCCGAAGGGGAGGACCTTGTACTGATACGCCTGGCCGTCGATCCAATTCTCTTCAACAAACATTTTAGCCCAGTTTCTTATAGTGTTGAGTTATAAGTGGAAGGCTTTACAAGTTAAAGCATGTTTTTTGAATATTGTTTTTGTATTGATTTGTGTTTATGTTCCAACTTCAGCAATTGAGAGAATTTGTTTTTTAGACACTCTCGTTAACACTGCAGGATTGTAGTTATGAAGATTATTTATTTTTTGCGGGGTATTTTAACTGTACAGAAAAAGAAGTAGACAGAAATCATATTGAACCACATTTACCTTCTAGGAAGAGACTTATTCAAGTAATTAAGAGACATGATTTGTGTGATATTTGGAGGAATTTTCATGAGGAGCAGACAGTATATAGGTTTATACCCGTGATAATGTAATTTCATTAGCTAGATTGGACAGATTTTATGTACTAAAACATCAACTTGCTAATTTCAGTAACTGCGCAATTGTGCCTGTTACTTTTTCTGATCATAGTATGGTTCTATGTTCTTTTCTAATGAATTCTGTAAAAGTAAAAAGCACATATTGGCACTTTAATAATTCACTGTTGGAAGATACAAATTTTAAAGTTGTTTTTAAATGCTTTTGGGAAAAATTTAAAAAAACAAAAAGTGAATTTGATTCAATACAACAGTGGTGGGATTTTGGGAAGGTACAGGGAACAGTATACTCAAAATGTCACTGTGGAGATAAACAAATCTTTTGAAAATCTAGAGGCTGAAATAGTGATACTTCAAGAATTAGTAGAACAAAATGGTCAGGATAGATATTTAGAGGCTATCTAAACAAGAAAAAATCAGATAACCGACCTATTAGGTGTTAAAACACAAAGGGCATTGGTCAGGTCACGTTTTCAAAATATAGATCAATTGGATGCGTCAACTAAGTTTTTCTTTAATTTGGATTAGAAAAATGGTAATAAAAGAATTATCAATGCTTTGAAATCTGAGACAGTGGTGTTTTTATTAGACCCTAAAGAAATTAGAACGAGAGCAGTTTGTTGTTATGAACATGGAAATTGGCGTCCAGTATCACTCTTATGAACTGATTACAAACTGCTTTCCAATGTGTTAGCAAATATTTTGGCAGGAGTGATGGAAGAAGTAATTAAGCCAGATCAAAGCTAATGTGTACCTGGGAGGTCAATTTTTGATAACATCTGTCTAATTCGTGATATCATAGATGTCTCCAAAATGTATAATATTAATTCTAGTTGACAAGGTTAGAGGTCGGTCAAGAAATGGAAGTGTTAGTTCCAAGCATGTCATATAAGGGGCATACTCTGATTATTAATAATTTAGTAGCATCATCTCTGTGGCATAAATTGTCATGCATGGTTCCTCTTGTAAATTTGCTGGCTGAAATCCAAGCTATTTTTGTAGATCATTTTTGGGATCATCTGCATTGGATACCTCAGAGCGTGCTATATCTACCTAAGGATGAAGGTGGTCATAGATTGCTACATCTACAAAGTAGAACGACAACTTTTCGGTTGAAGTTCATATAAAGATTTTTAAAAGGGCCAATGGACTTCAGTTGGAGAGTGTTAACCTGTGCCATTTTAAAGCATACGCTGGAGTTAAAAATTGATATTGCAAAGCTGCCTATTCAATTTCGTATATTCAATTTCTATAGAAATCTATTCAAAGTTTGGATGCTGTTCAGTCCACAAAGGAAAAGTTGCACGGACTCACTTTTCTGGCTGCTTGAAGATCCATTAGTATATGGAGTGTGTCTGGACATATCTTCCATTGGTGATTTTTTTCCTGGACTCAATAGGTTTCTGTGCATTTCTTAGGTTACGACTTTGGGTCTTTTATTAAGCTTATCTTGCCCTAAATTTGAAAACGCAGAACTAGTGGACAAAATATTGTCTATTTCTTCACTACGCTTGGTCAATTTTAACAATTGAGGAGAACATTTTTTTAACTGTCTTTTCTGAAGGCAAATCGTTTCCCAATGTGAGAGATAATTTTCTAAATGTATCTTTGTAACTTTGTAAGTTAAATGACTGTACTGGATTTTTCTAAATTCTGGAATAGAAATGGATTGCGATTTAATCTCAATAGATGTTAAAAGTTTGTATAAAGCATGTGTGTTAATCTTTAACAAAAAAAAACTTTTTTAGGTTATATGAGAGTGTAAAGCGAGAATGGAGAGCTCTGTGTAAGCCATCCTTAGAGAAAAGAGCTGGTGATATGCAATGGAGAATTCTACATGGGGCAATTGCTGTAAATGTTTTTATTTCAAAGTTGAATGCTGCAAATAGTTTAGATTGTGCTTTTGGTTTTGAAAAAGAAACAATATCCCATTTCTTTGTGCAATGTAATTAGTTACAACCTTTATTCCGAATGTTGGAGGTTATTTTTTATGTTTTTGGAGAAGGGTTTCCTTTAGAGATTTTTATTCTTAGTGTAAAGTATAAGTGAAGTAATAGATTTGTTTGCCAGGTTTGACATTTTATAGTAGGTAAAGCAAAGACGGCAATATATAAGCAGGGAAAATAGAATAGAATTAAAGCCTGGACAGAATATTATCATTTTATTTTCAACATCTGTAAAATCAAGAGTGTTAATTGATTTTCAATATTACAAGTCAATGAATGATATTTGTACTTTTGAAAAAATATGGTGTTACAAAAATGCTTTATGTGCAGTTATAGATGGTGATCTAGTTTTCTCAAGTTTTTTGTAGATTATCCTTTGAATTACTATTTGTAATATGATTGCATGTTTTTGTTTTGTTTGAGTTGGAATAAAGAGACTTTTTAAATTCAAAAATAGCTTTCCCTCTCTCTCTCTCTCTCTCTCTCTCTCTCATTCTCATCCATGTGATTTTGTTGCCAATTTTGTGACTGTGTACAACTGTGTGTGTATTGGTGTGTGTGCATGCATTTGTATGAATGTGTGTTATTTATTAAATCCAGGGCAAATATTGCTGCACACACAAAAGTGAGGCAACGGTTTCAATCTGTCGCCATGGCATAATAATACAAAGCTATCCATCAGACTGATATTGGCAGGAACAAATTGGGTTGTGGAAACAAAGGCAGCCTGGTTGCGTCTGTGCCGATTTGTGTGTGTGTGTGTGTGTGTGTGTGTGGTACATGAATGTTTGTGAGTGTGTGTTTTTACATGGATGCTCCCATTTTGGAATAGTAACACAGAGACGAGAGGTTAAAAAAGCTCTCTCCTGTCAAAGGCGGAAAAGCAATGGCGAATTGAGCTTAGCATAGAGAATGCAAAATGGTCACGCTAGCTTAGCCATTAGCTGAGGTGAGCCCCATGCATGAAAGTGGAACATTAAGATTTCTCAACGTTAGGACTGTGACATCTTTAATGTAGATGGGTGGTGTGTGTGTGCATGTTTGTGTGACTCAGAGCTATGTTTATAAATGCATTTAGATAAGCAGAATTAGACATAAGGCTGACACAGGGCTAGATTGATAATCTGGCATGCCAGCCACAAAACGGCACTGCGATATGCTGAAAGGGGCAGCGATATGCAGAAAAGAACAGTGACAACCACATAACACACACACACACAACAACTTTTGGGCCAGATTTTATGTAAAATCCAGGGCCAATTTCTATTCCCAGTCCACCACTGGGCTGACACATGTGTCCGCACACATTTCACACAATTTTTAGCATTGCCATGAACACAATGATAATTGTCAAACATGTTTTACAAGAAATTATTTGAAAGTCTGGCTATCACTGCTACATTTTAATATGCTGCATGAATGTTAGGACTCATGTCTCACATTAATTCGCTTTGAATGTGAAAACTAAATTAAAGTTGCCTAAGAAGTCTTGGGTTAAGGGATTCACGCTCTAATCCTCTTTTTTTCTTTTCTTTATTTCCATGAACCATTCTTTTGGCTGTATTTCCATAAAGCCTTGCTTTGGCTGTACGCTGCACCTCTAATCTGAGTGTAATTCTTGACGCATGTCAAACAAGCAACTACTCCTCTGCCCTGTAAGCTCTGAACATTTTCCCTATCTGTAATCCGACTAAGCTCACCACTCAACCATGTGGTCATCTGGCTCCCTGCACATTTGCCCATTTTATCATCTCCCACCACAGACACAGCTGGGTATGTGCCACCAGAGTCCTGCCAGTTTGTCTGCATGAATATCCTGTGTGCTGTGATGTACCTACATGGCCTAACTCTCTAATCCAGTCCTGCAGTCCTAATCAAGTCAACTTGTTCTAGAGTGGAGGAATGAACCTCATTTACTTTCCGTATAATATAAACTCACCCTACCCCAGCCCAAATCTATCTTACTTTCTCTATTACTTATACAAAGGTACTGTTGACATATTTACAGAACAATATTCCATAGCTTCATGTATCGCATCAATATCGAGGTGAAGGTGGCTCATGTGTTGAATTGCATGCTGTTCAGGCTGTACCCCAGTCTTTTCCAGCGAAAGTGCTCTCTATCAGTTGAGCTAACCGCACAATTTAATAATGCTCAATCAAGCTTGTAAATGAAGTTGTTTATTGAATGCAGATATTAAAATGTATCACCTGTACTATAGTATACTACTGTACTAAAATGTTATAGTAGGGCTAACAGATTAATCGCAATAAAATTGAAATTGCAATATGTGGTAGTGAGCTGTTCTCTGTAGTGTATTAGATATACTCAAAGCATGCACAAAGCAAAA
Organism: Xyrauchen texanus; assembly: GCF_025860055.1. Lineage (NCBI taxonomy): Eukaryota > Metazoa > Chordata > Actinopteri > Cypriniformes > Catostomidae > Xyrauchen > Xyrauchen texanus. The sequence continues at coordinate 10,618,614 of NC_068296.1, read as the reverse complement.
GAGCTAAGTATGTTGTATTTACAGTGCTATAGATTTATTCATTGTACAGCTGTGTTATTCCAAAAATGATTGTCTGCTAAAAGTTACTTTCCACATCTAAAGTAGACTCAAAACACCAGATTTTTGTTAATGGACGAGTGAATGAAACCATTTCCCTTCATTACAAGACTATTGCCAACTGAACTACAAACAGAAATGTTATTTAGCAACACACAACCAATCATATTATGTCTCAGTGCTTATCTCATTGAATATACACTCACCTAAAGGATTATTAGGAACACCATACTAATACTGTGTTTGACCCCCTTTTGCCTTCAGAACTGCCTTAATTCTACGTGGCATTGATTCAACAAGGTGCTGAAAGCATTCTTTAGAAATGTTGGCCCATATTGATAGGATAGCATCTTGCAGTTGATGGAGATTTGTGGGATGCACATCCAGGGCACTGAAGCTCCTGCTCCACCACATCCCAAATATGCTCTGTTGGGTTGAGATCTGGTGACTGTGGGGGCCATTTTAGTACAGTGAACTCATTGTCATGTTCAAGAAACCAATCTGAAATGATTCGAGCTTTGTGACATGGTGCATTATCCTGCTGGAAATAGCCATCAGAGGATGGGTACATGGTGGCCATAAAGGGATGGACATGGTCAGAAACAATGCTCAGGTAGGCCGTGGCATTTAAACGATGCCCAATTGGCACTAAGGGGCCTAAAGTGTGCCAAGAAAACATCCCCCACACCATTACACCACCACCACCAGCCTGCACAGTGGTAACAAGGCATGATGGATCCATGTTCTCATTCTGTTTACGCCAAATTCTGACTCTACCATCTGAATGTCTCAACAGAAATCGAGACTCATCAGACCAGGCAACATTTTTCCAGTATTCAACTGTCCAATTTTGGTGAGCTCTTGCAAATTGTAGCCTCTTTTTCCTATTTGTAGTGGAGATGAGTGGTACCCGGTGGGGTCTTCTGCTGTTGTAGCCCATCCGCCTCAAGGTTGTGCGTGGTGTGGTTTCACAAATGCTTTGCTGCATACCTCGGTTGTAATGAGTGGTTATTTCAGGCAAAGTTGCTCTTCTATCAGCTTGAATCAGTCTGCCCATTCTCCTCTGACCTCTAGCATCAACAAGGCATTTTCGCCCACAGGATTGCTGCATACTGGATGTTTTTCCCTTTTCACACCATTCTTTGTAAACCCTAGAAATGGTTGTGCGTGAAAATCCCAGTAACTAAGCAGATTGTGAAATACTCAGACCGGCCCGTCTGGCACCAACAACCATGCCACGCTCAAAATTGCTTAAATCACCATTTTTCCCATTCTGACATTCAGTTTGGAGTTCAGGAGATTGTCTTGACCAGGACCACACCCCTAAATGCATTGAAGCAACTGCCATGTGATTGGTTGATTAGATAATTGCATTAATGAGAAATTGAACAGGTGTTCCTAATAATCCCTTAGGTGAGTGTACATGTGCTTTGTACAATCGCTGAAACTTTCAAGCACTGTTCATTCTAAAGTCTGAGGGAAACTGCTAAAGTGTCGAAGAATGATGGCAAATACAATAATTGGTGAGATAAATATATTGCAGAAGACGAAAGACAAATCTGATTTGCTAAGTGACATATCCACAGAAGAGCAGCTCTACTGACAGGTTGCATGTCCGTCTCGAGATGTATTCATCCAATTACCCTTAATGACAAACCAACTATGAAAATAAGAATCTTAACCTGGGGTTTATGAATGTACAGCGTGAAGCAATGTAACATGAATACCCAGGATTACTTATTAGCCCAGGGTAAATTATGAATAGTGTGAAAAATGAAACAGGATTGCTAGAAATTCTTCTCCATGCCCAGTAGGGGGTGTATGCATGAATAATGTGAATCGCCAAAAACACAAGTGGCCATTGACTGAGCAGGAAAGATCGTTTTTGTCAATTTTGACTTAAATATTGATCTGTTTCTCAACCACACCTGTAATATTCCTTCTGAAGAGTCCATTTAACCATATGGATTACTTTTATGCTGACTTGATTTATGATTTTTGGAGAGTCAGCATTTTGGCACCAACTCACTTGCATTGTATGGATCTTAAAAATCTTAATTTGTTCTGCAGAAGAAAGAAAGTCATACACATCCGGGATGGTTTAAGGGTGAGTAAACAATTAGAGAATTTTCGTTTTTGGGTGAACTATTCCTTTAAAAATAGTAATCCACAACAAATTACTAATTATTTCTCTAAAGTAAATTAATTAGTAATATGATATCGATTTAATTTATTTTCTAAAACACTTTTCCGCTCAACAAATTAAAAATTCTGTCTATATTTATTTCTTGTTCATTTTTACACAGAAGTCATACACTCAGCACCTCACATTTCTTCTTCACAGTGACACGTTACAAAGCCATATTTCATGTCTCCTACATAAATAATATTTTAGAAATAATCATAACCCTAAAATGTACTTAAAATAATTAAATTAATTGATAGTCAGTAACTAATTTAATTAATTGAAAGTCAGTAACTGTAATCTTTGCAATCATTGAGGGTGAGTAGTGATGGGGTGGGACTGCTCAGACAAACACTTTTACACTATATCAAGACAGAAGAAAAAAGTTAAAGTGAGTGTGACAGAAATAGAAACTCCTCAATACAGTGCTAGAGCTTGCTTACTGGCAGCTTCCATTAACTGTTGTTTTGTTTTGTTCCTGCTCAAAAATACAGTACGTCTTGTCGCTTACACTAGACAATATATCACTGTGTCCCTCAGCAAGCAACTGTAAAAGTGTGTAAAAAAAAAATTGAGGTTACCTAAAAAATCTGGTTCAAGTGGAAACAAATTGATTTTGAATGAAAACATATTTTTCTTTGTGTATTTAATTCAATTAGTTTAAATCCCAAATGTATTAATAATGTATTTTTTATTTAATTAAAAAAAGTTTCTCCCCTTTTACCTCCTCAATTTGGAATGCCCAATGCACTCTAAGTCCTCATGGTAGTGTAGTGATTCGCCTCAGTCCAGGTGGTCGGAGGACAAATCTCAGTTGTCTCGATGTCTGAGACCGACAATCCGCATATGTAATCATGGCTTGTTGAGACCAACGCTATTCTTTGCGACATCCACGCACAACTCACCACGTGCCCCACCGAGAACAAACCACATTATAGTGACCATTATAGTAATGAGGAGGTTACCCCATGTGACTCTACCCTCCCTAGCAACCAGGCCAATTTGGTTGCTTAGGAGACCTGGCTGGAGTCAATCAGCACGCCCTGGATTCGATTAACTCGCTGAGCTACCCAGGCCCCATTCATGTATTTTTATTTATTATCACAACAAATAAATGTTTACGTGTGAGTGTGTGTGTGAGAGAGAGAGAGAGAGAGAGAGAGTGAGAGAGAGCGAGAGGGTGTGTGTGTGTGTGTGTGTGTGTGTGTGTGTGTGTGTACTGTGCAAAAGTATTCATGAGCAGTGTTAAGGGGTCATGTAATACAGTTAATATTATGAATGATGTCATGTTTAATGAATCAGTGGTTCTCTGCACTGAGATGCAAATTTGAGGTGTGATTACATTCTGTATTATGTCCTGATGGTGTGTTCTCAGCACCCGTAGATTAGACATGATGTGATGATGTTATGTGGTAAATGTCACTATAATAATGGATTCATTTTTATTTTCATGGTGAACCGTCGGCAAATATACTGTATGTACCGGGTGTTTAGTGATGACTTATGTGTTTTTAATATGTACAGCAGTGTGATGCAACTATTTATTTATTTTTTAGGGGGTACCAGTCCTAACTCACTTAATACATTTGAACATGGCAATTAGCAGATATTCATGCATATGAAAGTCATGTTAGTCAATGTTAGGTACAGTTTTTGTTTAGAGTGCAAGGGTATAATACTAATACTACTACTACATTTAATAATAATAATAATAATAATAATAATAATAATAATAGACATTTTATGGCATTTTTTAAAGGTTTTATTTAACAGTAAAATATGTCTTTGATGTTTTCTCATTTCGAATTGCATGGCAGGCATGCCTCATTAAAACTGTCTTTATATATGTGGAGACATTGCATTAAAACACTGTTATCGTCACCACAATGGCTTACCCATCAGAACATTCCAGAAACATGACAGGAACATACCAGACATTTCATTCAACACTGGAGTCCCAGGACCCTGAAAACACCAAAGGAAAGTACATGAAATTCTGTGAACTATTTTAAATTACTTGGGTATCTGTTCTTTGGTGTGTCTCTAAGGAATGCTTGGATTCATATGCTGTTGTTGTTGCTTAATTAGCCAAATTCCCAGGTCGAGGTTGCTGAGGGAGACACCTGTACGTTACACCTTAAAACAGAAATGTTTTGTGGCATCTCTTCCCTCTTCGGCCCGTGCTCAGCTCATACTAATACCTTCTCAGCAGGGACTGACTGGCATTTACACAGAGAAGGGAAAAAACAACAACAGTCGTGTAAACACCCAATCACACAAGCAAACTCACTCACACAAAAACAAGATTCATGCCTCTGACAAGTGCACACACATTAACATACATACGCAGACATTCCCTCGTGCTTTGTGGAAAAAGACATCCGAATAACAAACAAATCAAACAAATTCCTCACTGATTTTTAAACACAATTAAGAGACACAATCATTCACTAAAATGAAACCTTAATCAGTTTCATGGTGTTTTTACACCGATTATACGTTTCAAGGGATTACATGTTACTAACATAAAATAACAGCTTGTCGTCCCGCTTAACGCTGCTGATATAATTTGGTACTTGGAAGAAGCCACTATACTCTAATTTTAGGAGATTGCCATCTGCTTATGTGATTTCCCTCATTCAATCCTGGTTTGGCTTGGGCAGATTAAAGAGCATCTCAATCTAAACTGCATATCAGAGACTACAAGCAAAAAAAGGCCACCGATTATTTTGAGGCATACAAATGGATACATTAATGAACAGACACTGTACACTGAAGTTTTTACAGTTTTGTCATTTAACCTTAAATATGTGCTTTTTGTGGTAATGTCTAAATTAACAGGTTGAACTAAAAAAAAGAAAAAAAAGAAGAAACAAAAAAGACTAAATCAACCTACATACTGCACTGTACATTAGGTTACACTATGAACACAAACACCAATAGTTGCAAGTAATTTTTAAGGTTTAGAACAAGTAGAAATATATATACATATATAAGATAATGGCTTGTTACCACTTTTTGCAATGTAAGTGACATTAGCCATTGTGGAACTTCTGTCAGACTTCACCCCAAACTAACAACTGACTGAATATGGAACACGGGGTTGCGGCTCCGCTGCTGACCCTGCACTACACCTGTGTTGTTTGTCTTATTGTTTGTCATATTACTAACCCAGTTTATCTCATTTTAATAAGTATGTCTTAAATGTGTTTTTTGCCTCAGGATCTAGTAAGTTTGAATCCAATAGTTAATAGTTCAAAATGGATTTTATAACGTCAGTTTTGATATTATGTTTGGTAATCGGCTTAATAAAATATATACGGTCACCTGGGTACAGGAGACTAATCTACACACAGGAGGATCTGCTGTCCATCACAGCTCCATTAAGGATATAAAGCTTCTGAATGATCTCTGAGAAATAAGGCAAAGATCTCATCATTCTGAAGCAGTTAAGCTTAAACCCAAAAAAAGAGTATACAGTGGAAGAGTGAAACAATGTGTCAAACACAAGGAAACAAACCTCCGCTGCCAGTAATCACTTTTTTAAATGTCTGTTCAATTAATAATAAGTTGGATGAGCTGGCGGCAAAGATGGAATTTGACTGTGATTTCAGACGGAGCAATCTTGTTTGCCTAACATAAACTTGGTTAAAAAAATCAGAGCCAACAGAGATGAAAATAAATCACATACATCAGTGGGAGGAGGTTTATGTATTTTTGTTGATGATAAATGGACTAAGGATTGTATTAGGGAGAAGATCTGCACTCCAGATAATGAAATTGTATCTGTATCTTTTAGACCTTTTTATTTGCCACGTGAGTTCATCCAAATAGCAATCATATTGACTTATGTTTCTGGCCCGAACAACGAAGTGGCCGCAGAAAGAATAGCAGAGAGCTACTACTCTGCACTCTCCTGCTCAGTTAACCAGCCGGTGTTCATTCTATGAAATTTTAATACTTGTAGCCTGTCCAGTCACTTACCCTTTCTGCAGCATATGACCTGCCCAACAGGATGTACTTGCACTCTGGATCTCTGTTATGGGAATATTACCTTACCTTATATAACCTTTGTGCCGACCACCCTTGGGGCAATCGGATCATAATGTTATACATCTGCTACCTAAATATAGAAGCAAACGTATGCAGCAGGAATTGGTTACTAAAGACATTCAGGTATGGACGAATGACTGTGTGGATATATATATTTTTTTTTTAACTCTGGATTGATGCCAATGAAATTACAGAAATAATGTCATCCTATATACAATTTTGTGAAGTGAATATCACTGTAACTAAAACAATTAGAATTTTCCTAAAAATAAGATGTAAGATGTGAAGGCTAAATTAGACTACAAAAATAAGATTGAAGGGAATTTTTTTACAGGAAATGCATGTCAGGCATGGGATGGTTTAAATATATTGATGGGCAGGAATGTTAAAAGGCAAATTAACTCTACATTGACTGTACCTGTTAATGATATGACTAATTTATTTAACCTGATTATACACACCCCCTTTTTGAGCACAAACCATGAAAATGACATACCTGAACTTAAATGGTTGTATTTACAGAACCCGTTGGAGTATGGACACAGTTGTAGTATCTTTTGAAAGGAGACACTTCAGGCTTTATTTCCCAAGTTTGAGATTTAATATATGTTGTTATTTTTTAAAGTTAGAGAAGCTGAAGTTTATAGTAATGGAAATATTTTGTGCTGAACATGTTCTTATAATCTAAAAAAAACAATAATAAAAATGCCAAGACAACCCAGAATATCAATGTTTCCTAGATTGATCACTTTTATGAGAAAAAAGTGCTATTAGATGTTTCATGAACGCTTTAATGAACGCTTGTTATGGACAATTGACCCAAGTGTGGCGAACTGGATTCATCTGGCGATCGTGTTTTCATAACAAAGCTATGAAGTCCCGTTTTGATATTGCATGTTTTCATTTGTACTCCTGGCACAAATAACTAAATTGCTGTTTCTGGAGCATTGCTATCGTGAAACAGAGATCGGATATCAATGTTGAACCCTTAGACCTTTGAAAAGATGTATAATTTGTTAACATTAATTACATTTATAGATGGTAAATTATATTGTAAATGTAAGCAGAGTGACATCACTCCCGAGTGCAGGAAAATTGTGTATCAACAGGTTAAAAGATTTGATACTGTGGACAGCAGATCTTACTGTGATAATATATGGCAGACTATCCCTCAAATAAATAAGTTTACATTTAGAAAAACAAACAAACAAACAAAGAATTAAGTACAAATAACAGTACCTACTCCCCTCCCTAAACAATGGAGGCCAGAGTATATTGAGCTCAGGCAGAGCAAACATTCTTATCCATGTGATCAAACACTCATCGTCTATCTTGTCATCCCTCTAGTGGCTGCTTGGTTAAATAGAAACATTTCCCGGCTTTTCTAATTGAAAAATACCATTTAGTTTAACTTAAAATTTACTTTTGCCTCCCTATTCTTAAATACAAAATCTTTGAATAAATACATAAGAATGAGTTAAAATGATTGTTAAAAACGTCTCGGGTTACATGTGTAACCCTTGTTCCCTGAAAAAAGTGGAACGAGATGCTGCGCTGCTAAGCGCTACGGGGAACAACTCTAGCTGTGAACCGAGCTGAAATAATGTGTAACACGTCAATGAACATTGACCGGAATTTATAGCCTCGGCTGATGTAATCATTAGATGCACCTGCGGCCAGGCTATAAATGGATACGTCACCAGGTGTTGTCAGATATTTCTTTTTGAAGAGCAGTCCTGGGACGTCCCAGTGCGGCAAAGCAGCGCAGCATCTCGTTCCGCTTTTTTCAGGGAACAAGGGTTACACATGTAACCCGAGACGTTCCCTTTACAAAAAGCTTCACTACGATGTTGCGCTGCTAAGCGATACAGGGAACGCAATACCCACGCCGCACTTGGAGCTGTCCGGACCCCTACGGTTGTGCCGTGTACTCACAAAAACGCGAGAGGTCTCAGACATGAGCTTGAGATGTCGACTCAAGGGCATAAAAGCCCGGAGTAGCATAAACATCTAAACCATTCAATTTTGATGAATGAGTGTGGAGAGGACCAGCCTGCCGCATCACAAACTTGTTTAGGCATGGGCTGAGATGTCGACTCAAGGACATAAGAGCCTGGAGTAGCAAAGCATCTAACCCATAAAGTTCGATGAATGTGTGCAAAGAGAACCCTATCGCAACACAAACTTGTCATAAAAACTGATGAATGTGAGCGGAGAGGACCAGCCTGCCGCATCACAAACTTGTTCAGGCATGAGTTGAGATGTCGACTCAAGGGCATAAGAGCCCGGAGTAGCAAAGCATCTAACCTATAAAGTTCGATGAATGTGGGCGAAGAGAACCCTATCGCAACACAAACTTGTCATAAAAACTGATGAATGTGAGCGGAGAGGACCAGCCTGCCGCATCACAAACTTGTTTAGGCATGGGCTGAGATGTCGACTCAAGGACATAAGAGTCCGGAGTAGCAAAGCATCTAACCCATAAAGTTCGATGAATGTGTGCGAAGAGAACCCTATCGCAACACAAACTTGTCATAAAAACTGATGAATGTGAGCGGAGAGGACCAGCCTGCCGCATCACAAACTTGTCCAGACATGAGCTTGAGATGTCGACTCAAGGGCATAAGAGCCCGGAGTGGCAAAACATCCAAACTATAAAAATCTAATGAATGTGTGCGGAGAGGACAACCTGCCATATCACAAACTTGCTGCAGAGGGAGACCTCTAGCCAAGGTTTTAGAGGAGGAGAGCCCTCTGGTAGAGTGCGCCCTAAAACATACTGGCGAAGCTTGACCGCGCGCCTCGTAGGCCCGGGCAATAATGAGGATGCCTCTTTGAGGGCACCCCGCCCACCAAGCCGTGGCAAACCGCAGTGGCCACATAGAACCTGGCAGTGGCGAGGCAAGTGCCCGCTGACAGTTCTTTCTACAGAAAATCCAGAACTGAAGCAAACTGGCAGTAAGCTGGTTCTGTAATAAGAACTTTAGTAGAAGGAAACGCATGCAGGCGCATTTGTGCTATGTATGCGTTACTACGATCAGCCCCTCCCGAGGGGGGGGGAGAGACTGGGCGACTCGGGGAGAAGTAGAGGAGACATTGCGCTATCAACAGAGGCGAAGAGGTCCTCTTCTGCCCTGTAAAATCTACCCAGATCAGTTCCAAGTGGAGGGAGCCCTAGCACTTGAAATGGTCTCGATAACCTCAAGAGAAAACCCTGTGAACCTCATTTGGTACCCTTAGGGGCCAGACATGAAAGGTTTCACAATTCGGGCCAAGGATGAGAAGGTCCTCCCTGTTCGGAATCGCCCAAGGCGAGCCGTCGAGGAGAGGAATTAACTCCGAGAAACATATCCTGTTCGGCAAGCGCAGCGCCATTAATAGGAGGCAAGACCCTTGCTGGTGAACACTGCCAAGACTCCCGGGAGCAGAGAAACCGGGGAAAGAAATGCATACAGACGCATTCTGGGTCATGTATGTGTCTTAACATCCAGACCCAAGGGGGCTGGGTGATTTCAGGGAGAAGTAGAGGAGAGATTGCACTATTCATAGAGGCGAAGAGGTCCTCTTCTGCCCTAAGATCTCACCCAAACTTGTTCCAAGTGGAAAAAGCCCGGCATTTAAGAAGGTCTCGATAACCTCAGGAGAGAGCCCTGTGTCCCTCAGTTGGTACCCTTTGGGGCCAAACATGAAAGATTCCACAATTCGGGGCAGGGATGAATTATTGCCCTGTGCCTGAGATAGAAATTCCTTCCTCTTCGGAATCTCCCAAGGCGAGCAGTCGAGGGAAGAAATTCGCTCCGAGAACCAAGCCCTGTTCGGCCAGCGTGGTGTTATCAGTAAGAGGCAAAAACCCTTGCTGGCGAACTCTGGCCAACTACTACCTTAGGGTGGAGTTCTTAACTCCCCCGTTGGTATTTTCTGTCTGGACAGTAAATCTGCTCTCATATACGGGCTTCCAGGGATATAACTGACCTGAGTGACAGGAGCTTGCCCTGGGCCCTAAGGAGAATCCGACGTGTCAGAAATACAGCTGACAAGAACGTGGGTCTCCTTGATGATTTATGTAAGAGGCTACCGCTGTATTGTCCACCCGCACCAAGACATGGCAGCCTCAGGAGGAGGTATTTCAGGGCCAGAAATACAGCCATCAACCCGAGACAGTGACTGTGACAACCGAGCTGACGACCCTCCTATCCCCTTAAGCTGGACGACCACTTAAGGCCGCTGTCGTTAGCAGCCTGCGACAACAAGACGCACCTAGAGTGGGACCCAAGGCAGAAAACCGGGGTCTGAACCACATAGAAAGGGAACGAAGCCTGAGGCGCGTAACCCTATTTAGCCTAGGGGTTTTGGCCCTTGGAAGAAATCCACTGGCTTTTGGCCACAACAAAAACGGTCTCATGAGCAGAAGGTCCAGAGGGATCACCGTGGACGCGGTCGCCCTGAGACCTGGAAATCGTTGACACTGATAACAGTGCAACCTTGACCTAGCCTGACTTTGCTCAGGGTGATCTGAATGGACTCAATCCTAGCGGGAGACAGTTGTGCCTGCATTGTGATTGAACTCCATTCGATGCCCCGATAGACAGTGTTCTGTGTGGGAGAGAGGAAGCTTTTCTTGGCATTGAGCCTCAACCCCAGAGAAACAGATGAGCTAAGACGATATCCCTGTGCTGAACTGCCAGTTCCTGGAACTGCGCTAGGATCAGCCAGTCATCTACATAATTCAGAATGCAGATGCCCCGGAGTCGCAAGGAGCCAGCGCTACATCATGCATTGTGAATGTGTGGGTAAAAAAGGGCTAGGCCGAGTGAAAGAACCTGATCCTGGAAGACTTCGCCCCCGGAAGCGAACCTCAGGAACTTTCCATGTTGTGGCAGAACTTCTAAATGAAGTATAGAAGTGCGTCATAAGATCAATGGTGACCAGCCAAACGAGTTGTAGGGCTTGAGACACGACCGTCTTGACAGGCATCATCTTGGACTTGAACACCCACGGGCAGTTCAAGCTTTAAGACCTAAGCCAGATGCCACCCCTCACCCTCCATGGGAAACGGGAAGTATTTAGTGTAATAACCTAACTCTCTCTCTGGAAGGGGAACACATATCATGGCCCCTTTAACCAGGAGATTGAGTTTTTTTTTTTTTTACATAAAAAAGAAATTCGGTTTACGGTAGTGAGAACATGCAGTTGAAACACGGAAAAGAGGCAAGTGAATTAAATCCTGATGCCCTTATAAGACCCACAGAAAAGAATATATCTGGCAGAAGTTTCCACGCTGCCAGGATCTCTGAGATGGGTATTATATTTGAACACTTCCTGTTGAGGGGTTGTCGAGTGTTTCGCGTCCTGAATAAAATGCAGGAACAGCGAAAACACCCAATTTTGACGGAAGCCTCTGCAACCCGAAACACCAAGAGGTGGCGGGAATGGAGGGGCTTCGAGGGGGTACCGGGAGGGGTGAAGTGAAGCACGCGCCCCGTCCCGAGGGGAGCTACCCCCTAATCTAGGCGCAAGACCGTCAGGGTTTTCAATTTCAATTTCAAATTTGCTTTATTAGCATGACTGTGTAACACAATGTTGCCAAAGCATCAACATATTATATATAAATAATAAAACAAACAGACAAACAAACAAAACATATATGTATAAATCATGTCACATGTAGCATTGTATATAGATGGATAAATAAATATACACACACTGCATAAATAAATACATTGGGTCATTCTAGAGAATTAGCTGTCTCTGGCGTTGTGAATAGCTAGCACATATTTAGCCGCTAGTGCAGCTGTATTATCATCTTCTCCGAGTAAGAAGGACATTTTTTCAGTGTCACTCAGTTCATAGAATGATGGGATCAAGGCTTCAAATTTGGGCAGAAACGTTTCTCTTATATTGTTATATTTCGAGCAAAAGAGCAGAAAGTGTTCCTCATCCTCTATGTGCTGTAGATCACAGTGTCTACAGATCCTCTGCTCTCTCTCTGTCCATGTTTGTCTACGTCTTCCTCTCTCTATCTCTAGGTCATGGTCACTTAATCTGTATTTGGAGAGGATTTGTCTTTCTTTAAAATGTTTAATAAATAGATAACTGGCCAATTTAGTGGTTCTATTGAGGGTCGAGTAACATTGGAGTTTATTCTGGAGGTCAAAATGTGCTTTTAATGATTTATCATGAGTGTCTTTTAGATTTGTGTGGATTTCTTTAATAATAATTTTGGGGCTGTAGCTGTGGTCAATAGGGAGTATAGTCTGATGGACGAGTTGAAGAGCGAGTGTGTTCAGAGGATGAGGTTCTGCTGAGGATTCATTGGCGAGGAGGGCTTTATATTGCACTGACTCTGGATCAGACTGATGGAGGTGATGCCAGAACTGAACACATCTCTTCTGGTTTTCTCTTACTAGAAATGATAGCCCTGAGGTCTTGCTTCGGGGGCTGGCGAGGGAGGCGAGACTGTCCCCAATCCCTGGGAGGAGGAGCACGACTCGCCACGCTTTGCTTTTGAGCCTCCGTTCAGACAGGACTGAGGCGGGTCTGAGGCTTGCTCGTCAAGCACAGAACCCACACTCAGGTCGTCCGGGAGGTCAGCCTGGTACGCCTGTAAAACGGCATAGTGTGCAGAGCAGCACCAGCCTGACCTGCTGCTTGATAAGCCCTTCCCACTAAAGTGGAGGTTGTCCTACAAAGCTTTGTGGGGAGAGAGGGCTTCTTAAGTGACGATGCCGAGCCCGGCGAGAGATAGCCCGCAAGCGTCTCTTCGACCGGCGGCACCACTGAATACCCCCGTGCCTCAGCACCCACGATGGTCGAATATAATGACGTCGAGGGTATGTGAACATGGGAAGAAAAAAAAAAAATAATATATATATATATTTTTTTTTTTTTAGGGGTTCCTCCATGAGCGAAAAAGCTCTTCATGGAGGTTATCAAAGAAGGGAAGGGACTCATGAGGCGTTCCCTTTCTTAGACTGGAAAATAAAATCTATCCCCTAATTTGGAGGGTTTGGTGTCTCTTTTTCACGTGGCCAGTCCAATCTGGCAACCGCTTGAGTAACAACATCGAGCAATTCCTCCGTAGAATTTTATCGCGGACGGAAAGCTCGGAGGCGGGAAGAGAATCGCGATCCTCCTCATGATCCGAAGAAGCGTCGGAACGCACTTCGAGATCATGTGAAGGACCAGCTGGGTTTGGGGAGAGAGCGAGAAAAAGGGATCAACCCGTCTCTTGCTCCTCAGCCAAATCCATGCAAGAGCCCCACGAACGATCTTTATTTTTTTTTCTTTTTCGTGAGTGCTGACTCCCGGAAGCAAGTGAGGCGAGCATGAAGCACTCTGCCTGTCAAATCGCAGTGCTCGCACCCGCCCTGCTGCAACGCGAGAGCAGCGTGCTCTTACCCCCAAACAAACAGAGCAAAAACTGATGTGTGTCCTCTTCAGCTATAGAGCAAGAAGAGGGGAACATGCACCGTTTGCGGCTTTCAGTCATTCTCTCTTTTTTTTCTTTCTTTTTTTAGAAATATATATATATATATATATATAATATTTTCTAAACAGAAGAGAAAAGAGAACAACGTTCACTGCACACTGCCTAACTGATTCTAACTCCTAACAGAGGAAAGAAAGTTTTGACAGGGTTTGTGAAACACACAGAAACAGAATCGCTCTGAAAAAAGAGTTTCTAACGACACCTGGTGACGTATCCATTTATAGCCTGGCCGCAGGTGCATCTAATGATTACATCAGCTGAGGCTATAAATTCCAGTCAATGTTCATTGACGTGTTACACACACTATTTCAGCTCGGTTCACAGCTAGAGTTGTTCCCGTAGCGCTTAGCAGCGCAACATCGTAGTGAAGCTTTTTGTAAAGGGAACACCAATAGATACAATAAATATGGAAAATAACATCTGCACAATAAAGCCCCAATAAATATAAGCAAAATGGCAAGTAAAACACTCCTGTAGACTCCTGCCTTCTCTGTCTGGCTTGCTTTCTGTCTGTCTCTCATTGAGTCCATATTCAATTTTATTTACTAGCGAGTCATTGTAGATAATGACAATATTATAGCAGCTTTACAGAAACAGCAGCTACATATATCTCTGTTTCATGCACTGCAATCTGTTAAAGCTTGGACAGGATCGAACCTTCTGCTCCATATGTAAAGCATCATTGGCATTTGAAGTTTGATTGGCATTGGCATGTGTTAGAACATAGATGGTCAAAATTACATCAGTACAGATAAATTATTTTCAGAGAAGAACTCTTGCTAGGCTAGCCATATTAACAAAGACATGTTCCATTACAAAAAAATCTGAGTTCGGGCAAACTAGAAGAAAATTTGCCACTCATTATTTTCACATGCAAATGAGCTTGTGATTCGATACAAATGTTTTCAGATGTTTGCATCTCTTCACTTGTACTGTTGAACCTGCAGCAAATCTTTGGCAAAACTGGACAATTAGCCGCAAGTTTGTCGAAAATTTCAATTGCATTTGAACATAATCAGTGGCAAATGTGCTTCAAATTTCTGCATCCCAAAATTGTATTTAGTTAATAATTACTCAAAACTTGTAGCTTCGGCTATTGGGGGCAGTGGTTAAAATTTCAGGAGAGCCAGCTCCACGACATGGAAACTAGGAAGTAATTTGGAGGCTACATTTTCACTCTAAAATAAAATTTTTACTCCACATAAAGTTAGGTTTTGCATAGGGGTTTAGGTTAGGGGGTAGGGTTGATAAAAGATGCGTTCATGTTTATTATTTACAATTAAAAGCACAACTCAGCTCGCTTTAGGTACCACTCTATGGACATTCCACATGGAACCTGGAGCTCACATGTGCCCAAATGCTTCCAACACTTCCAGCTTCGGCCACTGGATGCAGTGGCTCAGATTTCGGTAAGCACCGACTGATTTCAACAGCTGAATTTTCAACCATCTGTTGTTGAATTCACATTGAGATCAGTCTGGGTTTGGACATGAGAATGAGCAAACGATGACAGAACTGCCATTTTTGGGTGAACTACTTCCTGAGTGAACAACTTCCTTTCCTTTCAGTGTGTTTTGTCACCTGAGAACTAACAGTCCATGGTCTCCACCTCTTTTTTTTTTCCTTTGAAAACCACATCTTTCAGGTGTATTTAGTAGTAACTGTAGTATGTGGAATGTAATTGTTTTCTTTTGCCAGCTAATCAATGTGCCCAGAGATACCAATAAAGACTAAAGGTGACCCATGCAAAGTTAACACACATCATTGCAGTCTTGTGAATTAAATATATGACTCTCTATCCAAACATATCTATACATGTAATCTCATGTGCTATCTCTTTTTCATAAACACAAAAGCATTAGCTTGCGTTTTCCTTATTTGAAATGACCTGGCCCGTGAGGGATCTCTGAACCTGCAGGTGAAATTGTTGCCCATGTGGCAGTTATGTCAGCTTATTCACCATAATCTCCGAGACTAATAATAACAAACCTCACATAATATGTTTTATGAAACTCTGAAAATAACATTGACAGCATCCATCTTCAAATATTATATTTTAACAGGGGAAACATGCCATTGGGTTTAACACCAATAGAAGCTCAGAGCATATATATATATATATATATATATATATATATATATATATATATATATATATATATATATGTACGTACATATATTCTTCTGTATCTTCCTTAGATCATTTTGATGATATTCTTTTGCATTCCTGTCCTTGGGTGGAATGACCATACATTTTTTCTCAGAAGGTAAACCGAAGTCCAACTCAGAAGATAACAGGGAAACAAAATGTTCAGCTCAAGTTTTTATTGAGCCAAAACTTTTCCTTTGTGAAACACATATGAAATTACAATCAGATACTAATGCCATCTCAAGATATGCGGTGTTAATCCATTGGTATACAGTGGATTTGAGTGTGGAGAGCTAATTTCCCTCACTGTAATAGATGAAAGAGTTTGAGCGGCACCGTGTCACAGGCTGGGTGATGGAGTGTTATCGTCTCAGCGTGACTGGAAATCAATCACCCCATCTGACATCCAAGGCACACACCATTGGCCAACAATGGGACAGCACAAACTTGGGGTGGGTTTGTTTATCTGTAACCATTTATCAATAGCATGACATGTTTCCTGTAGTTACGTTTTAATGAGATCATACCATATATGTTATTGTATTTGTATTTTATATTTTTTATTATTACATAGTAACTTATGTCCATTTTCCATCATCTCTCAAAAATGTGATGTTTTTGCTGCTGTGACCTTAAGATTCTACTGTATGTAAACACCATTTTCTGCATGGGAAATGAGAACAGTGCTCACACAAAATCTCTGGGTTTTCTGTCAAGTCTAATATAGTTTGCATTGTCCTATCGTACAATAACAACTTTGACAGGACCCAATGTAAAAAGTAGTAACCTACAATTGCTACTGCCTGATATAACCCTGAATTTATAAACCTAAACCCCTAAAATAAATCTAAGATAAACCCTTATATTTGTTGGTGAAACCTAATGTGAAGCACATTCAGAACAAGCCATTTTTTCAGCTTGGTTTCATAAAGTGCTACATTTCTGAATGCTACAGTATGTTTTCATAGTACAATGAATGTACTATTTTATCTCAATTACTATCAATATTATTTTGATGAGCCATTTAAAATTGTCTTGCTCCAGATGTGGTGTCCTGGTACAATATCTCTAAATTTTGCTATATCTGGGGTTAAACATTATCATCCTTTCTTTTTACTGATTGACTAATTCATAATTCATTTTTATTTTGTAAAATTTTGAATGAAAGATCATTACTTTGAGTTATGGAGACCCTATAAATATCTCCATCATCAAAATAAGTGCACTTATTGCAAGCTATTTAAACAGTTTTATGGCTAGGGAGAATGCAGGGCTAAGCGTAAATCCTTTACCTCTTCCTGTCTCTCTTCTGTTTGTTTGTCAGCATGGCAATTAGGACCTGTGCTAACAAGACGGACAGCAAGTATGAAAAAGTATGACTTTTTAGGCGACACACTAATGGACATCCCACTGGGACAAAGTGGATCTGTGCCACGAGGGGGAGGGTGTCTGAATAATCGGCCTCCGCCTTGGCCTTGCTGAGAGCCTGGGGAATGAATCAGCACAGCTGGGAAGCAGGCATCAATGGACCACTCTAGGGAACCATTCCTTCCTCTCTCAAAACCAGAGATAAATACATGCAAGTGAGAGTACAAAAATGAGAGGTTGAGGCAGATGAGAGGAGATAAAATGGATAAATGCTTCCTTGATTTGCTTGTTTATTCTTTAATGGTTCTTGCTTTGGAAGGAAGCCGAGTTTTTTAATTTGTTTTTCCCTACCTAAATTACTCTTTAGTCTTTTAAAGAAAAAAAAGCACTTTACCTAGAACTTTGTGTGTAATGTAAAGGCTGTGGTTTATCTACTAATATCTTTGTAATTACATTATTTTTTTGTATTAATACCAAACATATTTCCCCCTCATACCTGAAATGAAAGAAAATTACTCCCCTCAGGATTTCCACTTTAAAAAAAAATTCAGCTGCTACAGATTCAGGTAGTTTACGATTCCTTTCATATTTTATGTCTTATAATACATTTCCTGAGGGGAAAAAAAATGTTCTCCCTTAGTGTGCCGACAAACAACCACTCATGTTATAAGTTATTCCTAATATCACAAAGACAACATTCTGTTTAAGTTGTATGTTTAAGTTCTAAGTTTTGTCACAAACAAAATGGTACACCTTAGAACAAAGGCAATGAAGCATATTTATTGGGGTAAGTTGTCACATGAATATCTTTTTTTATAACTTTTTAATTAAATTGACTAATATATATATATATATATATATATATATATATATATATATATATATATATATATATATATATATATATTATATTATATATATATATATTATATTATATTATATACAGATTAGTTCCAAGTATGCAAACTGACGCCATTAGAAGAATACGGTGACTTAAGGTTTGTATAACTTTCTCTTGGTTATAAACATGAGTAGTGTCTTGTTAAATGTCGACAGCTGAAAATTGCCCATTTGTAGAGTGTCCTGATCATTAGCTTTATAGCTAACCTGGCTGACTGAATGAGTCTGCTATTTTAATTTTAACAAAGTTTCTTGACTGAAATGTATCATCAAAAACCTTTACTCTTAATGTTACATGGTAGATCCAAACAGACACACTAATAGACTCTACAAAAGTTCAGTAGTACAGATAGTGTCTTTATAAAACATGAATCATATTAGATGATCTTAAGTGCACAAACCATAAAGTAATACCCTATATTACACAGTGTACACGATCTGCTATGCCAATAATTTGGTGTTATGTTAATGTATTTAATAAAAGCAGTTGTAAGATAATATTTATTAGAATTTTGCATTTTAGCACTTTCGTGTGAATGTTTTAGGAGGTCCCTTTCTATAACACAGCATCATGTTTTGACAGTGATAATTGACTCATTGGTTATTGCTATCTTATTCAGATGTGTACTGCCCGTCAACTTTGAGCACTTGACTCACCTGCTCCAAAACTCAGTGGTTCCAGCTCCAATACAGGACACATTTTAAAATGTGTTATATGAGATTGTTTATTTTTCTGTCATGTCAGATTTCTTATAAGTTACAATGTCATGTCTTGAAATTAAAATGCAATACAAAATTTAAATAAACCGTGAAATGAAATGAAAATTCTGTCATTTAATAAAGCTCACACTCATGTTTTGTTTTAAAAACCTGTGCTATTTAGTTTCTTCTTTGGAATATGAGTCTGTTGGCTTTAAAACAGGCATGATTTTTTGGTTATAAATTACAGGTTATCATGCATGTAACTAAAAAGACAATACATTTGAAGAGATGAATACATACACTGGAATTGAACTGGAGTGCTGGCATTTTGTACATGAACATCCTCATTACCACGTCATGGTGTTGTGTCAGTTGTCTGGGACGGATACGCCTAGTAAGGGTAAGAGTATTCTGCACAAATTATTGGAAAGAAATAACAGTTACACGTTAAAAACAAGTCCATTACAGTATAGAAGAGAACATGTTACACAAACAAGTTTGGTTCATGCAGCTTTGTGGTGTCTTACCACCAGTAGCACAAAAGTCCCACAACTGTTTCCATCTTTTTGTGATGTGGAGCAGTGAGCACCAGTTCCCCAGTATCCTCGTAACTCTTTTAATATTCTTATTATTACTATTATAATTGTCCTCCTGTATCTCACAGCCCATATACATCCTGAGTAAATATGTGAAACATGCATTGTTTTACAGGGTTAAACTTAAAAGCAGAGTCATACTTTATAGCTAGAAAGTAGCTATAAAGCTAATGATCAGGACACTCTACAAATGGGCAATTTTCAGCTTACAACATTTAACAAGACACTACTCATGTTTATAACTGAGGGAAAATTATACAAACTTTAGTCTTTAGTAATGTGGCCATTACCATTACCATTCAGTCCACTTCGTGTGTACATCTTTACACTAGATTTGTTTCAAAATTGACAAATGCACAAGAAGCGATCCACAAATAAATGTGCACGATTCACACATGTATTGTACTGGACCGAGTTACCTTTTTTTTATTTATTTTTTTATTTGTAAATCTCATTCTATTTATTTGTGAATTGACATTATTTTTGTGAAACTCCTAACATATATTTATAAATCTCATTATTTGTATTTGTGAAACAAATTTCTATTTGTGAATCTCTTTCCATTTGAATGTTAATAAGCAACAGTTCTCAGAACGCACACACAAGCAATGCAATATGACATATAATTATGCATTAACCCCGGGAAATAACAATGGAAATGTGAGAATACTTTGGATAAAAAAGACTTCACATTTTATGCCTATACAGAAATTTACTTCAAAAAATAAACCATGTAAAGGCCAGTATAATGGTGTAAGTTGTTTTCAAAGAGAGTACTTTGAAACAAGGAGCAACTGATGATATACTGTAAGCAGCATTTTCAGTGAAGGAGAGAACGATGACAATGAGGAGTTAGGAACAAGGACAGGTACAAATCTGATGGTAATCTGATGCTTCTCTCCTAATCATCCTGTCTGTCTAAAAGATAAATGGAGAGTGGGAGATGATGGACAGCTCCGTGACTTGATGTTGCTTAATGCTCTTTCATTGTGCGGCATGTCTGCATTAACTGACGAGTGTGCTGACATTCTGCTGATTAAGAGAGTCTCTGTATAAAACTTTCTCATCAGTAGGAACAGATTTGCCCCACTCTGTCACCCATTTAGAGAGTTGAATAAACTCTGAAGATTTACTGGCTCACTTTGAAATCTATTTGACATGCAAAATGTAATTTTTAAAAAGCTATGAAATGAATGTATTGTAATAATCACAGCAATTGCTAGAGTTGCTGTTTTCTCTCCCCCCAATTAAAGTCCTACCTTCATGGTTACATTGACATTTCTTCTCTTATTAATGTATAATTTATATAACAGATAGATTTGACCGTAAATTCTGATTGGATAAGCAGTGTTTAAAGCCACTTTAAAATATATGAAATATAAGGGGACATTGTACTATGAAAACATACTGTAAGTTTCAGAACTAAAAACTTCCTCCTTAATAGAAAAAGAGCATTTATTTAAACCAAGCTGCAAAAACAGCTCATTTGGAATTTGTGGAACTTGTGACGTCACAAGGACCAAATAGATCTGCATATGACTGCCTCTTCAGCAAGACATCAATGCAAATTTTTCGTCATTGCAACTTTGACCCTGCCCACTGGTGCTCTGTCAGTCTCACAGGTGAAGAGGAGAGAGATGGGCCTTTCTTGGGAAATTCAGCCAAAAAGGACTTACACCGGACACCTTCACGTGCCTGTCTGCATTTAAATGTTTTTCTGGTCTTTTGAAAAAAATGCACTACATGGACGTCTTCAATCGTTTGCGAGTGCGCTGCATTTTAACTGAGGTACAAGTGCAACTTTTAAAAATTGGACGTAAAACAGTAAGTACCCATTTCCACTGTTTTTTAAATGCCATGATTATTTGATAGTTTATGTTGCGCTTAAGTGTACAGTTTGATACGTTCAGGGTAAATGTTTTGGGCGTACGTTAAGTATTAACACTGGAATTGTAGTTTTATAATGTTGTGTTGAGTTTGTTTATTTTCTTTGGATTGAGTTTCAAATAGAGCTGTGTGACAGGGTGGAGGGCAGGGCCGGTCAAGCCTCCAAGAGGGATAAAGGCCGACTGCGGACGGTGGTGCGAGAGAGAGAGAGAGAGAGAGAGAGAGAGAGAGAGAGAGAGTTTACAGGCAGCTGTCCGTCATATGTGTGTCTTTGTGACTTTTGGGTTATGTTTGTCATTAAATATTATTTATATTGTCTCGCCTCCTCATTTCCATTAATTCCTTTACAAGCTGCTGTTAGCCAATCACAACAGTTGGTGTTTGCATTGAGGTCTCAAGCCCAAAATATACTTTTGGTGTGAATGCTCAGCGTCTGCATACAGTCGAACACAAGCCTGAAAAAGTGTACTCCATATGTGTGCATATACAGGCGTTTGGCACATGCAAGCTATGACTGCTATGAGATGCCGGACAATTTCTCTTCAGGAGTTTAGACCCATAAAGATGTCTTTATATTCCTTCAGACTCAAGTTTTACAAATGTAGGTATCTCCTGACCTCCTCACATACACACTCTTGACGTGCATATCTACTTTTGTTGTTTTTACCTTCATCTCCTGTTATTTACTGGTGATTATGTCTTCTTCTACACTCTAACTAAGATGGTTCTTCAAAGGTTATTTACTTAACTTAATAGTTCTATTTAGAACCATGTCTTCCTGAAGAACCCTTTTGTGCTGATATGGTTCTTTGTGTTGGGAATTAGGGGTTATTTATTCCTGCCCTTTTGGTTTTTTAATATAACAGTCAATAAGTTCTTTCAAAGCCACCATGTCAATGGTTGACTTACAGCACTGAAGTCCAGGCAGCTCAAAATACTGCCATAATGTTCTGAAAAAGGGGGTAATTTGGGATTTTGTGATTTCAGGTATCCCACCTGGGGTATGACCAGTTGTCTACTCTGATAACTGCATATGTCTGCCTAAAAGCTATCAGATTATCTATGTTCGCTATTAATTAATTAAATGTAATTTCTTTGCGTCATAGTTTTACAGTTAAAAAGCAGATACACTTTGTCTTCCATCTGTGTTCAGTGACGATTCTTCTTTCCGCTTCTCCACTAAGCATGTGAGGGATAAAGACTGAATTTGTGATCCATATAGAAATGTAAACCTCATTACTTGCATAGAGGGGCTGCCACTCAAATACACCAAAATACACAATGATTGACATTAATACATAATGGAGGATTGTGCGGATATTTTAGTGAAGCCTTCAGTTTTGTTTAGCCTTCGTTACATCTATTTTGTGTTTCCATAGGATGTTGTTCTTCCATGAAGGATTGGTTGTTAGTATGAAAAGCAAATACTCTCTATATAAAATATAAAATATTGTAGAATTTCTAGCTCAGCCTTAATGTGTGGAGCAAAGTAGGGGTCTGCTTTTTCATTTGCATATACATTTATTGACTCTTTCACATTATATATTTGTTGATGTATTTATTAATGTGAATGATTTATGTATTTTGAGATATTTAATCACAATAATTTATTAATGTATTCAGCTAATGTTTGCTGTAAAAACATTGTCATTTTTTCTATAATTTTTAATTGAAATTTAAATTAAAAGCTTACATCACTGAATGTCAACCTCGGACACCTCATTGCTCTAACTTAAGTTGTACATCTTAATTTAAATTTATTTAGGGATCAGTCATGCCTGTTCTTACTAAGCAGTGTTTACAGATAATAAATAATAATCTAATCAACATCTGCTAATGAATCAACAACAATTTTAAAGGAATAGTTAACACAGAAATGAAAATTCTGTCATAATTTGACCCATATTACTTTTTTATTATACAGAACACAAAAGGATGAATTTTGATGAACCCCCCCCCCCCCATCTATTTCAATACAATCGCAGATGATAGATACTCATTTCAAAGATTAAATAGACCCAAAAGTATCATCAAAGTTGTCCATGTGATCAGTGCGTCATATTCCAAGGTGTCTGAATTTATACGATAGGACAAACAACTGGGAATTTATTTACTTATTTATTTCAATGTTGGCATCTGTTGCATGTTAATGAATGTATTAGATAAGCTTGTTTAGTTGAGAACTTGTATTGTTTTTTATCAAAACAAGTTCTCGTAAAAACACGTTTGAGCTGCTGTGAATGAGCTCTCTCATAGAGCTCATGAACGTGCAACGGACACTGAGATTTTGGAAACTTTACTTGGAATATGAAGCACAATTGGCATAAACTTAAGATACTTTTGTGCACTTCGTTTGGCTTTAAAGTAAGCCACTGCCATTATACTGAGAAGACAGTCTGAGATATTCATTAAAACTTTTATGTTAAGCAGAAAAAAGTCATACAGGTTTGGAACGGCATGAGTAAATTATGAAAATGTTTTCCTTTTTTCTAAACTATCCCTTTAACCTGCCACCCTGCTTAAACATGCATGGACATAGTATTTTGGCATTGCTATGCGCAACGCATAATTTAATTTAAACTGATCTCAGTTCAGGAGACTCTGTGCTGTTAGTAAATGATAACATTTTACATATGGAATCATGTGACAGAACAACGTGGTGCCGAGTTTGGTACATCTGGTAAGAAAGTCTCTATAGTTAGAGTCTTTAGTTTCATCCAACATGCCATTTATAAAATTTTACCTCCACTGAGCTGTCTGTCTGCACTGGTCTCAGAACATTTTGAAATGCATTTTGAAACACCACACCTCTAAACACAATGTACACTAATGTGTACAATGTGTTTTCATTAAAAATCCCATATTTACTGTGTATTTTCATACTGATAATGTGTTTTCTTTCAGTGGCTTTATATGGATTTTGGATGAAAAAAACTGCATTTCAAACTGTTCTGAGTCCAGTGCAGACAGACAGCTCAGGTTAAATCATTCACTAAACAGGGAGAAAGGGAACATCCTATCCTGTAGCTTTCCTATTGTAATGATTACCCTGTCTTGTCTCTCTGTTGCCCCCTTGTTTTCCATCTTGTCACTTTTCACTTCTTAAGTTTTCACTTTAGTCCCTTATTTAATTCCATAGTCCACCCTGTCTCGTTTCACTGTTGCCCTCTCGTTTTCCATCTTGTTGTCACTTTAGTCCTTTATTTGATTCCACAACCCTCTGTTAGCGTTCGTATTCAGTGTTCCCTGCCCAAGTTCTCCGTTTGATCCTTCGTGTTTTAGTTAACTGTTTTATGCTTTATTTCCCCATCGTGGGTTGTTTGTTTGTGTTTATCTTCTGTTTATTCAAATAAAGCCTCAGCTGCGTTTGGATCCATAACTCCTCGTCTGCCTCGTTACTCCAACATTACACCTATGAAGCCAAGTGCATTCAATCCAAACTTCCAATCAAAAGTTAATATTCAGGTTGCAGGTGGTGTTTCAACCATTCAACATTGTTGGCAGACATGGGACAACTGTAGTCAGTAGTTAGATTCAGCATGTATAATGTATAATTTTATTCTAACATGGTTGTCAGATATTATGCTGGCCATTACTTGTATCATAATTAATTATGCTGATTTTGATTAGTAAAATGCTTCAGCACTGGCTATCACTTTCTTGTTTGACAGTGCAAAGAGAGAACAGTGAGATTTGGCCAAAGTAGAAAAAACATTTTAACATAAAAGTCAAATAAAGACAAATTATTTTTATTTGTATAGATTTTTATTTGTGCTCTTCCCAATACACATTGTCCAAAAGTAGATTTACAGAAAAATCAACTGTTATGTATGTAACGTCTCAAAAACATGAATAGCCAACACTCCTGGAAACATAATTAAAAATGACTCCCTATAGGTTGGTATTATTTAAAATTTCAAAACTTAGTCCTGCTGACCAAGTATGTTGACATAATATTTTAGGAAAACTATTTGCTAAAAATTAAAAACATTTTTTTAAAAGAAAATCACTTTTATTATTATTATTATTGTTGTTGTTGTTAACCTTTATTTAACCAAGAAAGCACACCAAAGAATGTTAAAAAGTTATAAGTTCAACACAACAAAAACAGACATAAGACAAAAATAAGACACATTAATGAAAACAATGGGCTACAATTACATAATCCAGCTTATACTGTGCACTCTTCAGTCACACAATATTTTATCATAGATCTTAATTCTACCAGGTAAAAAAGTGATTTAGATGTAATGTGTTCTGGAGGGAATTCTATGACCTAGGCGTAAAATAAGAAAAAGCAGTTTTACCAAGATCAGAGCAAATCCTGGGTACCCTGCAGAGTAGCCATCTAGAGGAGCAAGAATCATAACAGCTATTGATGAGTGACGAAAGATTG
Source organism: Xyrauchen texanus (assembly GCF_025860055.1). NCBI lineage: Eukaryota > Metazoa > Chordata > Actinopteri > Cypriniformes > Catostomidae > Xyrauchen > Xyrauchen texanus. Next base: position 10,592,832 of record NC_068296.1, on the reverse strand, counting down.
CACAAGTAAGGAGGTTGCTTTTTCCTAGCTGCTACATTAAGACAGGCCCTATTTTGATAAAAACCCAGTCTAACCTTCAGCTTCTTCACTATGTGTTCAATATGTACTCTTAAAGAGAGTCTATCGTCCACCCAGATACCAAGTACTTATAAGATGATACTTTTTAAATTGAGTCCCCTTCTGAAGTATAAATGCCAACAATATCTGAGGTCTGGGAGTGAGCTGTATAAAAGATCATACATTTGGTTTTCTTAGCATTAAGTACCAGCTTAAGATCATACAATGAGACTTGTAGCTTTTGAAAAGCAGGCTGAAGATCAACAACAGCCTGGTTCAGAGAAGAGGCAACTGAGTAGACTATTGTATTGTCTGCATAAAGATGCACTTTCTGACAACACTGTTGTGGTGGGCCTGATCTCTGATAATGACGAGAGGGCCTATCTGTAGGAGATCAAAGGTCTGGATGACTGGTGCCAGGATAACAACCTCCTTTTGAATGTCAGAAAGACAAAGGAGCTGATATTGGACTTCAGCACAAAGCAAGCAAGGAACTACGACACCATTATGATCAATGGGGCCACAGTGAAGAGAGTGGACAATTTCCGATATCTTGGCATACACATCTCACACGATCTGTCATGGACCTGCCACATTAACACCCTGGTGAAGAAGGCCCATCAGCGTCTCTACCTCAGGCACTTAAAATAATTTAAACTGCCCTCTATGGTGCTAAAAAACATTTACACCTGCACCATTGAGAGCATCCTGACAGGAAACATCACAGCCTGGTTTGGAAACTGCACAAAACAAGATAGATTGGCTCTACAAAGAGTGGTGTGATCAGCTGAGTGCATCACCCACATTCAACTACCTGACTTGCAGTCCATCTACAGCAAACAATGCTGGACCAAAGCTAGGAATATCATGAAAGACCTTGGCAATCCTAATAATGGACTCTTCTCTTTGTTGCTTTCAGGGAAACACTTCCGTTCCCTGATGGCCAAAGCAGAGAGAATGAGAAGGAGCTTCTTTCCCCAGGCCATCTGAGTCCTGAACCAAGGACAACACCAGGAATAGTTCCACTATACAACACCACACACTTGAAGCGATATTACACTTAGCATTATCATATTATATATGATTATTATTGTACATATAGAACATCACCTCTATAACATTAGCCTGTTGCAGGTCAACATTACAGCACAATTGCACTTTACCTTGCACAATGTACATATTAGTCAAACTGTTGCTTCTACCACCTCTACACCTGTCATTATGCTCTATTTCATATGCATACAGTATATATTTATCATAAACTGTGGGGAGAAAAGTCATACCAATAATTTTACTACATATCTTACAGTGTATAGTTATGCATGTGACCAATAAAACTTGAAACTTGTTGCCAACATAGCTGCAGATGTTGTACTATGAACTGATCTTTCACTTAAAATAGTATTGTTAGCCAATAATAGTTTAAATTTAGAGTTTTTTCTTGATATACTAGAATCTTGGCAAGAGTAAAAAGTTGGATACCTGGCGATAGTAGTTTAAATTCGAAGGGTCTCCACCCTTCGGTAAAGGAAGAACATAGGCAGCTTTCCAGATTTTAGAGATGGTATTAGTCTGGAGAATCTGATTAATAATTTGAGCAATCGGCTCAGCAATAAAATCAGCTGAAAGCTTTAGAAGATAAGGATCCAAATTATCAGGTCCAGGCATTATTTTAGGATCAATAGCATTGAAAGCTTACAGATCTCCACATTAGAAATAGGTCTAAATACAATGGGGTCCCTAGGTAAATCAGTACATGATAAAGATGTTATAAATTTAGAATTAGAGCTCCCGATCCTGCTACATATGCATTAAGAATAGACCCAGCTGATATAAAATGTTAATTAAAATGCCTAACAATTTCATCTTTACACTTCATTTCAGTTGAATTAACCAAAATGTGTTCAGGGAGGCCTAGAGTGGAACTGAGACATGATAATGAATGTATCTGTTTCCAGGATTTAGTAGGATTGTTTACATTTTCAGAAATAGATTTTAAGAAATATTCTGACTTTGATGTTTTAGTCAGACTTGTACATTTATTTCTCAGGACTCTAACGGAAGTCCAATCAGCAAGGGAGTTAGTTAGTGATTCTAGCCTTGGCCCATAAGACGTTTCTTTCCCTGATCAGTTAAGATCATTCAACTGTGAACCAAAGGTTGTCCCTCCCTGAGATCCTACATTTCGTTATATTGGCATGCTTATTACAAATCTACATGAAGGAACTGTAAAAAGGTTTCCAATATCTCTATTGTATAAATTATGCTGAAATGCTTGTTCTTCAAATCTTTTAAAATACCTTTAAAACACAACAAGGTTTTAACTTGGGTAATTTTAAGTTTCTTAAACAGGCAATGGCACAATGATCACTGACATCATTACAGAATACTGCTGTTGAGGTATATTTGTGAAGCACATTTGTAATAATGAGATCCAGTAGAGTGGGTTTATTAAGATCTTTTCAACTGAGCCTAGTAGGAGCATTAATACATTTTGTGAGATTTAAAGAATCACACAGTTCCTTAATGCAATCAGAAGCAGAGGATAGCCAATCCCAATTTTGATCACCCATGAGAATGAATTCAAAGTCAATTAGACTCAGGCATCAGAAAGATAAGATAGGGCTTCTTTTGTTGCTGACGGTGGTCTAAAACAGCCAACAACAGTAAAGTGAAGATCTTTAGATATATTCACAGCAAGCAGCTCAAACTGACTGGCTTCAGTTATAGACTGTGATATAGGGCTACAAAATGTAGATTTAACATAAATCGTCACTCCACCACCTTTACAAACTCTATCAGATCTATAAGCATTGTAATCAAATGCAATCACATTTATTTAACCAAGTGTCTGTGTGGCAGGGCGGAGGGCAGGCTGGGTCGTGATCCTACACACCCGGTCCCGTATTAGGCTAATTATGCCTCCGTGAGGTTTAAAGGTCGACTGCAGAGGGCTGTGCGGGAGAGAGAGATCGTTAGCGGACATGTCCGTCATGTGTGTTTGTGTTGTCTTTTAAGTTTTCCATTAAACTATGATTTATATCGTCAAGCCGGTTCTCGCCTCCTCCTTTCCCATCCTTTAACTGTTTTACATTGGTGCTGAAACCCGGGAAGGAGGAGGGATACGCCGTAGTAGAGTTCTCGCCACTACCATCCACCCCAACGGAGCAGCCGCGGCCATCTGCCGGGGACGAGGAGCCCAGCCACCTGAGCGAGGACGATGGCCGCCGACCGCGAGGGAGGAGGCGCTCCTAGCCGACCGCCTGGAGCGAGAGAACCGCTGCCATGGGCGGAGGAGTCGCCTACCGGCCGCTGAAACGCGGCGGGGTTTAAGACCGCCGACCGCGAGCGGGAGGGGCTCACTGCCGACCGCCTGGAGCGAGAGAACTGCTGCCAGGGGCGGGGAGACCCTTCTAGTCCCCGAGAACGCGGCGGGTGTTCCGTCCGCCAAGGGCTGGAGGACTGCCTCGGATCCGCCCGAGAGGCGCGGCTGTCGTCCGACAAAGGGTGGAGGAGTGGCCGAGGAACAAGCTGCGGCGTATCTGAGAACTGGCGAGTAAGTTTTTTTTTTTGCATCTCTCTCTCTCTCTCTCTCTCACTGTCGCTCTGCGTTGGCCTTTATCCTCTTTTTAAATTGTATAGTTTTTTGGGGGGTACTACACTGTTACAGGAGTACCCTCCCATTTTAATCATTTCTGTTTCCCTCCCTTGTCCCTCCCTCGTCCAGGTAGATGGGGATGACCTGCCGGCAGTCAGCGTGAAGCGCGCCCTCCCCAGGGAAAGGGGGATGTACGTCAGGCCGGGGCTCCCCAGCCTGAGAGAACAGGGGAGGAATGTGGCAGGGCGGAGGGCGGGGCTGGGTCGTGATCCTACACACCGGTCCCGTATTAGGCTAATTATGCCTCCGTGAGGTTTAAAGGTCGACTGCAGAGGGCTGTGCGGGAGAGAGAGATCGTTAGCGGACATGTCCGTCATGTGTGTTTGTGTTGTCTTTTAAGTTTTCCATTAAACTATGATTTATATCGTCAAGCCGGTTCTCGCCTCCTCCTTTCCAATCCTTTAACTGTTTTACAGTCTGATAAAACCATAATATCCATATCCGTTGTAACAACCCAAAGCTTTATCATGTACATTTTGAGAAGAATGGTATTAGGTACTGCTAGCTGAATATTAAGAACGAAAATAGAAAATGCACACAGCAGTCACATTAGGGTCTCAGAGGGTTCAAATTATATATATATATATATATATATATATATATATATATATATATATAGTAGTTCAGGTCAGTTTGTCCAGATACTCTAGCTGATCCCACAAAAGCTCAATGGGGTTAAAAACACTCTTTTCCAATTATCTGTTGTGCAATGTCTGTATTTCTTTGCCCACTCTAACCTTCTCAAACTATACAGTATATATATATATATATATATATATATATATATATATATATATATATATATACCTGTACATGTGACACTTTAAAAGCCCAAATTAAATTTTAGACATCTCATGACCGCAGAGTTCCTTATTGCAGTTGTTCCTTTAGTTTCTGACACTTTCCACTTTGGGAGGTTCTTACAGAAAAATATCTCATTTGTGTATTCTCCCACTCTTATTGGGCTGTACTTCACAAACACTCATGCTAACTAGCTCATTAAATAGGAAATATGTGTCGCAGGTAAAGGTAAAGTGTTATTTTTATAACAACATATGCAGAGTTTCTTCTGAACACATATTGTAAGAAATAGTCTTTACTATTCTCACAACTTCACACGTCAAAAACCTCAAACTCTTTTGGTATATTTATATATGTTCATTCCAGATGCATTGGTAGAGTTGGGTTATGTCTGTAAATCACCTAGATGACACTGATTGATTGACACAAAATTCTTCCTGCATGATCTAAACATGTCACAGAGCCTGTATTAAAAAATATATAAAAAAATCACCAGTCCCCCAATTTAATATTTTGTTTTTCAATATATATAATATTTAATATAAAAAAGTACACAATAGGTATGAAATAGCTGTTGATGTATGTTGAATGAAATGCTTAGCTTTATGTATTTTACAGTATTTACATGCCCCACAAAAAACTTTGTAATAATAATTGTTGTGAAGAGCATGTCTGGAGGAGCTGTCTGAGGAGGACCAGGAAGAAGGAGGAGCCTAACTTAATCAAAACTTATATATACAGTAGCATTGAGTTCAGGTGTTGAGTTTACTTACCTGCAGCAGAATGTTTGAGTGAAAATGTGAGTTTCTTTATGTTCACAGTATCTTAATGCTTGAAATAGTTATGTTAAGTTAGTATGATTATAGTTGTTGTACATTGTGTTAATTATTATCGGTTAAATCTTAGAAATATATATTTGCTTCCTATGTATTCAATTTAATGTATAGTGATAACACATGATATATATTCTCTGTTTAGGTAAAAAACAGTATTGTTTGTTGTCAGCCTCCACGGCCTAGACCAGCTACCACCTGTCTATATCAGCTTTATAACCTGCCATTACTTTGCACAGAGACTACAATAAACCACAATTTGATTGGGTTCGATTCTTCTGGTGTTTAATTTTGCCTGACCACATAGTGTTAATCGTATTACCTGGAAACCATCATACACCCTCTTACAGTCCTAAATAAGCAAGTATTTTACAATAATGCAATATTAAAATACTCAATAATCAAGGACTCTAATCAGATATTTGGTGTGACTTCTGGGGCAGTCATTCTTATGTTCAGTCACAAGGATAAAAAAATGTGAAGGAGCATCCATAGAAATTGGACATGCATCTTGTATTTTGGCACATATTTAAGCTAGGCTTAAACACATCATACCTCGTCCAACACAGCAACATTTTTTGTATCTTTCTTCCAATGTTGTAATTACAACTGTTGTAATCCTGATGAATTCAGCATTTATCTGTAAAGATATACAAAGACACACAATACAGTTCAAGACAGAGAGACAGGCATAAGTACCACTGTATGGTACTTACTTTGTAATCTGTGAAGCATGGGGTAGCAGCATCATGTTGTGGATGTGCTTTGCTGAAGGAGGGACTGGTGCACTTCATAAAATAGATGGCATCATTAGAAAAAGTATGGGGATATAGGGAAGCAACATCTCAAGACATCAGCCAGGAGGTTAAAGCTTGGTTGCAAATGGGTCTTCCAAACAGACAATGACCTCAAGCATAACTCTAAAGTTGTAGCAAAATGGCTTATGGACAACAAAGTAAAGGTTAGAGTGGCCATCACAAAGCCCTGACCTCAATCCGAATTTGTGGGTGGAAATTAAAAAGCGTGTGCGAGCAAGGAGGTCTACAAACCTGACTCAGTTACACCAGTTCTCTCTGGAGGAATGGCATAAAATTATTGTGCAACTTATTGTGAGAAGCTTGTGGAAGGCTACCCAAAAAGAGAACCAATTTGACAATATAAATAATAGTTTTAATATAAAATGTAGATAAAAAATACAAAAGACACAAACACACACGACAGTCAGCTAACCGTAAATGATCTCTCTCTCTCGTTACACCACCTTCCGCAGTCTGCCTTTATCCCTCTCAGAGGCTTAATTAGCCTGATAAGGGACCAGATGTATATAATCACGACCAGGCCACGCCCTCCGCCCTGTCACATTCTTCCCTCGTTCTATCAGGCTGGGGAGACCCCGGCATGACGTACCCCCCCCCCTTCCCTGGGGAGGGGCGTGCCTTCCACCCCGTCTGCTGGCAGGTCATCCTTGTCTACCTGGATGCGGGATGGGACAGAGGGAGGGAAACAGATATAATTAAAATACTTCCTGTAACAGTGTAGTACCCCCCAAAAAAACACTGTAAAATTTAAAAGAGAGGGCAAAGGCCAACGCAGAGCGGCAGGGAGAGAGAGAAAAAAACACACTTGCCAGTTCTCCGATACGCAATAGCTTGGTCCTTGGCCACTCCTCCACCCTCTAATGGATGACAGCCGTGCCTCCCCGGGCGGATCGGAGGCAGTCCTCCAGCCCCTGGGGGACAGAACAGGGAAAAGAAGGGGTCTCCCCACCCCTGGCAGCGGTTCTCCCGCTCCAGGCGGTCCGCAGTGAGCCCCTCCCCGTGAAGGAGGAGGAGAAAGACTTCTGTTTCTATGTCTCTGCTCATGTACACGACCACGCAGGTTATTTCCAAGTCTCTGTCCATGTTTACGAACACGGAGGTCGTTTCCAAGTCTCTGCCCATGTTCACGACCACTGAGGTCAGCTCCAAGTCTCTGGCCATGTTAATGAACACAAAGGTCATTTTCAAGTCTCTGTCCATGTTCATGACCGCAGAGATCGTCTCCGAGTCTCTGTCAATGCCCACGACAACAGAGGTCGTTCCCAAGACTCCGTTCATTCCCACGACCATGCCAGAGTCTTCTCCATACCATGTCACCGCCACGCATGAGCCTGCTCCATCCCATGTCATGCCTCAGCTTATTCCACACCAGGTCACAGCCATGTCTGAGTCTGCTCCATGCCATGTCACACTTCAGCCTGCTTCATGCCATGTCACAGCAACACTACAGCCTGTTCCATGCCATGTCACAACAACGCCTCAGACTGCTCCATGCCATGTCACAGCCATGCCTCGGCCTGCTCCATGCCATGTCACAGCCATGCCTCACCCTGCTCCATGCCATGTCACAGCCATGCCTCAGCCTGCTCCATGCCATGTCACAGCCATGCCTCAGCCTGCTCCATGCCATGTCACAGCCACACTTCAGCCTGCTCCATGCCATGTCACAGCCATGCCTCAGCCTGCTCCATGCCATGTCACAGCCAATCCTCAGTCTGTTCCATGCCATGTCACAACTAAGCCTCAGACTGCTCATGCCATGTCATAAGCCTGCCTCTGCTCCACAGTCCAGCCCCGACTCTGCTCCACGGACCTGGCCAGCCTCTGCTTTATGGTCCAGGCCTGCCTCTGCTCCACAGCTCTGCTCGAGCCTCTCATGGCTCCGCCCCCATGGGCTCTGCCCTGATCCCATGCTCAACGCCCTGTCATGCCAGACCACGCCCCACACCTTATTTGTCCCATGTCAAGTATTTAAGCCTCATGTTTGCCATTGTCCATTGTTAAGTATTGTATGTGAGTGTAGCTGTTTATGTTAACAGCTTGTTATTCTTATTAAATAATATATTAATGCAATACATTTTCATTCTATTTGTCATTTTAATATTTATAAATGTTAATATAAAGAGTAAAGATGTTTTATCAAATGTACATTATTCTCTTTATTAGTTATACTTTAGTATCTTTAAACTGCAATACAAGTTGGGTTTCGTTTTTCGTCCAACCAAATTATCATAACCTACTGTACATGTTATAACCGCATATTTAAATCATCCACAGAATTATAATTTCTACTGTGTGCAGTCTCCTGAGTTAAAATAATATCACCTCGGTGAATTATTTAGTAGCCTAAATAAAGAATTATTCAGCTTAATGGCAAAATTCTGAATACATATTAATAAAGAGTACATTCTAAAATGTATCTGTATGTTTTGCCTCTCTATATGTTATGATATTTTAATCAAGTAATGATTTTTCAAAAAGTAATTTAATTCATTCAGCATTAAATAAAGCATTGCTGGAGTGAATAATGCAGGAGTGAAAACTGGTATGTCTCTCTCGCCTGACAAGAAACCTTAAAGGGATAGTTCACCCCAAAATTGTAATTCTCATTATTTACTCACCCTCATGAAATCACAGACGTATATGACTTTCTTTCATCTGCTGAATACAAAATGAAGATTTTTAGAATAATTTCTCAGCTCTTTTGGTTCTTATAATACAACTTAAACATGTGTGGGTGTGTGTGCTACATAGTTTTGACTTGTCCCAGGCTAGATTTAGAATTGTTTGTCTAGTGTGTGTAAAACAGTGTTTCACTTTTTTATTATTTATTTCTAAAGTTTAGCATTGTTTGTTTGCAGTGTACTGAAGTTGTGTTTAATTTCGGTTGCCCACATGATTATCTTTGTTGCAATAAGCAGCATTAAGTGTGTCCAACTGTTTTCACTTAATGGCTCGTTATATATTATGTATATATTTGACGTGAATGCTGATGTGGAAGCGGTAGCCCTTGTGTAAAGCCTTCCTGTTGTGAAGACCAACTTGTGTAAAGACCAGCGAGTCTACCTGTGCAAGTCCACCAAGCAAGGACACTGACAAGACCCCCCTCACCATAGCACTTAATTATCTTTTAATAAAAAAATGTTCTCCTATATTATCCTTCTACATTCTAATATGTTTACTTTACAAATAATATGTGCCTTCAAGCACATCCCTGTTATTTGTTTCAGACAGTTTATATGATACAGACACAAGACATAATCAACCCACTCAACCTAATGTAACACGCCTCGTGGCTAGAACACAACCCCACTCTCAAACTACGAAATATGCAGATGAGCATGAAGGTGGTGCACCACTCTAAAATTTGGACCAGCGATCAGAAGACTAGACTCGCTCAAGAGACCGTGTGAACAACAAGGGGAAAGAATCAAGGACACACTTGAACTGCGTTAGAACAGGTAAGTATATTTCGAGGAATTGATAAATAAAATAAAGCAATATAAGAATAATAATAGGATAAGACAGTAAAATTTCAGAATCTTATCACAGAACTCAAAAGAGGGGAAAAAAAACAATAACTAATAAGAAAGACGGCAAAAAGTTTGTTCTGGACAAGTGAAAGTGTGACTTCTTTACACCTTCATCTATGTAGAGTTAACTCCTATTTAGGTTCAAGCTAATAAATTTATCTAATTCACTTCCCTTTTTTTTCACTATCTATATAAGATAAGGCTAATTTGACCTATTTATAGTATAATAATTTAATTTTAGTAGAATAATAGAATAATTTAATTCTGACTACAGTTAAACCTAATTTTAGCTATGTTTAAATCTAATTCTAGCTACAACTTTTTTTTCACCCAATTACCCTTTAAATCCTCCTTTCAACTCTCGTCACCTTAGAGACAAAATAGGAAACAAATGAGAAAAACCAATACAATATTCAATCAGAAATATGAAAAAATATAAAAATGAAAATGTAATGAAAAAAAAACCAAAAGGACTTGAAACAATCAAAAAGAAATAACAGCAACGGGGAAAATTGAAATCACACTAAGTCCAATTTAGTGCTCAACCAACAGTGTCAGTTTATACCAGGTTACAGAATTTCAGCTTCAGTCTGATGGTTCTTCCGCGAGATCCTTCTCCCGCAATTCAGGCTTAGTCAATACAGAAAGAACCGTGTGCACAGTCCTACCACTCAGCTCATTTCCTTGATCAAGACTCGGTCCTTATATGGGCATGGCTCACCAGTTCCCGCTCACAATGGCTTCCTTTCTGATGTGCAACGGGAACAATACACGATCGAAATCTTCGTCAAACTCGTTCAGCATCCAGGAATGTGCAACGTCCGTCTCAGCAAATGGACATGGAAAGAGGAAATATAATAAAAGTGTCCAAAAAGAAAAAAAAACAAGGGAAAGGGGGAAAAAAAATAAAAACCCAACCAAGAGTACTCAATTTCTCGATTATGAAGGTTTTCAAAGGCAAACTCCTACTTTAGGCCCGAATCCTCTGCAGCCTAACGTGCAATCAGTCACACGTTCACCCGTACTCATTCAACGATAAAACTCAATCCTCACTTTAGCTTCAAAGTCTCTCAAAAGTTATTTCTCCAATACAACTGATAGTTATTCTCGGTTCTAATTCAAATTTCATCTCTCCTCAGAATCAAACCATCCGCTTCTCGAGATCGCGCCATCTGCTCTCTCTCTCGCAAGGAGTGTTTTTTTTTCCTTTTTCCGTTTTGGCTCCACCCATTAAGGCGGGGCTCATTCTCTACTCATCAATTTAGAATAAAATCTAAATGAATTTAAATTTATGCACCCTCATTTTTCCTCTTTCAAGATATTTAATAAAATAACTTTACATATATTCATGTTAAGTGTCAGTGTCTTCTTTTCTTTCTTTTTTTCCTTACGTCAACAATGTCTCTTTAGTAACCTGGGTTACACCCTCCCTCTTGAATATATGCACGTCCCGCTGCATCTGCATATTTTGGGGTTGAATCACAACCACAGGCGCATCATCAATAGAAGCAGCATTCCTCTCCTCCAAAGTACTACTGAATGCTACACTCAGACCTTGCAACAGAGATTGAATCACTACGGTAAGTGGATTCCCTAACTGTGGATACTCAAGCCTTTTTGCAGGCCGTCGCTCTCTTTGCGAACGCCTGGGAATAACTCCTTCCTCGAACTCTGTGTCATTCTCTCGTTCACTCTGATCAACTCCAATATTCACAGTTCCACTCAGAACTGTATTCTCTTTAGTTCTACTCTCAACCTCACAATCAATTTCTGTTTCAGCCTGCTGAGAAGGAAACTCAGAACAAAGATCAAATCCTGGCTCTTCCCTCACCGGAACCTCTGAATCAACACAACCAGGCTCCATCTCAACAAGAGGAACTTCTACTTCTTCAGATTCGAGTAAGTTCTTTCTCACAGATTCCACTGGAACTTCCTCTGAGAATCTACAGGTAGGTATACTTTCTCGTACAGGTTCAACGACAGGTAAGTCAACAGAGACATTATGAGGATTGCGGTAGGGTAAGTGTCCAGGGCTCACTAGAACTCGGGTTTCAAAATTCAACATATCCCCAAATGCAGGATTAAAGAATTGATCAGTATCAGACTCATATTCACATTCAGACTCTGGTTCTTGTGAATCATCGTTACTCACACAAGCTCTAGTTCTGGGCTTGCAACCCTTTTTCTCAGATTGCTTCTCACATTGACCTGGTTGCAAAAATCCACAGGGCAACAACAAATCACGATGTACCGTCCTGAGAGGACCACTCTGCCCAACAGGTCGAATAGTGTACACCGGTAAGTCTCCCGCTCTCTTAACCACTACTTGAACACCTTGCTCCCACTTGTCAGCGAGCTTATGCTTCCCTCGCAACCTAACATTGCGCACTAGGACCCTGTCCCCTTCCTCCAGAGAAGAAACTACCAAGCGTTTATCGAACCTTCCTTTGTTACGCTCTGCTAGCTTAACAGAGTTCCCCTTAGCTATCTCGTAGCTCTCTCGCAGTCGATCTTTCAAATCTTTCACGTATTGAGAATGCGATTTGACTGGAACTTCTGCCGGTAGACCAAAAGCTAGATCCACTGGTAAGCGAGGCAATCGCCCAAACATGAGCTCATATGGAGCGTACCCGGTCGTGTCGTTACGTGTACAATTGTATGCATGCACTAAGGGCTTCACGAACTCTTTCCATTTAGACTTCTTCTCATTCTCTAGCGAACATTTGGAGAAGCGTCCGGTTGAAACGCTCTACCGGGTTACCCCTGGGATGATAGGGCGTGGTACGAGTCTTATGAATACCTGCTACATGACACAACTCTTTTATTGTACGAGATTCAAAATCAGGTCCTTGGTCACTGTGTAGCTTCTCAGGGAACCCATAGTGCACCAAGAAGTTGTCCCACAGACATTTTGCGACGGTACGAGCTGTCTGGTTCTGAGTCGGTATCGCAACGGCGTATTTCGTAAAATGGTCCGTGATGACTAATATATTCTTAGTGTTACTTTGATCTGGCTCTAGCGACAAAAAATCCATGCAGACCAACTCCAGCTGCCTACTGGTCTTGATGCTGACCAAAGGAGCTGCTCTGTCTGGGGTCTCTTTCTGCGCACGCAACGCTCACATGTCTTAATCTTCTTTTCAACAGTCTGAGACATCCTGGGCCAGAAGAATCTGGACCTCACCAAGTCTAAAGTTCTCTCAATACCTAAATGCCCCATGTCGTCATGAAGACTGCACAACACTAACTTCCTGAGTCCAGCTGGCAGCACTAACTGATAGTGAGAGACTCCTTGTTCCTGTCTTCTCCTGTACAGCACTCCATTCCTTAGTTCAAGTCGACTCCATTCCCTCAACCACAATACCATTTCAGGTGTTTGACCCCTCAAAGTAACTGGCTTAGTCCCACTCTTCATCCACTCAATTATTACTCCAATCTCTGGATCTTTCCCTTGCCACTCTGCTAACTCCGCCTCTGAGAGATTGGGAAGGTCAGGTAGACCATGCTCGGCTTCGTGTCTTAACTCATTCGGCAAAGCATCGACACAATGAGTGAGGGACTCAACCAACGCAATTGAAGAGTGTGTCAACCCCAAATCTTCAGGTAAACCAATCACTTGATGTCGCTCACATATGGCTTTTACTACATCTGCCATGAGAACATCAGACTCGTTTCCAGGATCCGCAAGGTGGTGAAGTGTAAACTGCTCGATCCTTTCTCTTTCTTTCTGAGAGATTAGATCATCCAAGAGCTCACCATGCGGACGCCGGGAAAGACCGTCTGCATCCTGATTCTGACTCCCAGCCCTATATTGGAGCTTAAAGGTGTAGGTCGACAAGCTAGACAACCAGCGGTAACTGGTAGCATCAAGTTTCGCGGAGGTCAACACGTATGTTAGGGGATTGCTGTCTGTTACAATGGTGAAGTCTACACCATACAAATAATCATTGAATTTGGCTGTGACAGCCCACTTTAGTGCCAAAAATTCAAGCTTATGTGCTGGGTATTTTGCCTCACTTTTTGTCAGTCCCCTACTGGCAAACGCTATCACTCGCATCTGCCCGTCCTGCTCCTGATAAAGTGCCGCGCCAAGCCCCGTAGTACTGGCATCGGTGTGGAGCGTATACAGGAGCTTGGGGTCAGCAAATCCCAGGACAGGAGCAGAGGTCAGTTTAGAAATGATAACATCAAAGGCATTCTGACATGCAATAGTCCAACGATCACCGAACTGCTCTTTAGTGTTAAAGTACTCGCCCCCCTCTTGTTTCCCACTGTGGCCCCTATGAAGTGGAGGGTACCCTTCAGTGAGTCCCGTGAGAGGTTTGACTATCTTCGAGTAATCACACACGAACCTTCTGTAATACCCTGCGAAGCCTAAGAAAGCTCTCAGCTCTTTCAAATTTGTGGGCCTTGGCCAAGTCTTTAGAGCTTCGATCTTAGCCGGGTCAGTCTTTACCCCGTCCCTCGAGACAACATGCCCCAAATATTTTACTGATGTCTGGAAGAAACGGCATTTCTCAGGTGCCAACTTCAACCCATACTCTTTAAGCCGATCGAGGACCTGTACCAACCGCGACTCATGCTCTTCCAAGGTCTTTGAAAAAACTATCAAGTCATCAATAAAGACTAATACCTGCTTCCTGTGGAGATCACCCATACACCGCTCCATTAATCTTTGGAACGTACTTGGCGCATTTGTGATTCCCTGAGGCATCCTATTGAATTCCCAGAAACCAAGAGGGCACACGAAAGCAGTCTTGCACTTATCGGCCTCATCCATCTCAATTTGGTAGAACCCAGACTTTAAGTCAAGCACTGAGAACCACTTTGAACCCGTAAGTACCGAAAAGACTTCCTCTAAGTTGGGTAGAGCGTACGCGTCCTTGATCGTCTGGGAATTCAGTTTACGAAAATCGATGCAGAGCCGTACTGAGCCGTCTTTCTTTCGGACTACCACTATAGGCGAAGAAAAAGGAGATTCAGACTCACGAATGACTCCAGCAGTCATTAACTCTTGAAGATGCTTCCGGACAGCATCGATGTCTTGGGGGTGAATCGGACGTGCCCTATGCTCGTCAGTTAATCTGATTTGGTGCTTCACTTGACCCGTATGACCAAAATCAAGATCGTGTAAAGAGAAAACTTCAGGCATGGAATTCAACCGGTTTGAAATTCGCTCCTTCCAGTCTGAAGACAAAGGAGAATCTCCAAAATCAAAGGTAAGATTAGCAAAGGTAGGTGCTGGTGATTCTACTCTGATAGGATTCTGGGCTGCGTTCTCTATCACTTTCTCTACAGCATGTATCTCCGCAAGTACAGCTTTAGGAGGGATCGTTATGTCTGTCTGAGTATCGTTCTTAAGCAAAACTGACAGCTGAGGAATTCGTCTAGACGGCAATGTGTGTACACAGCTTGCAACTGAAAGACCGCTTAGTGATGGGGTTGATGGTGGTTCAAGAGTTACCCATTTCTCCATACAAGGCTCCCAAAGCTGAACATAACCATTCAGGACTACTGTGTTCCCGGCAGGCACAACCTCGGGGATACTCCCCATCAATTTCACATGCCCCAATGGCTCACTGCTAGCTTGTCTCCATCTTGCTTCAAGGACATTAAGCACTGCCTGATACCCATGGAGATTCAAACAAGGATTATTCTGCCTTCCTCTAATGCAGTGGCCATAAAGTACATCCAGGGAGTTGGTACCTACCAGAACTTGCGACAGACTTTTTAGATCCGGAACTACCAAAGCTAAAACTTCGACTTCTGCACCTACAAACTCTTTCGGGAACTTCAAAGCCAGCTCGATGTAACCCAAATACGGCACGGCTTGCCCATTGGCCCCCTCTACCTCCAACAAATTTTCCAACGACTTCAGCGGGTGATCAGATAGATGTGACTCGTAGAACGACTGAGGAACCGTAGTAACTTGAGATTCTGTGTCTAGGAGACAATTTACTACTTTACCGCCGATAACGATCTGCGCAGTGCACTTTACTCCTACTAACCCCTCCGGCAGGTTCTTTAAAGGTATCTTAAGCTGATTGTTCGTGACAGGTGCTTGCTTACAACACTTAGGGCGGGTTCTTTTACATCTCGTCTCCGTATGCCCCACTACAGAGACATCCCTTAGTTTAAAGGCAAAGAGGAATTCCCATGCATAGAGTCCCACTGAGCCTGTTGCTCTCTCAACTTACAGCGCTTTTCCTCAAATTTCAGGCGATTTACCGGATTATCGCAGGCAACAGCCAAATGACCATCCTCTCCGCATCGAAAGCAATATCCGGGACGAGGTCGATTAGTCGTTGGTTGGGCCCTTCTAACATCTCGGCCAGTATCGGGTTTCAACAAATTCTGAGGCGGGAAAATTTGAGGACTACCGGCCGCCCGAAAGTGATCTCTAGAATTCTTTGGAGCAGCATTCTGAGCTTGCAGTTCAGCTACCTGTCATCGTAAGTTAGCGACTTCTGAACTATCTGAATGTTCGCGCTTTACTTCTTGAGTCATGGAAACTCTCATGGCGGCTACCTGAGCGCGCAACTCTTCCACTACTCCCCTCAAAACGTTCAATTCTGCTTTCTCAGAGCATCCGCTCTGGCGTTTCTGATCTGGATTTCGACTTAGAGTAGCAAGTTGAACCTGAACTTCTGCAAGTTGTTGTCTTAGAGAATCGCTTTCAGAAGTGCTAGTATTTGGTGTCTTATGTGAATATACGACACTTGCTGAGTGGCCGCTCGTGGTTTCGGGTAAGCAACAGGAGTTTTCGACAACCCAAGGTGCTTTCTCATTCTCTCTTCTTTGGAGGTACGCTTACTCTCCTCTGCTCGGATTAACACAACCAATTCAGCGAAAGTGGGTGGCCGGGTTCCGCTCTTCCCTAACTGCAGGCTGTCAATGAGACCATTATCCCAACATCCACTCATAAACTGTTTCAAAAGACAACGGTCATGATCTCTCTCCGCGATGCCTCCCCTCTTAATCGTCGAACTAAGAAGAACTTGCAACCGATGCAAGAAATCTGACGACTTTTCACCTTGGTTCTGCAAAGTACCCATGAATTTGGCCAACAGTTCGTCCCCATCCTCTACGGAACCATACACTGATTCTAGAATCTCTAGGTATACCGCAAGCAAGGCTGGAGGTCGCACATGCTTCACTACGTCTGCGGCAGGAGATAATAAGCTATCTAAGATCCTATGTACTCTTTGTAAATCGGAAATAGCCGGGTCACTTAGCAGGAGTTCTACACTTACTCGCCAAGTGTCAAAATCAGGTTCATTTGGAGGGCGAGGGCACCTCCCTGAGAAATTCCTAAGGCGAACTGAGGTTTGTTGTAACATTGCAGCATCAGCTGACTTCACTATGTGCTCTACTACCATTCTTTGAATACCCAGTGGGTCTACAACATTTACGGGGAAGCTCGAGCTAGTAGTCACTGTGACACCATCAACGGTGGTCTCTGGATCTGGGAAGGCCATATGGGCCATCCGTCTCTTGGTTGGGTTTTTGGATTCTAAAATTCGCATTCCTACTGTTTCTGCATTGGACGACAAGGGTATCGGAGAACGACACGCTTCTACACTACTGAATTAATCACAGCTCACGTTTCGTGCTCTTTCTGGAGTACAGTTAGTAGAGCTGGTGCTCCAGCTTGGTAGTTTTGAAGGTTGGCTCTCTTAGTGGACCTGTAGCTTTGTGGTGTTGCAGTGTTGGCATTGCTGTATGTTCAAATGGAAATCTCCACCCATGCCATACCAATGAAAACTTTGCCACCCTAACGTCTTTCCTTTCCCCAAATGGCCAGACTGTGGAGGGTTATGGTAAGCTTCTAACACTTCTGCTTGCAGTCAGGATGGTACGAGCAGCATCAAGGAAGGGCTGAGTCCTCCAGGTCTTTCCCAGTGGTAAAAGAGGACATCTTGATGTGATTCAATTTGGGGCCAACACAGCCAGTATTTTGTCACTGCTGGACTTTGAGTGTGACTTGCTCCTTTGTGGGAAGGATTCTGCTATTTTACAGGATGGAGAGATCAGGATAAGCTTTTTGTTCTTGGGCCAGGCATTTGTGGGTAAGATTTTCTCACCAGTTCACATGTGGGGCGCTGGACATCTCTGTAGCTGTCCTACATTCTTCACCTGTGTCAAAGTTCTTAGTGTCATTGTCTTTCTGTGTTTCGAACTCAATGTGTCTTACTGCAAGTGGTACTACATCATCCACATCTTCAAACTTCTCCCACTGTTCATGAAGCCTTTGGAAATGAAATGCTCATGGTAAATCCAAAACACTCATTGAGGGTCTCACCATCACATCTTGACATTGCATCAGCTTTCGAATGGTGTTTTCCAGCACTGTGCTCAATGTCAAAATTGTACAGGTTCAGCTGTTCCAGCCAATGGGAATGTTGTCCTTCAGGGAGTTAAGGCTGTTTTGGTTGGTGCGTAAAAGGAACTTCTGGCCAAACAGTTAGTGTCTGAATTGCCTGTTGTAGCAGACAATTGCTAAAAACTCTCGTCTTGTTACACTGTATAGTTTCTGATCAGCGTAGACCCCAGGCTTTGGATTGTCATCCTTGCCCCACTCTAGATATTCACTTTATGGTGGTAGCATGGTGTTTGTCTCAAGGACCACTTGTGCTATGTGATAGCCTGTTCCATCACCCCCTATGATCTTGGAAGGAACTAATTACTCATAAATGAAGATTAAGCCGCTAGTGTGAATCATTGCATCAGGCCCAGCAGGACATGGTCACGTATTGGAGCTACAAAACCTTCCCATTCTGTGCTCAGGTACCAATTCAGAATTTAACTTTTTGTCCACCTTGTAGAGTATCCAGGTCAGGTTTGGGGAATGTACAATTAATTTCAATGATTGTAATCAATGATTAATCATACGGTTTGACCCGGATAACAGTACATACAAAAATGCCCCAAAAAGGGCTTATGTAGTCCAAGAGTCTGCTTCAAATGTATATAGATAATTAAACACAACAAATTATAATTAATTAGGAATATACATTATATGCAGACAGGCTATATTAATTTTAATAACACCTTAATGGAATTGACCCGTAGGCTACCGCAATCAGTCAGTTCGTCCAGCGAACTGCTTTGCTAAATACTCCTGATCAATTCCCTTGAAGGTTTATTCTTAGTTATAAGCTACTCATCAAAGCACGTTAACTTACTTTGATAATATCAGCTCGTAGCTTTAGATCGCACATTAAAGAGGATTTGTTCTATGACCAACACACACAGACAACCAAGCATATAATTGGGTTTAATACAAAGAACTAGGATATATCACAAACTCAACAAACAAACATTTAACATAGAATAAACATAAAATACGCAAGATAAACACAGTAAAAGCAATAAGGAAAATAGATGGATTATTATAAGGATAGCCAACTTATTACAACAATTAACCCTTTAAGAGCCAGCAAATGGAATTACACACTTTAACGCGTTTGGATTTCAGATGAAATAATACTTGCAAAATGGACCTTAGTGTGGCTGAGCAAGACTGCGTGTATGTCGTATCCTCGTGGCGTTCTTGAGACGGAGGATTTCGGTTCGGTGTTTCCAGAGCGTGGAGTTGAGACTCACTTGAAGAGAGAGTTGAAGGGTTGTTCCAGAAGTTGCAATGTTCAGCAGAAGAGAGAGAGAGGGGTGCCGGGGGGAGTCCAAGGGGAAGGCAGGAGAGATGAAGTAAGTTGGGAGTTGGGAGCAGCCAAGAAGAAGGAAGAGATAAGAGAATGAAGGGCCAGTGTGGATGCAATTTATAACCTTAGAAAACGTGTCCCACCTTTCATTGGCTCGACCAATAAGATGGGTGGAAGTTCCAGGCGGGAATTTGGTTTATTGCTCTTTGTTCTAAGGGTGCTCCTTGGTGTGCACCCTGGAGGGGTGGTAGCCAATGAAGAAACTAGGAAATATTCTTGTAATACTAATATGTTGTTGTTATCGACATATCATGTACACAGTCATTTCGATCTTGAAAATACCAAGTTATAGAGACCAAATGTGCCACACATATGATTTCGGTTAACCATAGTATGCAAAGTCTGAAACATTAACCCATTAGAGTTTGCAAGAAAACATAGACCAAACAACATAAAGGGAAATCATGAGATGAAACATTAGATACATGTCAATACATTTATCACATGGATATATATATATAGAATATATAGGATTAAAAGGGTTCATTTCTCCTTCTCAGTAAGAATTAAGTGAGAATCAGTAATCTCTGCACATTCCTTTGGAGGTCGTAAAAGTCTCCCTTATTTTGGGCATGAGATGGTCCCTTTGTCCCGTCAAGGCTCATTTGCATGACCGGGTCATGCAAATGAGCTTGAATAACTCAAGCATAACTTGCATAACTGCATAACTTGGCTTGAATAACTCAAAAGATGGTAAAACATAGCAGAATACGTTTTAATGTGACCATATATATATATTCAGCTAAGTCGTAAGGTTTAATTTGATACCAAGAAACGTATATTTAATACACTTAAAAGTGGATATACATTTTAAGACCCTTATTTAAAGCTCCAGAGTTTAACTAACACAACTAAACAAACTTTTACTAGTTTAAACTAACATCAGAAATACACAACATACAGGGATTAAACGTATTTACTTAAAAATAAACCCTTCTAGGTTTTAAAATGAAAGACACACATTCTGTTGCCAACTTTCCACGTGCCTTTTCTCACATGGTAAAGCACGCGGTCCCTCTGTCAATAGCTGGAGTGTCTCTTTGTCAATAGCGCATTGTGCTCGTGGAGACTAGTTGGCGCTATTTCCGTGATTAGGAGTTTTAACAGTGGGTTCTTTGTTATTCAGAATCTGATGGGTTAATGATTATCCTTCATACGCTACAACCTTTACTGTTCATGTCTTTCCCTAATTATGCATTATGGAGACATGTCTGTGTTAGGGCTGTCTGCTTACTCGGGGGGAACTGCTTATACAAGGTCTCTGAGAAAACTATTGCTTCAGCTCCTGTGTCTATATCGGCTTACACTGGAATGCAGATCACATTTGCATTGAGAAGTAAGCTTGGGCCTCTACTCGCAGCACATCCCACTTGTGGTGTGGGGGACTGGCTTCTCCAGTTTGGCCTTGTTCGAAGCAGTTATATGCTTTGACTGGGGTTGTGTGGCGGGGTTGACAGCCTCACATACTGCAAAAATATCCTTGTTCGCCACAGTGATCACATGAACTTGTTCCAACATGACTGGGGATTGGGGAGTAGGATTTAGTCTATGTTGCACCATGATGTGTGGGAGACTGTCCTCACCTCCTTTCCCGATTTGCATCCTCCAGCTTTCTTGGTTCCATGGCCACAGAGCTGTCTAGCTTTGATTGCAGCTGCTCCATCTTTTTCATCAAGAGGTTAAACTGGTCAGCATTTACATAGTTCTTGCTAATTCTTTTCACTGTTTCTGATAAGAGTGCAGTCTTCTGGGAGAGAAGGGCAAGCTGATTCGCAGTGACATAACTTGGACTGTGCACCCTGCATGTGGCTGCTGGAGTGTCAATGGGCATGTCATCATCATCTGGTGGCTCGATAATTGTGCTCGTGGACCTCTACAAGTCGTTGTGTCTTCACTAATGAGTGAGGATCCCTGTTCATTACTTCATAAGCCACTTTCTGGTCACTCTTTCAGGAGAGGGTAGTCCTCTCGAATATTCTCAGGAAGTGAACATATGTACTTTATTACTGCCCTCCTCAGGTATTCATGTAAATAATCCACACTATGGGCTCTGCTCCAACCATACTTTCTGGCCTGCCATTCAAATGGTTCAGGAAAAGATTCCCAGTCTCCACTTCCATCATTTAGCAAGTTTTGCTTTAGGACCTTCTTGAGGAATGGGTTGGCCCTGATGATGAGGAGTACTAGGTCTTTGCTCAACAGCATAGGTAGGTTGCAATTGCTGGGAGCCATGCTCACTGCTTCAGAACCTCGTACCTGTCTCTATGGAGGGGGCATTTCTGGTGGGACCCAAAGTACACACTCTCTGTTGTATGACTTCTAGCTCAGTAGCAAATGGTCCACCAGTGTTGCATGACCTCTCTGAAGCCACTAAAGGAAAGGGCAGATCAGAGTAAGGCACCCGTCTCTCTATCTTTGACTGTAGTTTGTAAGCGCTCATGTGTATCCCACCTGGGTGCAGTGGACATGGATATTTGTGGGGCTTTGGCAAAACTTGCAATATGGTTGAATATTGGAGCCATCATCATTTGCAGTTGCTCATTATACTTTTCTTGATTTTCGAGCATTGTTTTTAGCCAGTCTGGAGGTTTGTCAGGATCAGAGGCTGCTGCCATTGCTCCATGGTGTAATTCTTCTACTTTTTAATTATTTTTTTAATTCTATGGATTTTTTTTTCTTCTTTTTTATTTTAAGTCAAATATATTAATGGACGTCCTCATAGGAGTATTTTGATGATTCTCATCTGGCATCAGCGTTTTGGAAGAAGGGTGAAGCCTTTATGCTGGTTTCACATATTCTCAGTGAGCGGGACATGAGCGGGCGCGAACAGCGTATTTTCATTTCGCCGCCCGTATTAACAGATTACAACCTTCACATTGCATCGTGAGTTGCAAGGTAAAGCATCCCAGAAGCATCCCAGAGCAGTGAGCGGAGAGTTTCGGCGGCGAGCCTATTATTTCTGCACGGTTCATGCTGAACTCTGGGTGCAGTAGAAAACCAAAATAATCAGGAGATTTTAGAAAAGAAATTTGAAATTTCAGTCTTTCCCCAATCAAGTAGATAGGAGCTGTACTTTTATGCTGCTTGTTTAAAAAGAAAATATCTACCCAGCCTGCCAAATAGCATTCCAAAAATGACTGCTAAGTGGACTGGCTTGTAGAAAATGACTTTGCTATATTAATTAATCATGACCAAGTAGACTGATAAACAAGTGACATGACTGCCCACCATTGCTGTAGGAACCTAGAAAAGAGATGCGGCCAATGTGAAAGCCCAAACGCAATTGTTGCTCAAACCTCGTGCATGCCCCGCTTATGGAGTATGAGTGAATCCAGCGTTATCAAGCTATCTTTGAACTGCAATATCCACCACTGTCATATAAGTATACTTTGTCAATGCCTGATATACCTCTGGATTAATTCATGGAATTGAAAGCGCATCCAGATAAATCCTGGCTTCTGACTCCAGTTGTCATGCAGTTTATTCGAGTAAATAATGTGTGGAAACGAGCCACGACAAGAGGATACTTTTACAGAATTTACTGAACTACTTCTGGCATGGATGTAAGTCACAGTTTACAGTACACTCACCAACAGTATGACGTTCAGTTATACACACTGTGTATTAGGTTGATGTGTCTAATGGGCACTCTTGGGCAGCTTTTCCAACCGTGCAATGGGCATGCAAGCAACCTCAATAACTAAACGTGAATGTGTAACTTTTCACTCCACTCTAAGAATAGTGTAACTAAGCCAATAAGCAGCAAGAACAGGAGAGCGATAGATGGGGGACTTAAAGGGGCCCATGTTCTCTTTACGGCTACAACAACAAAAACATTTAATGTGGTGTGTAATTTCTGTGCTACAAGAGTCACCAAAATAGATCTGACAAACAGATAGTCCCACGCAAAGTTCACTGTTTCTATGTTTGGTTGGTTGGGATGTGCAAACAAACAGAAAGCTATGTTGAATATACCACAGTTTACACTTTTCAGGAGAATCAGCCAACCAATGCCTTACTTATACAGTAGTTGTTTCTGCATATTATGCTGCAAAAGTATTCATTATTGTAGTAACAATAAAAGAAAAATACACACATTACCTTTATTAGTATTTCCAATGACAATGATGCAGACTATCATGAATGGTGGCTATTTCACAGAGACAGAATGTTACAAGAAGATCCCTCAGTCCAGAATCCTCTTCAGGTTTATATTATTTTGTCTAAATGCAACCATTTTGTTGATTAATTTTAATGTGGCTAAAGGTAACAGGTGTTCAACAGAGTTAAGTGGCAAACTTACCAGCCTTAATTTCAGAAGAGTGTATTGTGCTTTGAGTCATAAACAATGTTTCTATTATCCTCTTCAGCACTATTTTAAATAGCTCTTATTAGTTTAATTGTTTTACTCAAAAAAGAGAGGGTAAGAGAATGAGAGAACACGATGGTTTAATAATGCTCTGTAGCTCAGAAGGTTCTCCCTGGCAAAAAAACACCAGAAACCACAAACCCATACTTGTGCTGGTCTATCAGCCTCTATGTCTCTCTCCATCCCTCATTCCTTCCCCTCATCCCATATTTCCTTCAGCAGTATATTACTGACTCCCCTCTCTGCACTGTAGTCCAATATGAACATATATTAAAAAGGCAGTTGCCCAGGTGAGAGCCCCTTAGCAGTGGTTCGGACTCATAATTCCTCACATCGCAACATGTCTGCATTGCCACTGTGAAACTGAGCCTTAATTACATTATACGTCATCTTTGGCACCAAACTGCCACCCTTGGCTGGCGCTGTTGGCTGGCACCCTTATTTTGCTCGGGGGGATGAGCTAGAGGGCTTAAAGAATATTGAAAGAAAGAGAGAGAGATAGAGAGAGACTGGATGGAAGGGAGGATACACTCCCACATATTACTGACACTTTCCACAAATAGGGTAATTGAAATGGTCTGGAACTAAAAAAAACTAAGTAAATAAATAAAAGTATTCCTTTTTATTTTTCAGCACATGAGGTTCAATAAACATAAAAATTAAACAGCCACATTTTATAAATGTAATATAAAAAAAAAACTACCACAGCACTTAGCTAAGCACCTGTTTGTCACTATGCACTAGGGGTGTAAAGGTTCTCAGTAAAAAAAACGAACCGTACGGTTTGCCACCCATGTTCGGGAAGCATTGGCACCGCGGTCGGCTCACCTCAAGTTTAATGACGAATCTGGAGCACAAGTTTTGGTCAAGAAATCAAAGCGTCAAACAGACAACCTCCACTAATGCACCTGAATGGATCTGTAGATGGACACGCTCCGCCTGTGTTTCATGTGGGTCAGCTTGCACTCAATTACAACAGCGATGGTCAAAAGATATTTACAAAACAGGCATTGTTTTTAGACATTGCTCGACATGAGTGCTGTAGTTGCCAAGTGTGCTTATAATACGCAACATTTGGCTTCTTTTTTTTAAACAATCTTGGGTCGAGGGTTGTGTTTTTTGGGGCTTGTTTTAAAAAATAAGGTTGCTTGTAAGGAAATATTATATATAGGGCAATATTTTTACATTTATGGTCGCTGTTTTATCCAGTGCATTGATTGACACTGTCTTCTCACAGCCTCACAATAATATGAGTGCTGTAGTGTAATTCTCCCCCCCACAAATACACACGTGGACCTATCCCGCCCCCTCATTGGAGAAAAATCAAACGATGATAGTTAGTAGAGTAGACATAGAGACAGAAGTACATTTCCACAAACAATGCCACCAAAAATGTAGTCCAACTATAGCAAAAATAACAACAAAAACTGGGAACAGGATAAAAGCCTAAAGACTGGATAGGTCAAGTGGTCAGTGATCAAAATAAAGATATGTGCAGGTACGGCCTACCACGGCTCCACCCCCGAAGTCATCCATGGCTCTGCCTTCCACGGCTCCGCCCTCAATGGCTCCGCCACCTGAATCTTCCATGGCTCCGCCTTCCACGGCTTCGCCCTCGGAGTTCTCCATGGCTGTGGTCCTGTGGCCACCTCCCAGGCCTCCTGACCCAGTCCCCGTCCTGTGAACACCTCTCAGGCCTCCTGACCCAGTCCCTGTGACTGCCTGTTTGCCCCTTTTGCCCCCCTTGGACTGCCTGTTTGCCCCTTGTGCCCCCCTTGGACTGCCTGTTTGCCCCTTGTGCCCTCCTTGTACTGCCTGCCCCACCCCGAGCCCCCCCTTCACTCCATGGACGATTTGTTTTTTGTTTTTGTGGGGTTTGTTTTTGTGGGGTTTTTTTGGGAAGCGTCTAGAATCCGCTCCTTAAAGGGGGGCTATGACACGATTCACTGTTGTCTGCCCTGTGTTTCTTCCTTGTCATCTGTCCCGGACTACACTTCCCATATTCCCTGCCCTCATCACTGCCAGAAGTACTTCATTGTTCTCACCTGTGTGTCATTTAATCATTATCCTTTGTGTATTTAAATCCTATTGTTTTATCATTCATTGTCAGTTGTTGAATGTATGTTCTTGAATGTATGTTTCTGCCCGTGCCCTTCGTGGATGTTTTCTCTTGTTTATATTTTGGTTTCCCATCGTGGATATTTTATTTGTTCCCTGTGTTTTTGTTATATACCGAGTTACCTGATTTATCGTCTAGGTTATGTATGGAGGGAACGAGACGTTGTGTCAGAGAAGCGACACTAGGGGTCTCTCTTGAGCGCCGATATTCACCTCTGGACTATGAAAAAAGGCCAATGAGAGTTGGCAACCAGTATTTGCATGTCCCGCCCCCGGACATACGGGTATTTAAGTGGCGCAAATACGGGAGTTCATTCAGGATTTTTCTGAGGAGCCGGAAATGGTCCGGCCACAACAGTGGCTCGGCTCAGCGACGTGGCAGGGGAGACACAACGTCTCGTTCCCTCCATCAGGGAACGGAGGTTACATACGTAACCTAGACGTTCCCCTTCTGTCGCTCTCTCCACGTTGTGTCAGAGAAGCGACACTAGGGGTCCACTTATAAAAGTGCCATGCGCTGAGCCGTGTACGTGAACTGCTGATACGGGAGCGAGCAGGTATTCTTACGTGCAGGACGACCAACTGTATGAGGCTGCACGTACCCTTCCCCAATGCCCCATTTAAGCCTTCAGGATTCCTTATCGTTACCCTGGAGGGGAACAAGGTGCTGGCCGCCAACCTGGGAACGGGCCAAGCCTGGCCGGGCCTCTTTTCTCTCTATGTTTCTCGCATAGAGCAACTAAGGCCGGGGCCCTTACATGCATTGAGGGAAGGGGGTCTTAGCCCTTATTCAGGGCGGAGAAGACCCTGCGGAGGCCACGTCTACCCGAGAGGGGAGGCAAGTTTAAGTGGCAAAACCATCAGAGGCCTGCTTAGGGCCTATGTGGAAAAGTCGGTGCAGTGGTGGATCCAGCCTCATAGAGGGGGGAACATACAGCACGGCAGCCGAGGCAGCCATGACTGCCTAAGGGAAACACGGGAGTCAGCTCGCCAGAGGGGACAGAACCGTGGTGTTACACAAAGGGGGAGTCCGAAGGAGGCCTTACCTGTGGAGCACCTATACCAGTACAGGGTAGCTTGCGGTACCCGCAGTGGTTTGGGTCAGCGAGTTCCTCCGCTGAACTGCGACCCATGAGGGCTAGGGAGGAATCGACCAGTGTCCCAAACCTGAGATCTCCTGGGAATGAAGGCGCACTGTTTCCCCTGGTTAGGGGGAAGGGCGTTGGTGCAAGCGATTCACCCGGTCAGATCGTGGGCGTGCCACCGAGTTCTACGGGCTCGGTACCTGAGAAAACACGGGACGATACTGACTCAACTCGGAGATTGTAGAATCTCGCAAAAGTGTTAGGTGTTGCCCAGCCCGCTGCTCTACAAATGTCTGCTAGGGCAGTGCCTCTAGCCAGTGCCCATGAGGACGCAACACTCCTGGTGGAGTGAGCTCGGACCCGCAAGGGGGGGGCACGGCCTGGGTGTGATAAGCCAGGGAAATGGCGTCGACAACCCAGTGGGCAAGTCTCTGCTTGGAGACAGCTTTCCCTTTCTGCTGTCCCCCACAGCAGACGAGAGCTGCTCAGAGCGTCTGGTGCTCTGTGTGCGGTCCAGATAAATACGTAAAGCATGTACTGGACACAGCAGTGAAAGGGCTGGGTCTGCCTCCTCCCAGGGCAGCGCTTGCAGGTTCACCACCTGATCCCTGAAGGGGGTGGTAGGAACCTTGGGCACATAGCCCGGTCACGGTCTTAGGATCATGAGAGTATCTGCCGGACCGAACTCCAGGCAAGCGTCGCTAACAGAGAATGCATGCAGGTCCCCGACCCTCTTGATGGAAGCGAGCACGATCAGCAGGGCAGTCTTGAGAGAGAGGGCCCTGAGTCCAGCTGAGTCAAGCGGCTCGAAGGGGGGTCTCTGGAGTCCCGTAAGGACGACCGAGAGATCCCAGGAGGGGAACAGGTTAGGCCGGAAGGGAGTTATCCTCCGGGCACCTTTTAGGAACTTTTAAGTCGTGCTTACCAAGAGACTTGCCGTCTACCGTGTCGTGGTGGGCCGCGATAGCGGCGACATACACCTTGAGGGTGGAGGGGAACAGCCTCCTCTCCAGCCTCTCCTGAAGAAACACGAGCACTGACCTAACTGCGCACTTCTGCAGGTCTTCGGCTCGGGAAGAACACCAGTCCGCGAACAGATGCCACTTTAGAGCGTAGAGATTCCTGGTAGAGGGGGCTCTGGCTTGATTGATTGTATCTATGACGGTCGGTGGTAGGCCGGCTAGATCTTCTGCATCACGTCCAAGGGCCAGACGTTGAGGTTCCAGAGGTCTGGGTGTGGGTGCCAGAGCGTGCCCCGTCCCTGAGAAAGAAGGTCCTTCCTCAGGGGAATTCACCAGGGAGGGGCTGTCGTGAGGAGCGTGAGGTCCAAAAACCAAGTCCGGGTAGGCCAGTAAGGGGCTACCAGAATGACTTGCTCCTCGTCCTCCCTGACCTTGCATAGCACCTGTGCAAGAAGGCTCACTGGGGGGAATGCGTACTTGCGCAGCCCCTCAGGCCAGCTGTGTGCCAACGCGTCTGCCCCAAGGGGAGCCTCTGTCTGGGCATACCAGAGTGGGCAGTGGGAGGTTTCTTGGGAGGCAAAAAGGTCTACCTGAGCCTTGCCGAACCGGTCCCAAATCAGCTGGACTGACTGGGGGTGGAGCCTCCACTCTCCGCCAGGCAAGCTTTGTCTTGACAGTGCGTCCGCTATCACATTGAGGTTGCCGGGGATGTGAGTGGCGCGCAGTGACTCCAGTCGCTGCTGACTCCAAAGGAGGAGACGACGGGCGAGCTGTGACATGTGGAGGGAGCGTACTCCGCCTTGGTGGTTTATGTAGGCTACGACCGTGGTGCTGTCTGTCCTGACTAGGACGTGTTTGTTCCGAATTAATGGAAGAAACTTCTGCAGGGCCAGAAAAACAGCCAGCAGCTCTAGGCAGTTGATGTACCAGCGCAGCGGGCCTCGGTTCCACCAGCCTGCGGCTGCGCGCCCGTTGCATACGGCGCCCCAACCCAATTTGGAGGCGTCGGTTGTGACCAGAACGCGTCGGGACACCTGCTGTAAGGGTACTCCTGCCCTTAGGAAGCAGAGGTCTGTCCAGGGTTTGAAGGTTTGGCGGCAGGCAGAGGTAAATTTTATGTTGTGCGTGCCATGGTGCCATGCTCGTCTCGGGACTCGAGTCCGGAGCCAGTGCTGAAGTGGTCTCATATGCATCAACCCCAGCTGCGCGGCCGCCGCTGAGGATGCCATATGCCCCAGGAGCTGTTGGAAACATTTTAGCGGGACCATGGCACCTGGCTTGAAGGAAGCGAGGCATTTCAGCACTGACTGAGCACGCTCGTTGGAGAGACGTGCTGTCATTGGGACTGAGTCTAACTCCAGACCGAGAAAAGAGATGCTCTGGACCGGGGAGAGCTTGCTCTTTTCCCAGTTGACCTGAAACCCCAAACGGCTGAGGTGGCTGAGCACCTGGTCTCTGTGTGCGCATAGTAACTCTCGGGAGTGGGCCAGTATGAGCCAGTCGTCGAGGTAATTGAGTATGCGTATGCCGGCTTCTCGGAGCGGGGCAAGAGCTGCCTCTGCGACTTTCGTGAAGACGCGAGGGGACAGAGACAGGCCGAAGGGGAGGACTTTGTACTGATACGCCTGGCCGTCGAACGCGAACCTTAGGAAGGGGTGGTTTTCAACATTTTTGGGCTTAGTGGATATTTCGGATTTCAGGTTTCTCCCTGCATATCCACTAAGCCCAAAAATGTTGAAACAATCGTGACAATACTAACTCAGTTTCTCGGTCTTGATTTCAAGAAGTGTGTAGGCATTGGAACCGATGGCTGTAGTACCATGGTTGGAAGGAAAAAATCAGTTTATACTCACCTTTTCAAAAAGAAAAACTTCAACTGCTTAAGTGCATGTGTCATTATTTTCAACTTTGTGCCTTTGAAACACTGCCTTGCAATCTCAAGCTTTTAATTTCACACTCGCAAAACTGTTTTGCAAAATTTACCAATTAATCATTCCCGGTGATGTACCAGAGACCAGATGTACTGTGATCCTGTGAACTAACTGTACCTGGAGTTCAAATGCCCATCTTACATTACTTTTCTAGAGTAACCATGTTGTCCCAACTCGAAACTGTCAATGCATTCTAAATGCTGGATGACGCAGCCAATTAACTTCCCCTGTGTGCTGTTAATTTTGGGGTGCAGTTTACTATTACTCTTGGAGAAGCAAAGCTTAACTGCACTATTACAACATACATGAAGAACAGATACCAGAACTTCCTTCTGGAAGCAGCAAAGCAGGTTCAGAATTGGCTCCCAGAAAATGTCAATACCTGGAAATCAATGGCATCATTTAGCCCATCGGTGATTCTATCACAGAACAAACAGTTAGTCACATTATCCATGCTGAAAATGTACAGAGGTGATCTTGGGGCCCTAGATGCAAAGTATCAGACAATCAACTTCCAGGAATGGTAAATAGTAAAAAACACTATAGAAACAGCAATGTCCTCGGCCATTTTAAACAGTATGTATCCAATGTGGAACCTCCGATAAAAGGTAAGCACTTGAGTTCTGTAATAAATCAGTCTGTTGTGCTCTCAGCATGAACCTTAATCCTGAAGTTGTCCGTTTAAAGCCATTTAAAGATATTTCCTAGTTTTGTTAATGTATTAGTTATACGAGCGATCACTGAGCACAGTTCTATGTAAACAATGACGGATTCACTTTATGTCATCAACTGGCTCATATCATATTATATACACACAAAAATTATATTTTGCCACCACCTGCTGGCTAACATATGTAATTTCAAAAATAAAGCAAGTAATTCCTAACAGATAAACTTTAGTTTAGAACAGCATGAACGTGGAGTGATACACACACACAGTAAAGATATATATATATATATATATATATATATATATATATATATATATATATATATATATATATATATTAATCTATTATTACAGGTTATAACAAAAAAACAAGCATAACATACTCATATATACTAATAGTATTTACATACGCGTCTCACACAAGTACAAAAACAAAACATAATATTTTAGAATTTATGTGCAGAAATCTGCAAGTTATAAGCTCTAAATCTTTTATAAAATAAAAATATAAATGACAGAAGCCCGCAGGGCACAGCATCATGAGCACAGCAGCATGCATAAACTGCCGCCGGTGTCCTCTCTTCTCTATCACGTCCAAGTCATTCTGCCCTGTCACTACACAAGAAATGTAATACTCTGGTTTTCTGCATATTTCATTATATTCTGGAAAGGAGCTGTTCAGGTATGAGGGAACCGTCTGAACACATTTATCCGCTATCAAACTTCACTTATTTGTAAGGTAGGCAATGTTTTAACTGTGTCAAACATTTAACACAATGTAGTTTCACCTATATTTGCGGAGATCTTATTTTCTTACTACAATATGCTACAAAGGTACATGTTACAAAAACAAACTTTTGAAATACCTTAGAAAGATACAATGCCAATAGTGTCTGAAAATAATGGGGACTCGGGGCAAAAATGCCACCAAAATTGACAAAAATATAATTGAAATTCCAAATATAGGGACAAAAAATTCACATTCAACAAGTTCCCGTATTTTATTTATAATATCTGATAGAGTTACAATTATATACATGGTGATCTTCTTTTGATTTTTCACTGAACATAATTTTTTTCTGTTCTGTCTTGCCCTGGAACCATTAGCAGCCACGATAAGAAAGGATGATGATTTTCCAGGGTTGGTGGCGATGGGGCGGTCATCAATTTTAATGACTATACACATTAAAAATTGGGTTCTAACCAGTGTAATGATCACCAGGCAAGCCAATTTAAGGGGATGGAAGTTGGCTGGAGTGCCCCCATTTCAGGAGTGGTACACGGAGATGGGGAGGGTGGAGGCATTTGAGGAGGCTAGAAAAGTGGGGAACTTGGATGCCTTTGTTGGGATATGGGGCAACTATTTCATTTTCTTTCTTTCGGGGAGTGGGAGTGAAAAGAGAGGTATAGCTGTAAACATTTGTGATTATAATTATTTATTTATTTATTTTGTGTGGGTATTCTCATGTGTGACCACAGGAAAGTTTATTGGGGGTCAGGATTGGGAGGGGTAGTGGTGGGGGTTAAATGTTGATTATGTATATACATTTGTTTATTGTGTTAATCAATAAAAAACGTTAATCAAAAAACTTGAAGTTAAAAAAATCAGTACTTTTTCCACCACTGTGTAACAGGCAATTATAATATTGGGATTATTTTTGAAGCTGCGGTTGTTTATTTGTCTTGCGAGAGTTGGTAATACTGCTGTATAGGCATCAAGGGTTCATTTAAAACGTGCATCCAAATTCTGGATGATAACCATCACTTGGTGATCTATTGTGTACATATCTTGTGTAACATATTTGGCGCTTATGCAATCTCTGAGATAGGTGTCTGGTCCATTGGAAATGGAAAACGTAATTGAATTTACATAAACAATATAGAGCTTGACTTTTCACTCAAAAAAAGTTTTTACTCCACTAAAAGTTAGGTTTAAAGTTGGGGAGTAGTGTTATTGTAATGTCAATGTCAACGTCAATTTTATTTATATAGCACCATTAAACACATCCAGGGTTGACCAATGTGCTGCACAATAAAGAACAGAACAATTACACAATACAGTATAATTACTAAAATACAGTGCATTAAAACTTCGTCACTGGTTATATGCTAAATCAAAGCGATGTGATGGTGCAGATCTAATACAGAGGGCCAGAGCATTCCAAAATCTAATATCATTAGAATTCATTTAAGATCACGTTCCATTAAGGTTGAGAGTTCTGTAAGTTTACTGTCATTGACATGCGGCAGCTGACTGAAAAAGTTGCGGCTATGTGCTTTGGATGAGAGGACTGTTTTACCTGCTCTTTCTTATGGTTCTGGGGTCTGAAGAGAGAAGGAATTCGTTTTCTGGCATGTACAGTAATAGTTTTGATATACTGCATTTAGGCTAGATCTTGTTTTGTTGGTGTGGGTTGCGGCCATAAACAATAACACGTGTTCAGTTTCTATGTAAAGATCCTGGTTAATTACAAAGATGCCTTGTGCTTCATTTAATATAGAAATGCTACAATATGCATTCCTGTTACTGCTTCTATTACATAATATACTAAAAAATACAACTTTCTTTTGGCACCACTCTCTGGATATTTTTTTCTGGAAACTGGAGCTCACATGCAACCATATGTTCAACAATATTTCCAGCTTCGGTCACTGAGTAGTTCGAATTTCAGTAAGTACAGACAGATTTCAGCACCAGACATTTCGGCCTACTGTTTCCGAATTTGCAGTGGGTTCAGTCTGAATCTAGAGTTCTAGTAATGGTGATAAATAAAACAAAATTTTCACTTTCAGTCATAAAATGTCCACATTTGAAAATGTTATTATTTTTTTAATGTAAATAAAACAGAAAAGGTGTATGCCGTTACTCTTATTCATTTAGTATTCACTGCTGATGAAACCTAATCCACAAGAAACCTTAAGGTTTCCACAAATTCTGACAGCTCACCTAGTCAATGTTTGACAGTGAATCAAGGACTGATTCAATACACTAGCAAATAATTGTACATACAGTGCACACATGATCGTTGTTAAAATTCTCTGATATCTTCAAAAGAAACTCTTTCTCCACTCCGCTAAATATGATTCCTCCATGCTGGAAGTGCAGTTGTCAGAGAGATTACCCCACAAGTGACTCTATACTTGCCAAAGGAGATCATCTGTCTACCTTCCTCTTCCTCCTCCCATCTGTACCATCATCTATTTTTACTCTAATCTTCCCTCTGTCCTTACAAATACCCTTACATTTCAACAAAAGCGTTGCCACATCTTCCCTTGCTTCTCTCCTCCCTAACCATGGTCCTGTTCTGTAATAATGTGAGTGGGAGGTTTGAGTTGAGTACTGTATTTACCGGCGACATGCTGCCATTGCTAGCTCACTAGCAGGCTGTGTGGAGCACTTAATCCATTCTCTGTAATTAGCCATGATGTATGTTTGTGTTCTGGTTCGGTCACAGAGGACCCCTAAAAATACAGCGAACTAGAAAACTGAGCTAAAATGGCTGCTTTTGGAAGAGTGAGTGTGGCTGAGAGCTTTTGTGTTGTGAGGGAGCGATATTGTACTGCTGTCTAAGTGGATGTGATTTTGTCAGACGGGTTTAAAGGTTAGGGTCAATTCCTCTCCAGGTTAATTGAGTTCTGTGGCATCTGTTTTCAGTAGTGGACACGATTCAGGCTTTGAGACAACAAACAAACCTCTCTGTTGCAAGTGTTACCTAATGGGTTTTGTGAAAGTAAAATTATTAATAGTCATCTGCTACAGTGATATATATTGCTTTATATAACCATATATTACATAGGGTATCCAATGTAGGAAATTAGTGACTTTGCAGCAGTGCATTTACAACTGCCACCATTCATCACAATTAAAATGTAATGATTGAAAACAGAACGCTAAATGTAATGGGCAGATTTATATATTCCCACATTTATCCACCAGTAATATGTAGGTAATTATATAATTGATTTAGCTGCGTTCGACCACCCAGGTGGCAGCTGTGGCTCAGGTGGTAGAGCAGGTCGGCTGATAATCGCAGGGTTGGTGGTTTGATTCCCGGCCCACACGACTCCACATGCCGAAGGGCAAGACACTGAACCCCAAGTTGCTCCCAATGGCAGGCTAGCACCTTGACTGGCAGCTCTGCCGCCATTGGTGTATGAGTGTGAGGGTGATTGGGACACAGTGTAAAGCACTTTGGTAACCTCTAAGGTTAGCAGACTTTTTACCATCTTCTAAGAATTATAAATGACAAATGATCAGATTATAAATATGAATAATAATGATCCACCATTAAATATGTAATACAACAGGATTGTTGTATCTGCTCACAGTTTATATGTAAGGCATTTTCTTAATAAGATTAATTCACTTATTGAAATAATTAAGGTGATCACTCGGCTATGCTGAGTTGATATGGCGCGTTTGTTAACTCTTTAGGGTAATACTATTCTCAAGGCCATTGAAAATAATGTCAATTGCTCTTTGAAAACAAACAAGACTTTATTTCTAATCTACAACATAAAACTAACACAGACAAACATGAAAATCAGGTTGGTAAATTACTAACTGTAACTGAGTAAATTTAACTTTCTGGAGTCTATAGACAATGCTTTGAGAACAATCTATACTTCATTTAGTATACCTCGATTTGCCATTGGGTTACCCAAAGTATGTAAATAAAACACTAGCACTTATGAAGTATGTAGATGTATTTGCGTTTCGTTGTCTTTACTTGCATTGCTTTGATTCTATGGCTGTGTCAGTAGAATGTTCTGGTTATTCCATCGATCTTTTGGACCTCTGTTAAGATCGTGGACTGGAATGATGAGGCAGGGTTTTTAAGCCTCCAGCAAGGGAGACTTGTGACTCCCGTCACATGTGAGAGTAATAGAGCAGAGAGGGAGAAGAGCTTCCTCAGCACTTCTGAGCTTTCCTGGACTCTACATTTACATTACTCTACATTAGAGCCCAGAGCCAAGAAGGCAGAGGTGGAAGAGATGAAGAATAAGAAGAGAGGGTTTGTCCTTGGCAGGGAGGCTTTGTACTGTTGAGGTTGGCCGCACCCCAAAGATGTTTTGAGCCAATCAGAAGTGTCTTCAGATACCATGTGATCATATCCTTGTATGTCTTTCTGAAGATGATTAATGAGTCTTTGTCTGTGAATATTCCTGTTTCGTTTTATATGTCGGAATCAACTGAATATATCAAAACATAATTAACTTAAACATTCCTGAAATGCAGAAAGAATCTCAATAGTAAACATGATGTGCTTCACCATAAATGGTTACCATTCTAGTAATATGACATGAATAAGACAAGATTAAATATTATACATATTTGAAAGGTTACATCAGGCTACACTCATTTGTTTAAGACAACATTTTACTATCAAAAATAGACTGTGTGTTGTGCAGTGTAGAACAATACAATAAAGTATTTTGATAGTATAATACAGAATTGTCCCGTATAATACGTAAATGTTCTACTTTTGAGGGAACAAAATTGCGTTCCCTTTGAAACCTGTACGGGTCTCCATTTGTTATGTATTTAATCCTCTTATACCCAACACCCATCTGCTGAGAATGTTTCAAAAACTGAGAGAAAAGGACCTGAAACACCGGTGTTTCAGTGCGAGTTGTGTGAGATATCAGCTGTTGATATGTTACACACAAAAAAGTATGTTTCTGGTGTATTTGGTGGAATACTGGAAATAGTCTTATGGCTTGATTGTAATGCTGTCAGAAATATCGTATTAACCTGCATAAAAAGTGTAATGCTTTCATTTTTCTTAATCATGCATTTACCTTTAATACAAAATAAACATTGATGTGAAGGGTGGAACCTTTGTCATTTGTCCGCCTGGTGTCATTACACCGACACAGATTTCTTCTACCAAGAAGAGCCTACAAGCTTAGAAAAAAAAAAAAAAAATAAATAAAAATCAGAAAAACTCTCATAACACGCTAGTTTACTGTTATGCTCTCTCTAATGATAGTGCCGTGGAGATTATCTCAGCAAATAAAAGAATCTCTGACAGCACTTCCCTGTCAGTGATAAAATGACAGAGAAAGGAGTTTGATGTACAAAACAAGCCCAGATGGGACTTTTGATAGAAATCAAGTATTTTTCATCCTATATAAGACACATTTTTGTTTGCAAGCATGGTGAGTTCAAAGCAGTGAATCGATGCTGGCATTGATGCTCTGAATGAATGAATGAATTAATTAATGAATATGCAACCTATGTGGGAACTAGTTCTTTCAGTTAGTCAAACTCACACTTAGACTTTGGGAAACATTTAATGTTTCTTGAACTATCACAAAATTCCACATTATTGTGGAAGGCTTTGTTTAAAAAAAAAAAAAAATAATAATAATTTGATTGTACATATTGTTTTGTTTTCTTTCCTAAGATGGAAATAAGTGAATTTTGACAAGAAAAGAAGTATATATAGTAACATTTCAGCACTTTTAAAATCTGCGATTAATCGTGATTAACTACAAAAACAATTATGAATTTAATCGTGATTAAAAAATGTATCGACTGACAGCACGACTTAATTGTATTATATTTTTAGCAATGTATGACGATGAGCAGGTCGCAACAGTTTACCAATCACTACATATATTTTAAAAGGTACGTTGTCTATAATAATTAATTTGTCAGTTATACAAGTGATCACAGGTCATAGAGTCATTTTCAGAATTATCTGGCAAGGCTAGGCATGGTGTATATTTTATATGGTTAAATCATAAGTACTGGGACTGGGGTAAGGATCTCATGACTAATTATCGTCCGGAATAAAGAGTCATAGTAGTGGCATTGTTTTATTCATTGTAAATCAGGAGGATCTCTCAAGGGAAGCTGGTTCACTCTGTCCTTTATTGCTTGTGACCTCTGCACCCAGGGGCCTCTTTGCAGAGATGGTCTCATATAATAGCAGTGTCAGGCCAGAACCATTAAATGTGGGGGTATTTCCTCAGAAGCATGAAGTTCTGAAGTTACGTGCTATCTGGACTCTTTTTTTAGTTTTATTGGTCAACTCTGTCATTACAAACCCCCTAGTTTGATCTCCTTCGGCAATTTAGACACCATGGATGAGTTTTTATGACTCTCTAATGGCTTGGTGGGATATCACTCTGATCTGTGGAATGTGACATTGTGTTCTTTTGATGGCTTTGTTCGTGGATAATCCTAATCCAGTAATAATCAACAATATGCACATACTGAATTGCTTTATTTAAATTGATTTTATTGAATGTGTTTTTGCATGTATTCCACAAAGCTGGGGAACTAGCATTATGTAAAGTGACGTCATTACACGATGATGTAAAATAACTGCTGAATAATTATTTTTAACTGATTAATTAAAACAAATCGTCTGAAAGAACCGGTTCATGTAAAAAATCTGATTTCCCATCACTACTTGATAAACTATTTTTTGTGTGATATGCATACATGCATGCATGGAAACAAAAGTGTGTACACACAGGTTTGTAGACAGCATACAGTAATCACAACATAATCTCATGACAATTCGTAAGAATACTATGACATGGCAAATTTGTAAGTACAGGTAATTGTGCAAATTTGTTCATATGAAATTGTATGACTTATACACCAACCAATTACATACGCTTCCCTCGTCTCTTTCAAAACCCTCATATTTATTCTCCCGTCATACACAAAATGTTTTTATCAATACAATTATGGTCAAAGGTTAACATTTATTGTTAGGTTAAGATATGCAGTTTGGGTTTAAAATTACTAAATATTTCACAAATGCACATTCTGAATTCAGAAGTTTTGCATTCATCCGTCGTACACAAAAACAAACAAACATCTGGGTCTACAAGGACAAGATTATGTGATAGTGTATAAGTTGCCCATTTTTAGTGTATAATGTACAATTTATAACACATTCACCATCTCGTACTATGCTTATGAATTATCATGAGTTTGGAATGGCATTTTGATCATGCTATGGAGCTGCAAAGCATCATGGAATGTGACCAAATACATCTGAAAATATGTTGAGATATTAATTTTTGATTTGTAGCTAGAGGCAAAAGTTTTCTTATGCAAGCGTGTAGGCTGATCATTTTTGAATAATCACTTCATTACAAGTCCATGCCTCCAAGGTCTACTGCATTTCCTCCAAGTAAACATGTTTTCTAAGGGGACTATTCTAACATAAAATGAAATATGAAACTTCATTCTGCTTTGACAATAACAGCAATGTCAGGCATGCAAAAATAAATAAAGAAATACCTTCTTGAATAAAGTAAAACAAAATATAAGAAAATACAGAAAAATAAAAGCAATATTTATACAATTAATATATATGAAATATATTAATAATAAATGTTAGCTGAAGCTCTCAAGCAAATGCAGCATTAATGGAAATGTTCTAAAGAAAATGAAATTTACAGTGGCTGACTGTGCTTATCAAAACATGACATTAACAGCTGGAAGTTTGGTAGGTTTGTTTCAGCACAGCTTCCCATGGATAATCTGAGTAGTTGTTCTCATGTAACATGCATTATGTGTTATATAGCACAACATTTATTGAATAAAGTATTTTTCATTTCTGCATTTCACTGTTAGGTAATGTGAAAATTGCAAGTGTAAACCATCTTTACGCTCACCATCACATTCAGCCTATGGAGTTTAAAAATCTAAACACTGGTTTATGCAAGATGGCACCGATAATAAATCTGATATTACTCTTTCGTCACAGTTTGGAAGCTTTGAGAGTATACTGCAGATCCAAGACTAATATATATATATATATATATATATATATATATATATATATATATATATATATATATATATATATGCGATTAATTGTGTTATATAGTGCGATTAATTATTAAAAAAAAACAACGGAAGTAATCATGTCCCCAGACCGATATATTCGTAATATTCCTTCCATCAGAGCAATTCAAGCGGTTATACAGAGAACAAACCACACTCACTGACAAGAAGACAAAACAAGATGAGAACACGTTCTTGAGGTAAAACACTGCTTGATGGAGAGCAAATATGAACGCAGGGATATCAAAACGTGTTTTTCTAAGCTTCAAACTATGTTTAAATTGACCCAGCGACCTAAAACAGTATGTTTATGACGCGATGCGAACGAGATGCTCCAAAAGTATCTGACACAGGTGTGTATTGATGCGTCCTTAGAAAAGTCCTCATAATAAATGTGTCACGGACTAATTGACAAATTCAGTTGCAATCTGGATTGTGTGAACTTTAGGCGAATGATAGGCAGATGACATAAGTTCAATAATATGGATATAAACAAAATATTGCATACTAAAGGCACTTTCTGGTAAAGGGTCTTTTTGGTAACACTTTACAACAAGGTTCTATTCATTAACATTAGTTAATGCATTAGATATCATGAACAAACAGTTAACAATATATTGTTTACAGCATTTATTAGTCTTTGTTAATATTAGTAAATAAAAATACAATTGTAAGTTCACATTAGTTCTTAATGCATTTACTAATGTTAACAAACACAAATTTTGATTTGAGAAATGAATTAGTGTATGCTGAAATGAACATGAAATAAGATTAATAAATGCTGTGAATGTATTGAGCAATGTTAGTTCATGTTAACTAAGGTTGTTAACTAATGTTAAAAAATGGAACCTTATTGCAAAGTGTCTTTTTTAACAATATGTGCCATATTGGTGTAATGCATTTTAATTATCTATATTATTATTTTTTAAGAATATATATTTTATTTATAATTATTTAAATATAACTATTTATAAGTATTTAATCATTATTTATTGAATTATTTTTATTTGAGTGGCTTTGAAAGAAAATATTTATTTATGCTGAACAATTGCGAATAAATTTTAATCGACTGACAGTCCTAATATATATATATATATATATATATATATACCCCCTATTGAACATCAAGTCAATCTTGGATTAAATTAAGAGATAGAAGCAATTGAGACAGCCTAAGCAAATTTGGAACAATTTGATGCTTGGCACATCCTATCTGCCATCAACCAAGAAAAACTGTGTTCAGGAGTACCTAGGAGTATTGGTGCTGTTTTGAAGGCAAAGGTGGTCACAACAAATACTTTGTTTACTGCACTTTGCATGACATTAATTGATAAATGAAAACTATTTATGGCAGACTGCATTACATGCAAAATTTTTCACCAGTGCCTAAAATTTGGCACAGTACTGTGTGTGTGTATATATATATATATATATATATATATATATATATATATATATATAGATAGATAGATAGATAGATAGATAGATAGATAGATATAGACACACACACACACACACACACACACACACACATTACATAATGCAGCTTAAAATAACCTTATATACAGGTTGATTTAGTGATGTCAAATAAAAATTTTTACTTTGATATTGTAATATTTTTAACAGTTGGGAAAAAAACATAATTTAGATGTGAACACATAAAGCACAATGTTGGTTAAAGAGGTCATGTCATGCGGAATCAAATATTCCTTGATATTTTGACATATAGGAGGTTGTTCTACTTTAAAAACATAATGTAAATTAGCTCATTTATCTTCTCTGTTAACCTAACTAATTCCTTACATTTATCTCTTGTGAATCCTCACTGCTGACAGAAGAAGCAATAGTAAACATGTGGCATGTAATGCAGGAAAAAATAACATGAGCTGATGCCACATCTTACCACAGTTGTTTGTTGTTATGGTTGTTCTTGAGCGGTGAGGATTTGAGATCAAAATGGTTCCTAATCAGCAGATGTTTGAGATTGATGCAATAATCTGTGTAAAACACAGTATAGAAAACACATGCACGCAGTCGAGATGCAAGATGTAGACAAGTGGAAAAAAGAGGGAAAAAAACTAGGGAAACGGGTGCGCGCGGTATAATAAACATCAATTAAACAGTAGAAAAGTGGAAAAACCTGAAGTACGATGAAGTACAAAACAATGAACATATAAGAATAAGAATAAGCAATGCTAATCAGGCTAGCAAGCTGCAAACACTCGTGTAGCATGCCGTCAGCAACAGAAACAGGAAGTGATGTAAATAAGTGAAAAGTCAACAACCATCAGGAGTGGGTCATATCGTATATGATGCTATATCAAAACAAAACTGTGCCCGTCACAAAAAAGCTCAGACCCATTTAATTTTCAACTTGACTTTTGCATTTCTTAGTAACCTGATGTTTTGCTGTACATTCCCGTTATGGGTGATAACAGTAAGCCCATTTTCAGAGCACTTGTTATTGTAGCTTGTCACACTATGACAACCCACTGTACATCTCAACAACAAAACTGTCCGTTTCCTCAAGGTTTAAGTGTTGCCTTCATCCAATAGATGCTTCAAGATCTCGACAGCTTTTTTAACGGGATTTGTGTCAAGGCTCTTCGACAGGCAATTTCAAGCAATCCCATATTTGTTGTTCAATCATTCTGTGTGCACTTTGGCAAGTGTGAGAATCTATTATTCCATGGTAAGATGTTTCAGTTGCAGAACAATGAGCAGAATATTTTGCTAGCTTTGTGGATTTCATGTTGCCCTGGACACATTTAAGCCCCATAGTACTAAAAATGGCAATTGAATGTTGGCTTTATTTTTGGCACCCTGTTTGAGCTTTATTTAAATATGAACAGTGTAGGGTTTCTTGGTTCAGGTTTGGGGAATGTACAATTAATATTAATGATTGTAATCAATGATTAAACATACGGTTTGAACCAGGTAACAATACATCCTAAATTGCCCCAAAACAGGAGTTATATAGCCTAAAAGTCTGCTTCAGATATATATATAGATAATTAAACACAACAAATTATAATTAATTAGGAATATACATCATGCAGACAGGCTGTATTAATTTTCAGAACACCTTAAATGAATTAACCCATACCGCAACCAATCAGTTCATCCAGCAAACCACTTTGCTCGATACTCTTTATCAATTCTCCAGAAGGTTTATTCTTAGTATAAGCTTACTTAATCAAAGCATGTTAACTTACTTTGATAATATCAGCTCGTAGCTTTAGATCGCACATTAAAGAGGCTTTGCTTTATGACCAACAAACACAGACAATCAAGCGTATAATTGGGTTTAATACAAGGAACTAGGATATATCACTACACTTAAACAAACATAGAACACATTTAACAACAAACATTTAACATAGAACAAACAAAGTAAAACAGTAAGGAAAATGATACCAAACTTGTTACAACAGTTAAACCTTAAGAGCCAGCCAGGGACTTACACACTTTAACGCATTTGAATTTAGATGGGATAATAATTGCAAAATGGACCTTTGTGTCGCTGAACAAGACTGCGTGTGTGTGTGAATGTCCT
Source organism: Xyrauchen texanus (assembly GCF_025860055.1). Taxonomy (NCBI): domain Eukaryota; kingdom Metazoa; phylum Chordata; class Actinopteri; order Cypriniformes; family Catostomidae; genus Xyrauchen; species Xyrauchen texanus. The sequence goes on along the minus strand of NC_068296.1, from coordinate 10,549,901 downwards.
CGTTGCGTCCGTGAGCTGGAGGATTTCTGTTGGTGCTTCCGGAGCGTGGATCGCTTGCTGTGATTGTGTTGAGCTTTGTCCGAAGACAAGGAAAAGACTGAGATAAACGCCAAATAAAACAAAAGACATGTCTGACGAGAGTCTGAAGAGAAGTTGAAGAAGACTTGAAGAGGTTCAGAAGAGAAAACAAGAGAGAAGTGTAAGAGAGACAAGAGAGGACAAAGAGAGCACAAAAGAGAGAGTGATTTCACACCAGATCCTGACTTTAAGGTAGGGAGGTCACGCCTCCTTTGGGAGGAATGTCCCAATGAGGCTCCTCAGTTTTGGCGCGAGAAGGTTCCCTTTGTCTTGTCAAGGCTGGTCATTTGCCTAATTTATGACAGGGTCCTGGATGTGGTTTGAATCACTCAAAAGATGGTAAAACATAGCAGAATACATTTTAATGTAACCTTATATATATATTCAGCTAGGGTGAGTTGTAAGGTTTAATTTGATACCAAGAAACTTGTATTTGGTACACTTAAAAGTGAATATATATTCTTAGACCATTTATATAAGCCCCCAGAGTTTAACTACACAACTAAACAATCTTAACTAGTTTGATATAATAGCAGAAATACCCAAGCATACAGGAATAAAACATATTTCCTTAAAAATAAGCCATTTTGTGGTTTTAAATGATATGAGTGTATAGATTTTCAGTGTGTAGATGGCGATATCACGAGTGTCTCTGGAGAGGCTCTTTGGGTTGTAAAAACGTCAAGAAGCATTCTAACTCCCAGACTTGCTGGCACTACCTCGTGATTTAGATGGGGAGTCACAGGGTGTGGGGGTTTTAGGATCCTTCGCAAAAATGTGTGCACTGCATTCATAATTAATGAGTTCATGATTTTCCGTTCATACTCTACAACAGTGAGATGCAAACTTCCACAAGAAATTGGCTAAAACATATAATAAAGACAATGGTCATCTAGGAGAATGTGGTGTTCTGTAAATATTCAATACAAGATATAAAGTCACTGATTCAGACCCGCCCATGGACAGTTTACAGGTCTTCTGATGGATATTGTCCACATAACAGCAAGAATAAGTTTTAAACACTGCATTAGGAAACAATGATGTGTTTTCAAGAATGTTACTACAAGCAATTCTAAAATAAAGGGGCTGGATTTGTTAAAGTTTGTGAGATTCAAGGTTTAACTGTGTGTGGTTAAACCAACCACATACAGTTTCTTTCGAATTGGTTGGTTTTGGGATGGAATAAGCTGAAACATAGACAAAAATGTATGTTGATACTAAATAATCTGGCACTACAAGATTACAAGACCTCTAAATTAAACCAGGAATGTATTAATTTTGGGGCTGTGAGTTCTTCTAAATTTTAGAATGCTAAATATAATCTCAGTTCCCCTTCTGTCACTGTCTCCACGTTGTGTCGAGAAGCGACACTAGGGGTCTCTCTTGAGCGCCGATATTCACCTCTGAACTATGAAAAAAGGCCAATGAGAGTTGGCAACCAGTATTTGCATGTTCCGCCCCCGGACATACGGGTATTTAAGCGGCGCAAATACGGGAGTTCATTCAGAAAATTTCTTCGGAGCCGATGGTCGTGTCTGCAACTGCTGCATACTACACACCGAGTTCCTGTCATCCCTCTGCTGCATAAATGTTGGATTCCACGGTGCACAACAGCGGCTTTCTCCTGTTTGCACGGCTGTGCATTCCTGCCCCTGGGCGCATCGACAGTGCAGATTTAAAAACTCTCACGAGTTTTTCCCTAAAAGAGTGATTTTATTTAAAAGAGTAATTTCCTCTAAAAGAGCAAAACACAGCGGCGTTGAACGTCCTTCTAAGGGGCGTCTTTATAAAGATGCCCTTCCGCCCCTGTGTTGTTTCTGGATGCGGTATGTCTAAAAAAACCCGTCCCTTTGGTGCCCCTAGCACGGAGTTTAGAGGCATGGCTTTCACTGCCCAACCCGTCACGCTGGCTGCACCGGACCATTCGACTCGGTTACGCAATTCAGTTTGCCAGGTCTCCGCCCCCCTTCGTGGGCGTAAATTTTTCCGCAGTACACAGCCAACATGCCCATTCCCTGCGCGAAGAAATCGCCTCCCTTCTATTAAAGGACGCGATAGAGCCTGTCCCTCCAACCGAAACGAAGAAGGGTTTCTACAGCCCTTACTTTGTTGTACCCAAGAAAGTCGGCGGCTTACAACCGATCTTGGACCTTCGAGTTTTCAATCGGACCTTGTCCAAACTCCCGTTCAAAATGCTCACCCAGAAACAAATTCTATCTGGTGTCCGGCATCTAGATTGGTTCGCAGCGGTAGACCTGAAGGACGCGTACTTCCACGTCTCAATTTGCCCTCGACATTGACCCTTCCTACGGTTCGCGTTCGACGGTCAGGCGTATCAGTACAAAGTCCTCCCCTTCGGCCTGTCTCTGTCCCCTCGCATCTTCACAAAAGTCGCAGAGGCAGCTCTTTCCCCGCTCCGAGTAGCCGGCATACGCATACTCAATTACCTCGACGACTGGCTCATACTGGCTCAGTCTCGAGAGTTACTGTGCGCACACAGAGACCAGGTGCTCAGGCACCTCAGCCGTTTGGGGCTTCAGGTCAACTGGGAAAAGAGCAAGCTCTCCCCGGTCCAGAGCATCTCTTTTCTCGGTCTGGAGTTAGACTCAGTCTCAATGACAGCACGTCTCTCCAACGAGCGTGCTCAGTCAGTGCTGAAATGTCTCGCTTCCTTCAAGCCAGGCGCCATGGTCCCGCTAAAACGTTTCCAACAGCTCCTGGGGCATATGGCATCCTCCGCGGCAGCCGCGCCTGATGGGGTTGATGCATATGAGACCACTTCAGCACTGGCTCCAGACTCGAGTCCCGAGACGAGCATGGTGCCGCGGCACGCACAACGTAAAAGTTACCTCTGCCTGCCGCCAGACCTTCAAACCCTGGACAGACATTTGCTTTCTAAGGGCTGGAGTACCCTTGCAGCAGGTGTCCCAACGCGTTCTGGTCACGACCGACGCCTACAAATTGGGTTGGGGCGCCGTGTGCAACGGGCGCGCAGCTGCAGTCCAGTGGAACCGAGGCCCGCTGCGCTGGCACATCAACTGCCTAGAGCTGCTGGCTGTTTTTCTGGCCCTGCAGAAGTTTCTTCCGTTTATTCGGCACAAACACGTCTTAGTCAGGACAGACAGCACCACGGTCGTAGCCTACATAAACCGCCAAGGCGGAGTACGCTCCCTCCACATGTCACAGCTCGCCCGTCGTCTCCTCCTATGGAGTCAGCAGCGACTGGAGTCACTGCGCGCCACTCACATCCCCGGCAACCTCAATGTGATGGCGGACGTGCTGTCAAGACAAAGCTTGCCCGGCGGAGAATGGAGACTCCACCCCCAGTCGGTCCAGCTGCACCCGCACCCAGACCTCTGGAACCTCCATGTCTGGCCCCTGGACGGGATGCGGAAGATCTAGCCGGTCTACCATCTGCCATCGTAGATATAATCAATCAAGCCAGAGCCCCCTCTACCAGGCATCTTTACGCCCTAAAGTGGCGTCTTTTCGCGGACTGGTGTTCTTCCCGAGCCGAAGACCCGCAGAAGTGCGCAGTTAGGTCAGTGCTCGTGTTTCTTCAGGAGAGGCTGGAGAGGAGGCTGTCCCCCTCCACCCTCAAGGTGTATTTCGCCGCTATCGTTGCCCACCACAACACGGTAGACGGAAAGTCTCTTGGTAAGAACGACTTAATCGTCAGGTTCCTAAAAGGTGCCCGGAGGATAGCTCCCTCCCAGCCTAACCTGTTCCCCTCCTGGGATCTCTCGGTCGTCCTTACGGGACTCCAGAGACCCTCCTTCGAGCCGCTTGACTCAGTCGGACTCAGGGCCCTCTCTCTCAAGACCGCCCTGCTGATCGCGCTCGCTTCCATCAAGAGGGTCGGGGACCTGCATTCGTTCTCTGTTAGCGACGCTTGCCTGGAGTTCGGTCCGGCAGACACATTGGTGATCCTAAGGTTCCTACCACACCCTTCAGGGATCAGGTAGTGAACCTGCAAGCGCTGCCCCGGGAGGAGGCAGATCCAGCCCTTTCACTGCTGTGTCCAGTACGTGCTTTACGTATCTACCTGGACTGTACACAGAGCACTAGACGCTCTGAGCAGCTCTTCGTCTGCTTTGGGGGACAGCAGAAAGAGAATGCTGTCTCCAAGCAGAGACTCGCCCACTGGGTTGTCGATGCCATTTCCCTGGCTTATCACACCCAGGCCGTGCCCCCCCCTTTGCGGGTCCGAGCCCACTCCACCAGGAGTGTTGCGTCCTCATGGGCACTGGCTAGGGGCACTGCCCTAGCAGACATTTGTAGAGCAGCGGGCTGGGCAACACCGAACACTTTCACGAGATTCTACAATCTCCGAGTTGAGTCAGTATCGTCCCGTGTTCTCTCAGGTACCGAGCCCGTAGAACTCGGTGGCACGCCCACGATCTGACCGGGTGAATCGCTTGCATCTAGCACCCTTCCCCCAACCAGGGGAAACAGTGCGCCTTCATTCCCAGGAGATCTCAGGTTTGGGACACTGGTTGATTCCTCCCTAGCCCTCGTGGGTCGCAGTTCAGCGGAGGAACTCGCCGACCCAAGCCACAAGCTACCCTGCACTGGTGTAGGTGCTCCACAGGTAAGGCCTCCTTCGGACTCCCCCTGTGTGTAACGCCACGGTTCTGTCCCATCTGGCGAGTGGACTCCAGTACTTCCCTTAGGCAGTCACGGCTGCCTCGGTTGCCGTGCTGTATGTTCCCCCCTCTATAGGCTGGATCCACCACCGCACCGACTTTTCCACATAGGCCCTAAGTCAGGCCTCTGATGGTTTTGTCACTTAAACTTGCCTCCCCTCTCGGGTAGGCGTGGCCTCCGCAGGGTCTTCTCCGCCCTGAATAAGGGCTAAGACCCCCTTCCCTCAATGCATGTAAGGGCCCCGGCCTAAGTTGCTCTATGCGAGAAACAGAGAGAAAAGAGGCCCAGCCAGGCTTGGCCCGTTCCCAGGTTGGCGGCCAGCACCTTGTTCCCCCCTCCAGGGTAACGATAAGGAATCCTGATGGCTTAAATGGGCATTGGGGAAGGGTACGTGCAGCCTGATACAGTTGGTCGTCCTGCACGTAAGAATACCTGCTCGCTCCTGTATCAGCAGTTCACGTACACGGCTCAGCGCGTGGCGCTTTTATAAGTGGACCCCTAGTGTCGCTTCTCTGACACAACGTGGAGAGAGCGACAGAAGGGGAACGTCTAGGTTACGTATGTAACCTCGTTCCCTGATGGAGGGAACGAGATGTTGTGTCTCCCCTGCCACGTCGCTGAGCCGAGCCACTGTTGTGGCCGGACCATTTCCGGCTCCTCAGAAAAATCCTGAATGAACTCCCGTATTTGCGCTGCTTAAATACCCATATGTCCGGGGGCTGGACATGCAAATACTGGTTGCCAACTCTCATTGGCCTTTTTTCATAGTTCAGAGGTGAATATCGGCGCTCAAGAGAGACCCCTAATGTCGCTTCTCTGACACAACGTCTCGTTCCCTCCATCAGGGAACGGAGGTTACATACGTAACCTAGACATTTTTTCTGTATCCACAGTATTTTATAACTGTTTTGTAAGTTTGTGTAAATGCAAATAGTAAATACACATTTGCAAGTTTTGTGATCCAGAGTGTCCCTGTAGTATGAGGAACAGCGAAGGTATCAGTAATCATGCTTAACAAATTACAACCAAAGGTGGGTAGAGTAGCCAAAAAATTTACTCAAGTAAACGTACATCTTCAAAAAAATTATTACTCAAGTAGAAGTAAAATACTAACATAAATAATTACTTGTGTAAGAGTAAGAAAGTATCCAATTAAAAGAGTAGGCCTACTCAAGTAGTGAGTAACTCGTTACTTTCACAAATGTCATAATGGACGTTATTTACCCTATATTCCATTACATAAAACACATTTAACATGTATTACAGAATTATTATTTTTATTATTATTAATGGAAATTCTGTCATCATTCACCACATATAATCCACATAATACAAAGTGTCACACTGGTTTGGAACAATATGAGGGTAGAGGAATGATGACAGGATATTAAATCATGGCTGAGCTATAACTTTAACCCACTGGGGTCTGAGGGTGTTTTGGGCCCTGGAGAAGTTTTGACATGCCTTGACATTTGTGCTTTTTTCAGTTGCTTAAAAACATATTAACGTCTAACAGCTAATGTCTGATAACACTGTATTCAGCAGGGCTACAATAATATGTGAGCAACATGTGTGTACATGTTTGTATTTTTGAGGAAATAACGATTATGCATGGTTTTTTGAAAAGACACATAATAAACATTTGTCCACAAACCTTTTGAAATTGAAATGTTGTAGCCTAGAATTTCTGCTACAAAATGATGTGAAAACCATCCTGATCACTCATTCATACAAAACAATATAGTAATTTAGAAACTTTTAGTGTTTGAAAGGTCATATGCGAGGAGGCGTGAACTATCATGAATATTGATTGTAATGTGAGGAGACTTAAAAGTTTTAAATTTAAAGAAGAAATCTGACTATACATTTTAGACCTACATTACCGTTAAAAGAATTCTCTTCTGCTCACCAAGACTGCATTCATTTGATCCAAAATACAGTAAAACTAGTGATATTATGAACTCTTGTTTACAATTTAAAGGAACAGTTTTCTATTTGAATATATTGTAAAATGCCATTTGTGATCAAAGCTGAATTTTCAGCATCATTACTGCAGTCTTGATCCATCAGAAATCATTATAATATGCTGATTTTCTAATATGGGCATATTTAAAGTGCATTTTACTAATTTAACCTGAACACATATTTGTAAGCACAAGCTTTGTTGGTGATAATGTGGCAGCATAAACACTAGTTAAAATATAATCTAAACATTCATATTATTTTTATACCATATTACATATCATATTTATATTATACAGCATACAATTTAAATACCTGCTTTAGCTTGAAACAGCATTTAAATGTAACTAAAACTTGCTTATTAGGACATATTTCAAATTTCAAACAAATTACTTACTCATCCGATATTGAATCCTCAGCTGGATCAAGTCTCTCTTCAAAATGCAAACTTTCATCGGAATCCTGCTCTTCTTCTGAGGAACATGTTAACGCTTCGTCACTATCCAGGAGCTTTCTCACCTGTGTATCATGCAATCCTCCAAATGCACAGAAAAGTGAATGAACTAGATGTTTTTAAGGCACAGTCTGGGGCGTTTACCATTTGCATTGATTGCCTCAGCACATTATTGTATGTAAATAGCACCATCTGCCCGTGGCTGTGATCACATTAGGGATAATTAGCTGAGGTCGGGGGGCCTGGGAGGAGGCCACTGGGCAGGGACTGGGTCAGGAGGCCAGGGAAGAGGACTCAGGACAGGAACAGGGGCAGGAGGCCTGGGTGGAGGCCACAGGACGGGAACAGGGTCAGAAGCCCTGGGAGGAGGCCACAAGACAGGGACCGGGTCAGGAGGCCTGGGAGGAGGCCACAGGACAGAGGCCAGCTTCGGTGGCCTGGGAGGTGGTCATGGGCCAATGGCCGGTTCAGGGGACCTGGGAGGTGTGGCCACTGGGGAGCTGGCGGAGCCGCGTGAGGCGGAGCCAAGGAGGACCTCTGAGGCGGGCAGTCGAAGACTTGGGTGGCGGCGCCAAGAGGAGGCATAGGCAGGGCCGCAGGAGACCCTGGGGGCGGAGCAGAGGCAGGCAGAGCCATGGTGTACCCTGTGGGCAGAGCCGTAGAAGGCTTGGGAGGCGGCGCCGTGGAAGGCTGGAGGCGGAGCCAAGGGAGGCTCGGGAGGTGGAGCCGGGGAGGCGATGGCGTAGAAGGCTCAGAAGGCGGAGCTGAGGGAGGCTCAGGAGGCGGAGCCGAAGGAGGTTCTAGAGGCGGAGCCCTAGAAGGCTCTGGAGGCTCTGGAGGCGGAGCCGTAGGAGGCTCGGGGCTAAGCCCTGGAAAGCTCAGGAGGCGGAGCAGAGGGAGGCTCTGGAGGCTCAGGAGGCGGAGCTGAGGGCGGTGGCGCCGTAGACAGTTCTTGAGGCGGAGGCCTGGAAGGCTCCGGGGACGGAGCTGAGGAAGGCACAGGAGATGGAGCCAAGGAAGGCTCAGGAGACGGAGCCGCTGGAGGCTCTGGAGGCGGAGCCGTAGGAGGCTCTGGAGGAGGCTCGGAAGGCAGATCCGTGGATGGCTCGAGAGGCTTGAAGGGTAGAGCCCTGGGAAGCTCGGGGGGCTTGAGAGGCGGAGCCCTGGAAGGCTCGAGAGGCTTGAGGGGCAGAGCCCTGGAAGGCTCGAGAGGCGGAGCCCTGGAAGGCTCGAGAGGCTTGAGGGGCGGAGCCCTGGGAGGCTCGAGAGGCTTGGGGGCGGAGCCCTGGAAGGCTCGAGAGGCGGAGCCCTGGGAGGCTTGAGGGGCGGAGCCCTGGGAGGCTCGAGGGGCTTGAGGGGCGGAGCCCTGGGAGGCTCGAGGGGCTTGAGGGGCGGAGCCCTGGGAGGCTCGAGAGGCTTGAGGGGCGGAGCCCTGGAAGGCTCGAGAGGCTTGAGGGGCGGAGCCCTGGGAGGCTCGAGAGGCTTGAGAGGCGGAGCCCTGGGAGGCTCGAGAGGCTTGAGAGGCGGAGCCCTGGGAGGCTCGAGAGGCTTGAGAGGCGGAGCCCTGGGAGGCTCGAGAGGCTTGAGAGGCGGAACCCTGGGAGGCTCGAGAGGCGGAGCTCCGGAAGGCCCGAGAGGCTTGAGTGGATCGAGAGGCGGAGCAATCGGAGGCTCTGGAGGCGGAGCCGTAGGAGGCCCCGTAGGCGGAGTTTCAGGAGGCTCGAGAGGCTCTGGGGGTGGAGCCGTAGGAGGCTTAGGGGGCGGAGCCCTGGTAGGCTCGAGAGGTTCAGGAGGTGGAGCCCTGGGAGGCTCGAGAGGCTTGAGGGGCGGACCCCTGGTAGGTTCGAGAGGCGGAGTCCTGGAAGACTCGAGAGGCTCGAGAGGCGGAGCTCTGGAAGGCTCGGGAGGCGGAGCTCTGGAAGGCTCGGGAGGCGGAGCTCTGGAAAGCTCGGAAACTCGGATGGCTGAGCTCTGGAAAGCTCGGAAACTTGGATGGCTGAGCTCTGGAAAGCTCGAAACTCGGATGGCTGAGCTCTGGAAAGCTCGGGAAACTCAGATGGCTGAGCTCTGGAAAGCTCGGAAACTCGGATGGCTGAGCTCTGGAAAGCTCGGAAACTCGGATGGCTGAGCTCTGGAAAGCTCGAAACTCGGATGGCTGAGCTCTGGAAAGCTCGGAAACTCGGATGGCTGAGCTCTGGAAAGCTCGAAACTCGGATGGCTGAGCTCTGGAAAGCTCGGGAAACTCGGATGGCTGAGCTCTGGAAGCTCGGGAGGAGGAGCCCTGGAAGGCTCGAGAGGCGCTGGCTCTTGGACGGTCACGGCTATTGGCACTGGCACTGGCTCTTGGACGGTCATGGCTACTGGCACTGGCTCTTGGACGGTCAAGGCTTCTGGCACTGGCTCTTGGACGGTCGTGGCTACTGGCACCTGCTCAGGGACGGTCGTGACTTTGGGCACTGGCTCTTGGACGATCGGGGCCACAGGCGCTGGCTCAGGGACGGTCGAGGCTACAGGCGCTGGCTCAGGGACGGTCGAGGCTACAGGCGCTGGCTCAGGGACGGTCGAGGCTACAGGCGCTGGCTCAGGGACGGTCGAGGCTACAGGCGCTGGCTCAGGGACGGTCGAGGCTGCAGGCGCTGGCTCAGGGACGGTCGAGGCTGCAGGCGCTGGCTCATTGACGTTTGAGGCTTGCGGCACTGGCTCATTGACGTTTGAGGCTTGCGGCACTGGCTCATTGACGTTTGGGGCTTGCGGCACTGGCTCATTGACGTCTGAGGCTACAGGCTCTGGCTGGGTTACCGTGGTTGGCGAGGATTCGGGCTCGCTCACAGTGACATGCGGGTGCTCTAGCTCGCTCACCGTGACATGCGTGGGCTCTAGCTCGCTCACCGTGACATGCGGGGGATCTAGCTCTCTCACCGTGACATGCGGGGGCTCTAGCTCGCTCACCGTGACATGCGGGGGCTCAGGCTCGCTGACCGGGGCTGGCGCGGGCCGGGAGGCGGAAGCCCGTCTTCTTTCCCTCCTCCGGGCAGACGCAGTGGGCCGCGCTGGCTCATGGAAGGCGACTGGCGTGGGGGCAGGCTCGCTGACAGGTGGGGCTGGTGTGACAGGGTGCGGTGAGCTGCACGCTAGTAGGGTCATCTCCAGGTAGTCGCGGAGAGTGCTGCCGGGCGTTGCCTGTGGGATTTAAGCTATCCCTGAAGAAGACCATCAGCGCAGAGTCCGGGAAGTCAGTAGCGTTGGCCAGGAGGAGGAAGTAGCAGCGTGGTCTACGAGCGGGTAGTGCTCTTGCTGCAAATTGAGCAGCCGACATTTGGCTCGGATAGCTGCTGGATCCATGTGCGGTCGATCGTTCTGTAATGTTGGAGTAACGAGGCAGACGAGGAGTTACGGATCCAAACGCAGCTGAGGCTTTATTTGAATAAACAGAAGAGAAACACAAACAAACAACCCACGATGGGGAAATAAAGCATAAAACAGTTAACTAAAACACGAAGGATCAAACGGAGAACTTGGGCAGGGAACACATACCGGGTTTACACCAAACAACGATCGACAAAGACAGAACAAAGACACGGGGTATAAATACACAAACATAGGATAGGTGGCCAATGAAAGAACAGAACTCAAACAGGATAACAAGGTGATTAACAGAAACCAAAGGCAAATTAACAAGTGCAGGTGTAAACAATGAACAGTGAGCACGAACACTAACAGAGGGTTATGGAATCAAATACGGGACTAAAGTGACAACTAAAAGAGATAAGGAAAACAAGAGGGCAACAGTGAAACAAGACAGGGTGGACTATGGAGTTAAATAAGGGAACAAAGTGAAAACTAAGTGAAAAAGTGACAAGATGGAAAACAAGAGGGTAACAGAGAGACAAGACAGGGTAATCATTACAGCTACAAAATGATGTGAAAACCATCCTGATCACTCATTCATACAAAACAATATAGTAATTTAGACACTTTTAGTGTTTGAAAGGTCATATGCGAGGAGGCGTGAACTATCATGAATATTGATTGTAATGTGAGGAGACTTAAAAGTTTTAAATTTAAAGAAGAAATCTGACTATACATTTTAGACCTACATTACCGTTTAAAAGAATTCTCTTCTGCTCACCAAGACTGCATTCATTTGATCCAAAATACAGTAAAACTAGTGATATTATGAACTCTTGTTTACAATTTAAAGGAACAGTTTTCTATTTGAATATATTGTAAAATGCCATTTGTGATCAAAGCTGAATTTTCAGCATCATTACTGCAGTCTTGATCCATCAGAAATCATTATAATATGCTGATTTTCTAATATGGGCATATTTAAAGTGCATTTTACTAATTTAACCTGAACACATATTTGTAAGCACAAGCTTTGTTGGTGATAATGTGGCAGCATAAACACTAGTTAAAATATAATCTAAACATTCATATTATTTTTATACCATATTACATATCATATTTATATTATACAGCATACAATTTAAATACCTGCTTTAGCCGAAACAGCATTTAAATGTAACTAAAACTTGCTTATTAGGACATATTTCAAATTTCAAACAAATTACTTACTCATCCGATATTGAATCCTCAGCTGGATCAAGTCTCTCTTCAAAATGCAAACTTTCATCAGAATCCTGCTCTTCTTCTGAGGAACATGTTAACGCTTCGTCACTATCCAGGAGCTTTCTCACCTGTGTATCATGCAATCCTCCAAATGCACAGAAAAGTGAATGAACTAGATGTTTTTAAGGCACAGTCTGGGGCGTTTACCATTTGCATTGATTGCCTCAGCACATTATTGTATGTAAATAGCACCCTCTGCCCGTGGCTGTGATCACATTAGGGATAATTAGCTGAGCCAGGAGAAAGTGTACATCGCTTTGTTTCATACAGATTACATTGCAGTAGGATATTTGTTTTAAATTTGAATTGTTTTATTTAAAAGTAGACATTTTAAGCTTTCTTTAGACATATGTTTCATGTTTGTGTGATAAGTATTTGCGGATTTTCAGTTCAGATATATGCTCGCAAACACGGAGACTGCTGAAAGTTCACCCTTTTTAATTTCTTTATTTTGCAAAAGCACAAGGTTTTGTTGTTATTGTGAGTGTACACAAATAAAAGTAGACCCTTTATAGTCTCTAATGATGTCTTACACTTATCTGTATGCCCCAAAATAATGGATAATTTTATTTTTTGTTTCCGCTGTAATGACAATAAAATCCAGCAGGATGATTTGATACTCCAAAAAGCACATAAGGCAGCATAAATGTAATCCTTAAGACTCAAGTGGTTAAATCCATATCTTCAGAAGTGATGATAGGTGCGGGTGAGAAACGGATCAATATTTGTAATGTTTTGCTAGAAACCAAGTGGCGATATGCAGAGAAGAATGTGAATCACAAAAACACAAGTTTTCTTTTCTGAAAAAGAAATCTGTTTCTCATCCACACCTATCAAATCACTTCTGAAAATATTGATTTAACCACTACAGTCTAATGGATTGCTTTTATGCTGACTTATGTTTGTTTATTTAGCTTTAAAATTTTGCCACCCATTCACTTGCATTGAATGGACCTAAAGAGTTGAGAAATTATTCTAAAAATCTTTATTTGACTTCAGCTGATTAAAGATAGACTTACACATCTGGGGTGGCAAGAGGGTGAGTAAATAATGAGAATTGTAATTTTTGGGTGAACTATCCCTTTGAGGGCTCTTGTCAGATCTGGATGAATTTGTCAATAAGAAGAGAGGCTTGGAAACATTTCTAGCAATTATTACAGTGAAAATGTGAAAATGTCCCACAAGGACATAATATATAATCCTGAAATATAAATCAAAGCAAGATCAGTTAATTTCCCACAATCCACCACGGGGAAGACATGCAAGCTGGGAGTTTACTGCTTCAATCCTGCAATGTTTTATTTCATGCTGAATAAATTAAATTACTTTTTGACAAATCATAACATGATTAAATTAACATAATAACATATAGAGAGACAAAACATACTGATACATTTTAAAATGTACTCTTTATTTGATAAAATGTGTTTAATATTTATAGTAGCACACAATATATATTAAAAATGACAAACATAATGAAGATTTATTGTATTAACATATAATTTAATAAGAATAACAAGTAAGGCCCAAGTTTTTTTACATTTCTTATGTGATGTTGTTTCTACGACAGAGCTCCGACTCTCACCTCCAAATTCACTAATTTTGTTTACTTACTGCTGAGATACAGTGCACTAACTGACATTCACTATATAGAAAATAGTAAATGAGTGAACGATTGTGCACACAGCCAGTCCGCCTGAAGTAGCTGTGATAGTTTCCAGTACCCCCCCCCCCCGAGGGCATAAATAACGTTTATGACATGCGGGTCGTGGGATAGAGCGCACTGATATATTGCTGCACTGATTTAAAAATGTACTCTTAAAAATGTATGTCTTAAAAGCCCAGTTACGGTGACCAAGAAATGCCCATCCCATTAGACAGAAAAGCCCATGTTAGAATTAGAGCCAAAACTTACCTAAGCGTGCAGCCTTAAGTTGGAGCTGTGATTTTATTCTTGAAAAATCAGCTTGTCTTGATGTTAAATGAAGGCATTGCATGATGAAACTATTCTTTATTTCACTGTGTGCAGCGAAGAAATTGTTTCCCTTTGAAGAGTTTGATGCTGCTGCACTGATGACTTGAGTGACAGTCTGTGATACCGAACTTCCGCTCACGTAAAAATCCCATTCAATAATCTCCCAATAAATTACACATCAATTAAAATTAAACCCAGTAATATAACTACAGTAACGCCACCCATTCTAAAGAAGTAAAAGTAAAAAAGAATCATTAGAAATTTACTTGAGTGAGAGTAAAAAGCAACCACATTTAGCACTACTCTAAAGTAATTTTTCCCCAAAAAGTTACTCAAGTAAATGTAGCACGTTACTACCCACCTCTGATTACAAGTCACAAACATCAACTACTGTATTTGGTCTTGTAAAAAACACAATATACTGTATATTCATTTAGAAGTGCTACTTTTTAAATAGGCATAGGCACTAAAAAACTATTTATGATTCTGAGTTAATCACAAGGCTCACTCTCACATCATCTCCCCTGAATAGTGTAGATGACTTAGTCACTCAGCTGGCTTATTTCTCCATGCTTATCTGGAGATATTCTCCTCTCAACTGACTCCTTTCCTATCCTAGTAGACTGACATGAAGATATTAATATGAGAAGCTTTCTATTTGTTGTCATGGTTAATAGTAGTGGGGAATGATTAATTCCTGTCATCATGCTCCATCAAACTTCCCAACTTCTTTGAAAAAGTTGGAATATCCACAAAAAAGGCAGACGGGCAGCCATGATCTGCCTTTATAATCTGTTACAGAGGGAATACATTTGCCCAAACGCATACCATAACTTTATTAGCATATCTCAGTGTTTGATTTTCAGATACTGATATTGCTGGGTTAACTAAATGTGCCTCACTGAAGCTATCAAACGTTATTCTCTGTCAGAACTGCTGTAAATTTACTAACAGTCAGTAAGTAAGTCAGTATGTTTTTTCAACATCTAAAGTACTTTCTGATAGATCTACAGGTTCTGGTCATATAATTAGAATATCATCAAAAAGTGGATTTATTTCAGTAATTCCATTCAAAAAGTGAAACTCAGATATTATATTCATTACACACAGACTGATATATTTCAAATTTTTATTTCATTTAATTGTGATGATTAAAAATGACAACTAATGAAAATCCCAAATTCAGTATCTCTGAAAATTAGAATATTACTTAAGACCAATACAAAAAAATAATTTTTAGAAATGTTGGCCAACTGAAAAGTATGAACATGAAAAGTATGAGCATGTGCAGCACTCAATACTTAGTTGGGGCTCTTTTTGCCTGAATTACTGCAGAAATGATGCGTGGCATGGAGTCGATCAGTCTGTGGCACTGCTCGGGTGTTATGAGAGCCCAGGTTGCTCTGATAGTGGCCTTCAGCTCTTCTGCATTGTTGGGTCTGGCGTATCGTATCTTCCTCTTCATAATACCCCATAGATTTTCTATAGGTTTAAGGTCAGGTGAGTTTGCTGGCCAATTAAGTACAGGGATACCAAGGTCCTTAAACCAGGTACTGGTAGCTTTGGCACTGTGTGCAGGTGCCAAGTCCTGTTGGAAAATGAAATCTGCATCTCCATAAAGTTCGTCAGCAGCAGGAAGTGCTCTAAAACTTCCTGGTAGATGGCTGCGTTGACCTTGGACCTCAGAAAACACAGTGGACCAACACCAGCAGATGACATGGCACCCCAAACCATCACTGACTGTGGAAACTTTACACTGGACTTCAAGCAACGTGGATTCTGTGCCTCTCCTCTCTTCCTCCAGACTCTGGGACCTTGATTTCCAAAGGAAATGCAAAATGTACTTTCATCAGTGAACATAACTTTGGACCACTCAGCAGCAGTCCAGTCCTTTTCATCTTTAGCCCAGGCTAGACGCTTCTGACGCTGTGTCTTGTTCAAGAGTGGCTTGACACAAGGAATGTGACAGCTGAAACCCATGTCTTGCATACGTCTGTGCGTGGTGGTTCTTGAAGCACTGACTCCAGCTGCAGTCCACTCTTTGTGAATCTCCCCCACATTTTTGAATGGGATTTGTGTAACAATCTTCTCCAGGGTGCGGTTATCCCTATTGCTTGTACACTTTTTTCTACCACATCTTTTCCTTCCCTTCGCCTCTCTATTAATGTGCTTGGACACAGAGCTCTGTGAACAGCCAGCCTCTTTAGCAATGACCTGTTGTGTCTTGCCCTCCTTGTGCAAGGTGTCAATGGTCGTCTTTTGGACAGCTGTCAAGTCAGCAGTCTTCCCCATGATTGTGTAGCCTACATAACTAGACTGAGAGACCGTTTAAAGGCCTTTGCAGGTGTTTTGAGTTAATTAGCTGATTAGAGTGTGGCACCCGGTGTCTTCAATATTGAACCTTTTCACAATATTCTAATTTTCTGAGATACTGATTTTGGGGTTTTTCATTAGTTGTCAGTTATAATAATCAATTAAAAGGAATGAACACTTGAAATATATCAGTCTGTGTGGAATGAATGTATACATTATCCAAGTTTCACTTTTGTTTTAAATAAATCGACTTTTTGATGATATTCTAATTATATGACCAGCACCTGTATATCCATATTGTTGTATTTTAATTATGAGTTGGCATTGTGAAATTGTTTTTTTGTTTGTTTTTTGTTTTGACCTTTGGTGGGCAGTTTAATCAGCTCATCAGTGTGATAGGGTAACATTTTTGCTCTTCGCCATGAGCGGCATTTTGACACCAGTTGCTCCCGGCAGCATAGTGGTTCATCCATTACTGCCCAGAAACAGAAAAAAAAAAAAGTTCAGTTACAGAATGATGACTATTTGAAATCCTTTTCATTAATGAAAATTCAAGGGGCGTGTTTGTCACCATATTTTGATACTGACCTGTCTATCTATTAATTTAGTCCATATAGTTGTGTAACAAGTTAACAGTTGTTAGCAGGTCATTATCGCAAAATACACCTGCACAAGGTGACTGTACTTCATACCTTATGTTAACCGTCTATAAATATTGATTTATAAAAGGTTAATGTGTTAATAAAAGTGACAGTTAAGGAAATGTTCTTCCCGCTGAAGTACTGCCAAGCCATATTGTCAGCTACCGCGAATGTGTTGTCTTGTCCAAAGGTTTCACCTCTTCTTCTTATTCTTTCTATTGTACAATACTTGCTGTTCATTGTGCCTGTGTGTTTATGTTTTGCATGGAGGCAGTGCTCTTGATTTTATTTCCACAAGCTTCAGGTTGACTGGCTGCAAAAATGTTGCATGACAGTGAAACATTGGGAAACGTCAAAGGCAGTCATTAAATGTGACATCTTCCCTCAGTTTATAACCGGTCAGTGTGACAGGCTCACAGTTAGGAGGGAACGATCAGCAACAACAGTCACTGAGTGTGCCACCCCCAACCAAATCGAGTTGTTCTGAGTCTGCTAGTGTGAAACAAGCTTAAGTAAAAAGTGTATTTTAGAGAAAAAAATGCAACCTTTAAATTGCTCTGACCATTATTTAATGCAAACACAATTACTTTCTGGTTCTTACAGAACTACAACCGATGTCTCGAAGGTTGCTTACACAACACGCTATCAGTAGCGCACTTTAAAAGGTGTTCACATTCAAAATGATGCAAAAATGCAGAGGATGCTGTCTGTAATTATTTTAAATTTTCTCTGTAATCATGTTTCAGTGGTAAATGTTCATGTATTGCTCTTTGCAGGTTTGAATCTGCAGAAATGTAATTACCAGAATAGAGCTTTAATGAGGCTACACAACACCATAATTTTCAAGTTGATGCTTTGAAAGTGTATTTGCATTTGTGAATTAGAAATAAAGTGCTATGCTTTTATAAATTAATTGTTAGTTTTGTGTTCAGCTCTACCACAACTGTTTCCTGTGGTGAGAAAGCTATACCCCCTTTTTTTCTGGCATGGTCTGACAGGATTTGTGTTGACCAAAGAAGACACATCAATTAACAGTGGACCTTGTAATTAGGTGTATGTTGTATTGCTGTGTCTATCAGCAAGGTTGTGTGTGCATTGGCCTCTTACTCGTGCTTGCTTAAGAGCAGTAGAACTATAACACGTTCAGATCAAACACACAACAAGCTGACTACAAGTCACATATTGTGCATGCCTCCCCCTGTGACTCATTACTCAATCCACTGATGCATTGCCACCTGTTGAATGTTTAAGCACCATAAAGAACCAACATGGGTACAGATCATCCGTGTCAATCGAAGGTAGCAGGAGACTCCATTGATGGGTCTGGACTCTGTTTAGAGGATGGGCTCCCTTCTAAAAACCATGTTGATATTCAATTGCCTGCATGTGGTAGTGACGTCACTCTGCTTACATTTAATATATAATTTACCATCTATAAATATAATTAATGTTAACAAATGATATATCTTTTCAAAGGTCTAAGGGTTCAACATTGATATTAGATCTCTGTTTCACTATAGCAATGCTCCAGAAACAGCAATTTAGTTATTTGTGCCAGGAGTACAAATTAAAACATTCAATATCAAAATGGGACTTCATAGCTTTGTTATGAAAACACGATCGCCAGATGAATCCAGTTCGCCACACTTGGGTCAATTGTCCATAACAAGCGTTCATTGAAAAACATACAATAGCACTTTTTGTCCAAAAAAGTGATACATCTGAGAAATATTGATATATTCTCCATTGTTTACATGAGATCTTGCCTGAATTACCCTTTGTCATCGTTCTTCAACAAACTATGCAATCTGAGCAGCATTAATGTTGTAAAACTGCTTATGATATTATATATTAGAGTCTCATAAACAAAACGAGCCTGTCTCCAAAGTCTATTTTTAAAAATGGGGTGTAGTTTTATCAATAATAGGCAAGCAGTGCAGTTAGATTTTATGTTGACTTGAAAAGCGGAGCCTTAATTTTACTCTGTATGCCGCCACTGATTTTACAGGGAAAAAAGCTTGCAGGAACCTAAATTTTTGATAGATCATCATCAAATTTGAAACATAACTTCTTTAGACTTGTGGCTTTGAGAACATTGTATTTCTGGGCTGTCTTGGGACTTTTATTAATGTTTTTTTAGATTAAAAACAAGTTCAGCACAAATATTTCCATTACTATAAACTTCAGCTTCTCTAACTTTAAAAAAATAACTACATACTTTATATGAATTCTGGGAAATAAAGACCAAAGTGTCTTCTTTCAAAAGACACTACAACTGAGTCCATACTCCACAGGGTCCAGTAAATACAACCATTTAAGTTCAGGTATAAAAGGGTGTGTGTCACTGATCTATATATATATATATATAACTGGATTGCGCATGGCATCGCCGCCATCTTTGTATTCCCTAACATTCTGTATTCCTATCTCAATGGGAAATCATCTGTTTTGGTGAGTAATTTTTACCCATCCAGTCACTTTAAAAAAATTAAAATAAATAAGTCTGAATATACAGCATCACAATGCAATCTTCCTATACATGTAATTGTTTTTTTTAATTTGGACTCCCCCTGCTTCATTCATTTTCATTTTCCCCCTGCTTATTTAAGTGTGAGCGTGTTATGTTACTCTTTATTGCAGCAGCATTACGTTCAGTGGCGCATGTGTTACTTCAATAGAAACGAGTTTAAGAAAATGAGGTAAGATATCAGTAGACATTTTCAAACATATGTTTTGCAGGCTTTAAATTTGTTATTTTGAATAAATAATTATGCTTTGTAACATTTGTTTACGTTGAACATTTATTGTGGTTATTTTCTTAGGCTAACTGAATATGAGCTATGTAGCTAACGTTAGCTTAGGAAAGTAACCACAATGAATAACAGTATAACTCATCAAGTTAGCTTTTTTGGTCAAGTTTAATGATTATTTGCATATCAAAACCAGTGATACAACTGATGAATATAATGTGGGCTTGTATTAATTGTCTGTGTGTGTGATTTGTACATTTTGCAGTGCAGGCGTGAATATGGCCCTGCTCACAGGCATCATTTCTAAAGTGGTCAATTTAATTGACAAGGAGCACATGGATATTGTAGAAGATAAACAAGGTTAGTTTTCAGCTTGGATTTCAATAATCATCCAACTGAAAAGCTGTATGAGGAGACAGTTTTCAGCCTGCTTCACTGAAGTGCTGTTTTAACGGAGTAAAAAATATTAAACTATCTGTTTTTAATTGCAATGAATATACTTTTGCAACATGCAGTATAACAATAGTTGTATAAAATGACTGTGTTTCAGATAGTTATAACTTTTACTGTTAATAAAAAAGTTGACCCTAAAATATATGTAAAAATCATATACTCAACCTCATGTCCTTCCAAATCCATGTTAGTTACTTTTGCAGAACCCAAAAAACGGTATTTTGTATTCCATATAAGAAAAGTAAGTGGTGAGCAAAATAGCTTCTTTTAGTCACCATCGACTTTAATTATATGGACAAAAACATTCTTTAAAATATCATATTTTGTGTTCCACAGAAAAAGACATACGGGTTTGGAAGGACACAAAGTTGAGTAAATAGCTGTGTGTAAGTTCTTACATAAGTTGGGAATAAAGTTCATAGTAAGGGCTTAATAACAACTAGTTAGTTTGTAACTAAGACAGTGCTTAATATGGTTGCACTACCTGCTCTTAACTAGTAGGTCATAAACTCTCCATAAAGTGTAATCGCATAATATTACGTTTACCTGTATTATCCAATAAGCAGCCTTCATATTTGTACATAGAAGTGTTAAAAACCCATGAACTTCAATTTGATCTTGTTAAGGTTGATGTTCAAACCTTGTTTGTTCACATAACTGTCAGCTGTAATAAATTATATTCCCATTAATATATGACACATAATAAAAGTGATTTAATAAATAGTATATTTGCCCTGTGTAAATAACAATATATAGGAACTGTATCTAAAATAAATAAGGGGTGATAGATAAATAAATACTAATACAACAGGCTGGAAAAACAGACATTTATTCAGTTCATATCTTATATATTTTTAATGTGTTGAAACTTGACACCGTTCGACTCACCCTGAAAACTGCACCGTTAGAACGGTTTCATACTGAAGAGATGCTTAAATGAAAGGTTTTTTCTCTCTCTCGTAAATGTCAACTTCATACTGTATGTGGAAATGGTTGATGCCTGTCACGCAAAACATTAGCTCATTGATGTCATAAAATATCAGTCTGCTTTTTTATTCCAACCGTTACTCCTGGTCAGAGTCTTCCGTAAATATTTAGTTCATACGTAGGGTTACGTTCTACCTAAGTGTCATGGTGCACCATTCAAATATTTAGTAGTGCGTAAATGACTTAGTGCCCATTTATGCCACAACTAAGCTAAGTTGTAATCTTTATATCATACCTTTTTTTTTTTTTTTGCAGTACAAGCTTGAGTTTTCCTAAGCCGTTTGGAGTAAGATGCAACACATGTTTCCTTAGCAATGAACTGGAGTTTGATGTTTGTGCAGCTTTCTGCAATACACTTTGACTATGAAGATGTTATGGTTGTATGGTTCTAGGTTGAACAAGTTTGCCTCAAGTTCCTTGAATGCAGAACCACCGTGGAGTTCCAGAACCTTTGTTGGGACAGATATGGGCCTTGTGAGTGTGTGCTGTTGAAGAAATCTCTCAGCTGTCCTGCAGAATTTCAGGACGCTGTCTGATGGTCTTATAAGTCCACCTCAGGACTTCATGTCGATCAGTGTGTTCATCTTGGGAGGAGCTCTTGACATTGAGTGCTTATAAACAGGTAATGCACTGAATGTTCTTCGTAGTTGTTTTAACTGCAAAGCCTGCTATGTACACCACCACAGCCTCTTTGAACATGGACAAGCTGGGAAGACTTACAGTGATGTTTTCCTCTGTGTCTTCTGTTTCAGGCTGAACGTCACTGCCTGAAATGCCAGGATATCAGAAGGTGTTGCCTCCACAGTACCACTGTGCTATCCAGTGGAGAACAGTTACCACTAGCTCTGATGGCATGTCTTGCTACCATTGTTTTGAAAGCTGATTTAAATTGTCTTGCTGTGGGATTGTTGTTAAATCCATAAGCAGATCTGTCCCCACATATCTTCACATTTTTATTGTATTGTTCAGTTTAATAGTCCATTTTTGTGTGTACTTGGAAGTTTTTGTTATTGAACAAATATACAGTATATGTAGGATTTCCTTAAGTGTGCATATGTCAATAAACCTATTTCTGTCTATATTGATTTAATAGATCAAGGGATTGTTGAAATAATTAAATGTTCACAAGCTGGTATGTACATATTCCAGAAATGTAAGCAAATGCATGGATAATTCCATTAAGTAAAGGTAAATTCATGTATATACTACATACTGCATATGAACTTGTGTGTGTATATATAATACATTTTTATTTTGAAGAGGTACTGTCTAGATTTTTGTCGTTTTTATTAACAATCACTGATTTCAGTGATTATAACTTTAAAACCTGTTGATGTGCATGCACCCCTCCCCCTCCCGGAACTGTTGTCACTTTGCTATATAGTCTAGTAAAAAAGAGTTAATAATGTTGACAAATTATACAGATGGGTGGCATCAATGAGCATCAACAGGTTTAAACTATGAAGGCAGAGAAACATTGCATCCTGTAACAATCTATAGATGTGGCTATTGCATACATTTGCTTTAAAAAAGGTCATTTATACACTTTGATGTTGTAGTTTTACAGTTGATTATTAAAGATTATAATCGTTATGCCCACTCTATATGGGGATAATGACTCATTTGTGCTTAATTTTTACAGTCTGTATAAATCACAACCTGTGGGCACTTTTGCCACATCATTTAGTGAGTGTTGTTTCGCGGTTAAACTCTGCACATCGGGTCCTATTGAGAGTTTCGTCTATTTGCGGTCGATGCCCTCTGTCAGTAGGGAATAGTAAAATGGCCACCAGAGCACTTCCGGTGGCTTCCCCTACTGCTGGCAGTTTAGAATTCTATGAGCAATCCAGTTATATATAGATCAGTGGGGTGTGTATCAACAGGTCAATGACCATTTAGATTATGTTTTTCGTTGCGAGGCAGTATAAGGATTTAAAATCTACCAGGGTTGGGGAGGTAATACTTATCAACTGGCCAACACATGCTATTGCATGTTGTCTTTAGTTCATTTTTGTTTATCTAATTGTTAAAAGGTTTGTTTAATAGCTGCTTTCTGTTGTTTGGAGAGGCAAACCTATGTGTCATAAATTATAGTTACTATGGGTTACTGTGGGCCAAAGTGAATCATGCACCCTTGGAGTTTCTATATACACAAATTTAAGTTGGTGTGGCACAGTGGCTGCTAATCAAATGGTTGCTTGTTCAAGTCCGAAAAAGAGTAAGCCATGATCCATGCTTGCTTGGCAGGAATTATTGATGTTCAATGTATTGATGTTTCTTCCATCAAATTAATACTAACCTGAAGACTTGAATTAATAATTTATTGGCTTGTAGACAACTGAATCATTTATTGGTGTTGGGGGTTTATTTCTGGTCTGTGCAATCTCCCCACCCATCCATGCAGCCATACAGGCACGGAGCAGGTAGAACTACGAATAAACCCCCCATGGGTAAGAGATCAGATCCAGAAAATTTACATTACAAAATTGTAGGGTTTTCACATTTCTTAAGTGAAATATGGTACAATAGATAATTTGCTTAATATAGATTAGATAGACCCTTGATAGAACTTCAAATATAGCAAGCTGGTAAATCAAGAATAAGCCAAAAAGACATTGAGGATAGACTACAATAGATTGTCAGCCTAGGTTTACACAGCACACAGAATAACAAGAAAGATTTTTAGATAACTAAATGCAAAGTTATCATACAAGAAGTGGAGTTGGAAATGGTGGAGGGTGTTAACTGTAGCTTGCATCCATGCAAAGTAAAGCCAGTTAAGAGAAAGAATGAAGGGATGACTTAAAAACAACTACTTTGATTGGAGACTGAATTGACTTGCCTGACCTAAAGCTATGCTTGATTATTGAACTTCTGGAATGAATACAAGCCTGAACATTCTGACTCCATCCAGAGCTTTTTTTATAGATAATTTCAGCCTTGTGTTATGATGTGGTATATTTGTTAATACAGTTTTTTCAGTAGTGCCATGGGGTAATATAAACATGTTTGAATTAATGACAAAGTGTCTGATGGGGATGGTGCTTGTCAGTAATTTGACAGAAGGGGTTGTATTCAGGGTACAAGAACATTTTGCAGTTTGTCGATTTCCTGTATAATCATGTTGTATATTTTCCCATTTATAACTGCCTTTACACTACATGGTGACTGCATGTTAACTTTTGTGTGCAGCCAATTGAATATAATATACACAATGAGTATAATGGCAATGGCAAAGTGGCTCTGATGCAATATTCCATTGAAACAAACTAAAGCCTAAAACCTAAACTTACTTAAAACGTCAACACTATTTATTTATTTTTTGCTGACTTTCCTGATATTTCTTTAAGGGAGTGCAAATCTAGTTTTGTATGATTCCTTATCTTTTTAGAGCATAAAGGCAGTATGAAAACAATGCATTTGGTTTCAGGTCAGCCTGCCATTCCATGAGCAAAGCTTTATAATTTACTTTTCTCTGTGAAATCAGTCCTCTGGGATGTCTTCCATGACTGACAGAGTCATCAAGAGACCAGCCAGAGCACAGAGCCAAAATGGCACTGCAACATTATTGAAAACCTCGAACCTGCTGTCATTTTTTGACAGAACCTAAAAATAGCATCAAGACCAGCATCTAACTTTTGATTCCCGGTTTCACTGGACATGGCGCTGATGAGCGAGTGACATTTGAGAGCAATTTCCTTTCCCTGCTAAAGTTCAAGTGCCTGCATTACAAATTTTCAGAAACTAATAGCATTCAAAACCAGCCAGAGAGTGTTAATCTACAGCAATCTGATGGTGGAATAGTGACCACCCAGATTAGGGGACCACTAAATTTAAGGCTGCATGATCAGCATTTGAAAGTTATAATAATAATAAGGTATAGCTAAAACACATGCACTTGACAATCCACAAACACAGCCAACAGATCCACAAATGCACACAGTAAAACACAAATGAACTCAACTGATTCACACATCTGTGGTGCATTTTTGGATTGCTGTATACGTATGTGGATCTTTTGTGGGAATTTGTGGATTGCTGTGTTTCTGTGTGTGTCAGGGGTGATTCTAGACATAAAGCTCTACTGGGGCACAGGCCCCCCATTACTCTTATTGTTTTTTTTCTTTCTTGAAAGCCTACTGTGTGCAAGAAGTGTGCAACACAATGCACTATACAAAACCTTGCATAACCCACTGAATAGTATACTGCAACAAGTACTGGGAAAGGTAAACATGTAGAGATATTAATCTTTATGAAAATATTTATTTAAGTATCTTCAACATATTGTACATGAACATTATCAACATGTTTTATGGCATAAAAGGCATACACTGTATATGCAAATAACAAAACCAGAGAAAACTTTCTTGCACATTTGCATTCTTCTATATTACACATTAAACACCAGGAAAACCTCTGTCAAGTAAGTCTATGGAATTGCTTTATCCAACGTCAGGCAAAACGGCCTCAGACGAAATGGCTTTAGACAAAAAGTCTCAGAATGAGCAGAGTTGTTCGCTAGGCAGAGTTGGTAGCTAAACTGGCTGAGTTTATAAATGCAGAAGTGTCATTTCTATAAATTAATAACTAGCTAGCTAACATAATTGGTGTAAGTTTAAACTGATGTTTGAAACTCATTAAGTTTACTTGCAACAACAACTCAAAACAAGCCAAAATATAGTCCTTTTATTCGCTAGTTAATTAGCACACAGCAGTCAAAGTTACTGCCAACTTTTTATGTAGTGTCCTAAACTAGCACTAGTGAATTAAATTAATTTAATATCAGAAAGATTGATCAAAGACAGTACTACAGAACACAAAAATGTGTTTATTTTCTCTGCAATTCCATTGACCTTGTTTTCCTGAGACTTGATGCTTTTTCATCTGATGTCTGAAACCTGACCCTGAGGATGTAGTTTGTTTATCATGTAGTTTGTTTACCTCCCACAAACTCATCTCTCCTTTCTGTTTCCTATCCCTGCTTCATCCAAATAATTTTCTGATGTCCATCTGTATACAGGAGCCAATAATGTATGTCAAAATATGACCATCGGTTTTATTTAGAAACTTACTTTAGTTTCATCATGTTTTCATAGTCTAACTCAATTCTGACTTGTGTACCGACACCTAGGTTGGGTTGCACCAGCTGTGCGTAAGTTCTCACGTAAATTAGAAGGTAAAGTTCACATTAAGGGCTTACTAGTTAGTTTGTAACTAAGACAGTGCTTAATTTGGTGGCACCACCTGTTCTTAAGGTAAGTCTTAACTAGTAGGTTGTAAACTCTCCATAATGTAATGCATAGTCGCATAATATGACGTTAACCTCTATTGATCCAATAAAAAGCCTTCAAATTTATACACAGAAGTGTTAAAAAGCAGTGAATTTAAGTTTTATCTTGTTACAGTTAATGTTCAAACCTTGTCTGCTCATGTAACTGTCAGCTGTAATAAATGATATCCCCATTATAATATGATACGTAATAAAAGTAGATTTAATAAATATTATATTTGCCCTGTGTAAATAACACTCTCATAAGTTGCATGCCAGACAGCCAAAAGACACAATATTACACGCAGCTTTATGTTCTTTATAGATTCTGCACCAGCTTTGGTGGGATTATCTGAAAACTCCTCTGAAACTACTTTTAAGCATTTTATTTAGGGAGAAACTCAGTGGGTATAAATATTTATGGTGGTAAATTAGATTGTCCTCTAAGGACAACTAACAAAGTACTGTATATTGCATGTGGTTGCAATTGAAAGAATATGGATTGTAGCATACTTTAAATAAGTGTTTGTATTTAAATCCACTAATTAGACATGTTGGTTATTCATCAGCACATACACACGGGTGCACACTAAATTACACATGCCACCCATAACCAACTGAACAATATCATATGAAACAAATGAGTCTGTTGGCAGACTCTATAACCACATCCATACATCCATAAATTAGTTGTACTGGTTGGATCCCCTATTATGAAGATGAAAATATTCTGCTTATTTTTTTAAATCATTATTTTCTTTCTGATTCACATTCTTTCTGAAACACTTGATTCTGATTGGTCATTCACAGTATTCTGCAGTTATGTATAACTATTATTATTTATTTATTTATTGTATAATGACCACTAAACTGTATAATAGACTACCTGACAACCAATCTTTGCATTTTCTGAATGTTTAGGGTTCTGTACATTTTAACAGCTTTCCTCATCCTTGTAAAAACTCTACACAGCTTCCATGACAAAGAAAATGTATGTGTGTCTCACAAAACTTCCCAGACAATTCAGCTGCATGATGCAACTTTCAATTTCCTTCCAATAAGTGAAATAATCGCACCCATTTCCTGATATCCTGCACCATTTATTTTACCGTCACCCTTATTGTCCTCTTCACTTGGCCCAGTTTGAGTCTTTCTTTTAGTTGTCTTTGCAGAGCATATTCTGCATGCATTAGAATGAAAATGATCTCAGAACTAATATTTAAAAAGTTATGCAACAAAGAGAACTGAAATTCATACAACCCACTGAGAAGCACGCAAACTCAGATGGAGTCTGCATGTTGATATCTATTTGTATGGGGGGGATGTGGTGCATAAATTACCCTCTTAACTATTTCTTTAGTTTTGTTTTTGAGAAGGCAATGCAATTAGGCTGAGTTGTTTGTTTTCCAATGTGATTTCCAGTATTTGGTCAGATCCAATCACAATAGCCTTTGGATCAAATCTACATTAAGAGACCCTATCCATAATCTGATCCATCCAAATGCCTAAAGGACATTTAGAGTCAGAACTTCTGACTGTGCAGTTGAATCATTTGCAGAATGCATAAAGCTAGAAAGGAATGTACTTGTTCAACCAGAGGTGTCACTAGACTCTTTGGACTGTAATATTCTGATATGTCCCAATACAATATATGATATATTAATGATAAATCTTTGTTTGATGAGGGAGATTACCGTATACCAACATGTAAAAAAAAAAAAATATCCTTACAATATTTCAACAGTCTTGTTGTGTGTCCTTTATTTTCCATTGGCTGTTTAGAATCAGAATGATCAATGCCCTTTGAGTCTTGAGTCAGTTATTTTCAATGAATTGGTAAAATGGTTTAACAAAACGGTCTGAATCGGTTCACAGTGTAGTCTGAGTCATTCAGACAGCTCATCATTTGAGGTGGTTTCTCACTTTGTAAAACATCAAAGGATATTTTAGGACACAGAGAGCAAGCAGAGTGCAGGATGAAGTGGCATATCTACAGTATCTTCAATTTATTAAAACAAAACCTGCACCTGCATCCTTTCATTTGTCAGCAATGAAGAAAGTCTTTATGAAATTGAACAACTCTGTGTGCAATATGTGGACATCTCTATTCTGGATGTAAAAACATTTTTGAACCAAAAGAGTCTCAAAACACTAACACAACATGACATACATACACTTTAATAAAATAAAACAAAAGTACCATTATAGAGATTATCGGAAACATAAGCCTACTTTTGACTACCATGGTACATAAATAAGGTTAGCATGTATCAAGGTATTACCATATGATACCATTACTGATAATTTGAGAAACTTCTGAAGAAAACTATCATGTGGTTAAGTCTTTAAAGTTCAAATTTGCTAACTGTGTGAACAAATATAGTGGGATATGCAGTTTTTGCTAATCTGTTTATGTATGTTTGCTGGATCAATGTGAATGTAAAGTTGTACAAATGTGTTATGTTAAAGATATGCAAATAATACATTTAACAAGTTAAATCATCTGTAGCCCATAGATATATTATTACAATACAACAGTACTCAGGAAAATGTGAAAAGAAAAAAAATGACTGGTCTTCACTGAACGCTTTGGTGGTGTATTAGCAAAAATAATAAGAAAAATCTCTGGAAGACCATTAACAAGGCACCCCTAAAAAATGCACCTACACTTTTTGTTTTTTAACTTGATGGGGGGCCTGTGCACCAGTACTGATAAACGGCTATAAACATCTTAGTCAGCATAAACTATAGGCGTAATGCATTGTGTAGCCTTCTTTAAATTAGAAATTCAATAAAGCTTTAAAGCTTTAATTCCAAAATGATCTTATTATTCATAGTATTTATACATATGGTTTATATATATGGTTCTAGTTCACATACATTTTCATACATATGGAGTGACACTAAACTGTACAATATCAACATACCAACAGTGTCTAAAATAAACACTCTTATACATTTACAAATCCTTTGGGGTTCATGGAATTAATTGATTGACATTAATTAAAAACAAATATTGAAGCAGTAATGTCATTTTCCTAAATTATCATTATAATTCAGGAATGTAAAGAGTTCAAATGACTGTGTATGAGTCAAATGTATGTGACTTAAGAAAATAATTCATTACCCTTACTTAATTGAATCTGAGAAAGTTTTTACAAGCCATTTAATTTTGTTTATTCAGATTAAGTCATTTTCATTCCAATTTTTAATTTCCATTTCCAATTTTCATTTTACATAGTTCAATTAGGTCAAATCAATACACTATTGTAGTTTTAAATCAACTTTATTAGGTTAGTCAAACTCAATTTAATAATGCTTAATTGATGCTTAATTATATGTCAGGTAAGCAAGATTAAGGACAGTGAAACTTTTGCAATGCCAATTTGATAGTAACTGCTTATGGAGATAAGCAGCACTAAAATCAAACATCACCTGGAGCTGTATGTGTAAAAATGATCAGAAATGCTCCTAAGAATAGGCTTAAGCTTTGACTTAAAGTGTCAAACAATTCTTAGCAAAGGTGTAAGAGTGAGAGCTTTTTATAAAGATGCTAAAAGCAACTTTCAGCAAAGTCTAAGATTGATTCATAGGTGCTGACTGAGGTGACACTTAAGTGTTTTAAAATGTCTACAGTGATGTTGACCCAAAATGACCGCTTTTAAAGTAATTATGTCTTTCTTGCACTTTTGGACAAGTTGTTTTGCAAACTAGGAATGCAAACTTACATGACATAGAGTTTATAATATTGACAAATAAGAATAAATCAGTAAAATGTAAGTTATGAGCTGGAGCTAAACATCTCTCAAGCACACAGCAGAAGGAATATGTTAAATCACCTGACAACTCACACAGAAATATGAGCTTATCAAAAATGTTATATAGTGCTTGCGTCGGGATCTTTTCAGATGCATCACTGTATGATTTTTCAAATGTCTTTTTTTTCCTATCAAAATATGTTTTTACTACTGTAAAGTGGCATCACAGATGGGGGTTTGTCATGCAAGTGCAAAGATCTTCAACTAATCATAATTTAATTAATTGTAGATTATTTTCATCATTGATTTTTTTTATTTTTTATAATTTAGTGATTTTTAGATTGTATTATTTAGTTGTTGCAGCCCCCTGAAAGCTTAGACTGGTAACCCATAAATGTTTTCAAATGCTTAATTCACATCCATGAGATTCAGTGTATTCATTAAATAAAAAAAGACCTCTCCCGCATTCTTAAACAATTTAGGAGCTGAGTATCTTAACACTTATGAATCACACATATTCTTAAATCTAGGAATAAGAGTAAAATTATGTAATTCTCAGAATTTCTACACAATTAAGATAAATATTTATGCTCTAAGCGCCTTAATACATACATCCCCTGAATGTCAAATTCCATCCTCAACCTCAGCACAAGCACCAATCTTCACCCCAATGGTAGGCCACTCTATTTAAATACCAATATAACATTAAACATTAATAAATCTCCTCTTATTCTAATTTTCCTCAAATGCATAAACTAACATACAAAGTATTTACATACAAAGCATGCTGGGAAATGGAGCTGTCCTGCCCAGTTTCATCAAATTCACAAAAGTTTATGTAGTCCAAACTCAAATGGATTAATTAAATGTAAATTTTACAAATATAATTGTATAGAACCCTATGAAATCAAGTTGTGACAATGTTCTAGAATGATGTTGCTTTAGTTCATTTGAATTAGGTAAATTGAACAACTTGCAAAAATCCTTTTTTTTAGTGTAATAATGTGAAGGAGATTTTCCTGGAAATTCATACAAACCACTGACAAGTACACACACTGGAATATGCATTGGGGACAATTTGATAGATAAATGATCCTATAAACAATCTATTTTGTTTTGTTGAAGAGAAAATAGCAATTTGTCTGAGTTATTTGAGTCTCTGTGTGATTTCCAGTATTTGGTCAGATCAAATCACGGTAGTCAATGGAACAAATCTACATTAGAGATCCCGTTTGCAATTTGATCCATGCATTTGTCTACATGGGAGCAGGATCTGGGAACAATTCCAGTTTATTTCATCTCATAGTATTTGCTTTGATATGTTAATAAAAAATGTATTATTACTGTAGTCTAAAATAATAACATGCATTCAATTTAATTACGAAAGTGAGAAAGGTTTTCAGTCTTCTTTAATATTCATCACAACATAATATTGATGCTCCCTTGACAATCCTTTTTTAACTAGGCCAATTATCTGTCCAGAAAAAGTCATTCACAATGTATTTAAAAGCTTGAGCCTTTTCTATACGAACAAGTGTATTTTGATTGAAACTGCGGAGTCACATCCACAACATTTGAGTTTAAGGGGTCCTGGGTAGCTCCGCGAGTAGTTATGCTGACTACCACCCCTGGAGTCGTGAGTTCGAATCCAGGGTGTGCTGAGTGACTCCAGCCTGGTCTCCTAATCAACCAAATTGGCCCGGTTACTAGGGAGGGTGTAAATTGTGGTTGTGATTAGTGGTTCTTGCTCTCAATGGGTCACATGGTAAGTTGTGCATGGATTGCAGAGGGTAGCATGAGCCTCCACATGCAGATTCT
This sequence comes from Xyrauchen texanus, assembly GCF_025860055.1. Lineage (NCBI taxonomy): Eukaryota > Metazoa > Chordata > Actinopteri > Cypriniformes > Catostomidae > Xyrauchen > Xyrauchen texanus. Next base: position 10,518,164 of record NC_068296.1, on the reverse strand, counting down.
CCATGGTGTCATGCACGACGAATCACGTGATTAGATGGATTGACGGTCTCAGAAGAAGAGGCAACTGCGACGTGTGCTTCGCCACCTGGATTGAGGTGAGTAACTGCACCACCACAAGGACCTACTAAGTAGTGGGAATTGGGCATTCCAAATTCCAAAGTTAGGATCAATTCTATGTTGCTTCTTCAAAAGTAATTAAATCATTAATGGATTTTTTTTAAAGAAACCACAATAGTAATATGCTCAAAATAATTAAAGGGTAACTAAACACCTGCTCAGAGTCTGACTCCACCCACTAGAAATATTTGAAAATGCAGGAAAAGTGGGCAGACCCGGCGGGATAGAGGAACGAACCGAGTCTGGGGCTGAGCGGGGGTGGGGGCACCTGAGACTCGTAGTGACGGATTAATTGACAGCTGCTGTCAGACTCTATGTCATTATTATTCCTCACACGGTCGCAAGACGACATGTACATGAATCTGGCGTGGTGAGCTGGAACCTGCTTACGTCAGCTGTCACCGCTTACATCACGAGTACCGCAACAGCCAATAGGAAAATTCAACTGCAGTAGCCACCGTTCAACCTGAAGAGGGCAGCACTCAGACGTTTTTACACCATATATTGTAGAATTAAAACACTTTATACACAAATGTCAAAAAAATTACTTGAATCAATGACCAGTACTAATAAAGCCCCATGCTTACAGATCATTAACTAAAAAAAGTTGGTTTAGGGTTTAGTTACCCTTTAATTGTTTTGATTAGGTAAAAATGATATCATACAAATTAGCTCAAATAAATTAACCATGATGAGTATTTTATTTTCACAAAATATACACATTTTATGTAACCTGAATTGTTTAATTGATTTGATTCTAATGAACTTTAAATTTGGAACTTAAATATAACTGAAACTGGGCACTTTCCCATCATGCTTTGCATGAAATGCAACAGGGAGAGTACATTTAAAATTAAATGTTGTATATTAAGTGTATTTTGCTAGATGAGTGTAAAGGGGGGAGACATTTTAGTGTTTAATGTTTTGTTGTGCTATTTAGAAGAGTTTGTTATTTTGGAAAAAACACTTAGGGAACCAAAATTGCTTAAAAAATCTGGAGAACTGTTCTATTTTTGTATGATGAGTGCTAAAAAGTATAAGTGACAGTTCCCGATTGGGGTTACCATTATTGTGAATGATGGAGTAAAAGGTTGAGGACATGTTTCAGATTTTCAACCTAGGGCTGTTAGATTCCAGAAATTTGGGAATCGACTCTGATTCCAATTCAAGACTCATATTTTTGATTAATTTTTGATTCTGAAAAAACAAAAGGTAAAGTTAAATCTCAAAATAAACAGCTCACCAGCATTCTTTGCACTGTTTATAATATCAGGAATGACATTTACTATTAATAGGTCCATTCTAAAATTAAATCAGGGCCTTTATGCACATACCAAAGAGCAATACCTCATACTAGCTCCACAGTACTTAAGTGACCTTCTACCACATCTCTTCTATATTCCATCATGTTCATTATTATCGCAAAATTCTGGTCTGTTAATAGTTCCTAGAATATCAAAATCCACAAAAGGAGGTAGATCCTTTTCATATTTGGCTCCTAAACTATGGAATAGTCTCCCTAACACTGTTCGAGATGCAGACACACTCTCTCAGTTTAAGTCTAGACTAAACACTCATCTATTTAGCCAGGCATACACCTAATTTATCCTTCAACTCACAATTAGGCTGCTTTAGTTAGGTCTGCCGGAACCAGAAACAGTGATCATGATTTATAAATCTGCAATAAATTGAATGGCATCTATGCTAATATTATTTGATCATATGCCATTGCCTGAACCTAAGGGTCCCATAATTAGCATTCCTCATCTTTTGTGCACAGACTAGTCCCCACTGTGCACTGATCAAATCAGTCATTACTTCATATCTGTAACTGACATGTAAAGAATTCTGATGAGAAAGATCACAGTTCAACCTAATGATATTTCTATTCATTTGTCTGAGAACATTATCCTAGAGTCTCAAACCAGTGCACATTCTGTGGACATGTTAATTGCATGTACAGCAAAAGTCATTTATGCGATATCTTGGAATGTCGACAGTAGGGCGGTATTCCTTTATAAATGTATTTGTTCAGTGGAAGATGGGCATAATTCAGTTTTAATATTGGTTATAAATGTAAAGGAAAATGTACAGTCATTATCACAAAATAAACACCAGGGTGATTAGGACGACAATGCAATGTAGAGGAGCCTTTATTTTGCGATAATGACTGCACAATATCACGTATAATGCTGCTACTCACTAAATATATGTGTTAATGGACATGAACTATCGATTTGAGTTGAAATAATTGAAATGATCACTTGTACTTTTTCGTACTCATCATACAAAAATAGAACAGTTCTCCAGATTCTTTCAGCCATTTTGGTTCCCTAAATGTTTTTTCCCCTATTATTTATTTTGTATTTATTTATATAAAAAAAATGTCACGTTGTTTTCCTTGGGATTTCAAATCCTTCATAAATGTTGTATAAGCTTTAAACCAAACCAACCAGATACGTGGTGAATAACAACATCATAATCTTTGATTTGAAGCAAAAAGTATTTGAAAATCGGACAAAAAGAAGAAGGTAAATGACTGTACAATTGTGGTGAGAAGCAGAGCATCTCAGAATGTTATTCTGTGATGCGGGTTGGTGCTGTTTTAGCGGCACGAGGGGACCTACACAATATTAGGCAGGTGGTTTTAATGTCGTGGCTGATCGGTGTATAAAACTATTGATTTTAAGTTGTTGGATATAAGTATAGAAACAATATATTTAAAACCAAATTGTATTGCAAAATATTCAGATGTATATAAATAAGTAGCTAGAGTGTAGAGGGTGTATGGAGACATTCACCGTGCATGATGAAAGTGGGCGGTTGCTGCTCAACTCATTTGGTGCGCTTTGTTGGCCACAATTTTCTGTTTGGTGGATCTTTTCTTTTTGGGATCATGGAAAGTGTAATTCTGCTCCAAGAATTCCACTATTAAACACAATTTTGTTACAAATAAAGTTGCAGACTGATGGCTTCAACAGAAGTACAGGAAATACTATCGATTTACTACCAACAGAGCACATGGTAGGTTTGTATTTAAAGATGTTTTAGTTGTTGTTAAAAATCAATTCATCAGAAAATTAACAGGATCTTTACCTCCTGAGACAGAAATGTTCTCTATATTGACCGCAGAATGCTGTAATTGGCCAATCAAAATCAAGTATTTAAAAGAACCTTGTAATGATTTTAGTAAACGTAGCAGTCTATGTCAGACTCAGCATCAGCTACTGTATATCACAGATATTTACGTTTGATAAAATTATCATAAGTTGTGGTTTAAAAACAATGTCACTTACAGGATTATAATGGACTAAAGCCTAATGCAGCTCTTTGTTAAGATAAAAAGGTAGCAAACAGTTCAAGGGAAAAAGGAAATAAGATTTCAAAAGTAAAAGCCCATCTAAAAAATGTACATGCAGACACACAATCATGCATAGAGTGTACACTCACATTGCTTCACACATAATGACCATTGTAAATCTAAAGACTTCTGCTGTGAAGAGCTGAAATTCTATCTCTCCATGGAAGAATGACCCGATAAGCCTGTGGAGGTGACTTATTGAACACAGCAGGAGTTGGAACTCAATATTAATCCATTCATCTTTACAAGGACAAACACAAAGTGAGAAAGAAGAAACTGCATTTTTGTTACCTGCAAAATACTTTCACATCATGTGATATGATAGTAGAGAATGAACATTTGGTTTTGTTTTTCACAATATTTTAAAGGAATAGTTCACAACAAAATGACACTTTTGTCTTATTACTCTCTCGCATAATCCAAATGAGTTTCACTTTCTTTTTCTGTGGTACACAAAATATGTTAGAATGTTAGGGACCACCTTAGACCCTATTCACTTTCTTTTTATATAAAAATAATAGTCAACAATTTTTCAGCAACCAAAAAAAAAGAGAAAGAAAGGATCAAGGTGAGCCAAGCTCATGAATGGGTGGGTGGCCGGTCTGCATGGTGTTTATATTCTAAAAATGCCCATCCGATTGATCATTTTCTCACTTATTACAACACAATTCAACAAATAAATAAATAAATTGACATAAAATATTGATTTTTGATAGAGGCAGCTGTGGCTCAGGTGGTACAGCAGGTCAGCCACTAATCGCATGGCTGGCGGTTTGATTCCTGGCCCACATGACTCCACATGCCATAGTGTCCTTGGGCAAGACACTGAACCAAAAGTTGCTCCCAATGGCAGGTTAGCGCCATGCATGGCAGCTCTGCTGTCATTGGTGTATGAGTGTATGAGTGTGTGTGTGAATGGGTGATTGGGACACAGTGTAAAGCGCTTTGGTAACCGCTAAGGTTGAAAAAGGCGCTATATAAGTGCAGACCATTTACCATTTGAGTTCAAATTATTTGATTAGCCTAATGGTAGAAATTGCAGAGAATAGTGCAAAAGATGACTCACAATACCTGGATGTCTGGTCTTATATCATATTATTGCCAGATAAAATATCAGACCGCTGAATACTATGATTGACCAATTCGAATCGAGTATTCCAAAGCCGTGTATTAATAAAATGTTATAACTTGTTCTGCCTCTGAAACAATCTACTTTTTCAGCTGAGGTCACAAAATTCCTCTTTTCATCCTCTCTCCTCCAACAACCTATGCTCCATTCTGGTATATAATGCCCATTTATTCACAAGCCAGTCAATTCCAGAAGGGTAAAATATAAGAAATAGTTCAAATTATAGAAGTAAAATGGGTTGTTTCCACGTTGACTCTAAGTTGCTGAAGCCTCTACCAGTTTAATGGCTTGACGTCAACATCAAGAAAGTGAACGTGAAGCTGAAATAAAATACTTTGGTTTGTATAACTGCAACTTTGACACAGATAAGAAAGTCTGGAACATGTTTTTTTTTTTTTTTTACTATTACATTTGATCACTGTCAGTAAAGTTTTTGGTTTGTTTTCTCCAATTTTCCCATGGAACAGTTCCAAATGAATTGCAATGATATGCTCTTTAGTCAGTCTATTTAGGGCTAGACTGAACTAAAACTGGCAGAATCAGCAAAGAGATCAGCATTCAACTCTAGCATCTATTTATAAAAATCAACTCATCTTGTTCAGAGTCATGATGCGTGTAATACTGGCAAACCGCTCGCTCCTATTTCAGATCCCTTCACAGCAAGCGTCCTTCTGAGCCCTAATTATGCCTGGAATCCAGAGCATACATTGTTTTTAAATACAATCAGAATGCAGTGTAGCCTGTGAGTTCCACTGCTATCTCTCAGTTGGACAATCAGTGTGGGTGCAGATGCTTAGACGTGGATGGATGGATGGGATTTCTTTTTTTTTTTCAATTCGTCCCAGACGTGAGAATTGCCAAGTTCAGCTGAATGACAACAAACCCAGGGCTTCAGAGGAACACAATGGCTGCATTGTACTGCAGTCAGCCCCTGCTACAGCACTGGGGGTCTTGCCAATTAGGTCAGAACTGTGAGAAAGCTACCTCATCATGATTAGCAAGCTAAATCACCCCTCCTAAAACTATTAGAAAAGACATTGAGAGGGAAGAGGATTTCTCATAGGAGACATTTCATCTGTGAAAAGTTGAAAAAGTTCACAGCACTAGATTTGCTTATGAGATTAATTGTTTAGCTTTTCCATGCAATAATTTAGTCTACTAAATTTAGTTAGATCATGTATTTCTACATGATCTAACCCTTAAAATTATGTTGGTAGGTTAAACCTATTAGATTAGAGGTCTGCTACCCTGTTCAGTTTTATATTTAATGAAAAATAAAGCGTGCAAACAGATAAGTTAGGGGCAGTTTACACCAAACCTGTTTTTGCGGGCATCTGCACGGATTTTCTTTTTACATCTCTGACCATTCTTATATATATATATTAACATGTGTCTTTGTATGGATGTCTTTATTTACAAAGCACGCTTTACTGTAAGCGAAATGCGCTGCATGTTCTGCAGACAAACGAGATGGTCTAACATGTAGCTACATTCATTTAAATTGTTACAAGCCAACATTCTTATGAACTGAATGCAGTACCGCTCACAGGCTGACAGATATTTTAAGCAAGTGGAACATGAACATTTTCTGTACTGTTTATGACAATGCAGGCAGCATTAATCCAGCAATTGCAATGTATGCATTTTTGTTATTCCTGTTTCATGTCAACTGCTTGAATATTGTCTCCACTCCCATACTCTCCATTTACATAGAATTGGACTTGTCATAAACATCGCTGGACAGTATATTTTGGGTAATTTCATATGGTAAAAACTGACCTGCCGTATACACGTTCAAGCCCATGAACAAACCTCCCACTCTCGTCTTCAAGACAATAGCCTGCATTATCATCCCTATTGACCGTTTGATCTACTTAATACAAGGCCAAAATCCTTACTCTTTACCATAGCACTGGTAAACATTCTTGAGAAAGTATAAGATGCAAAATATCTTGTGCTCTTTTCCTATTTGCATACCTATTATGAATGCCCTTTATATATGTTCGGAACATGACTGTAATAATAGCCACTACAATACATACTGAATACAGCAGAGTATACACTGAATTCTCATTACATTTTATTTTAATATAATATTAATAAGTGAAACAGTAGACAGTATTCTGGGATAAATATTCAGAATAGAATGCTAACTGAATATTGTCAAATACTGCATAGGGCCTATTTATTTAATTTTATTTTAACATATATAAAACAAATGTTTTTACATATATAAAACAAATATTATTAAACGTGTTTCGAACAGCAGTATGCTACATTGCGGTCTGCTCTTTCACTGCACACTTTGGCAAATGTAGTAGGTTGTACATTACAGGTATATTGTGCACAGAATACATACTGTAGGATACTGCAGCAATAGTTATAGTTGTCTGCTATTTTATTTTGAACATAGCCTATGACACATTGTCATTTTCATGCTCACATTTTAAATTAAGAAGTGACTGTATCACACTGATTATTATTACCAACTGTCTGTTAGCTCAGTAAAAATATTATTAATTATGGACCTTATTAGCCTCATGTTAAAAGTGGGTTAACAGAAAGCAATGATTTGAAAATTAAAGAATCCTTGGAGATGTGCTACAGTTGCGTTAACAGACATGTTCCGTGGCGTATAAAGTGCCATAATCACAATGATAGCAGCTGTTAACTTGAGTCATTAAGTTGCCAGTAGATTAATGAAATGATTCATGTTTGTTGGTCCAGTGATTCTGCTCAAGAAAATTTATCTCATTAACATTCCCTATACCCCATATTTCGTGATGACCACAGAGAAATTAAATTAATTCTGAAACTTTCACAGAGAATAACTACTTTACAATACTAGAACTACTAGAAATTATAAATAGAATAAAACTTCATAAGATTTACAAAGTTATTGATGGCAAAGAAAATAATAAAAAAATCATTAGACAATGGCAAAATTGACAACTGCAGAGAGAGAAAAAAATACCCCCAGATATTATTTATTTATCTTTGCTTTCTAATCAATATTTACCTTGGGCATATGTCACTTATAGCTCATATACATTGCTTTGGACCTCGGTGTATCCAAGTTAAAAGGGAACACAAACACACATACACATATATTGGCAAAGCTCTAGACAGCAGAGCAAAGGTTTGTTTGCTTAACTTTCATTCAATGGTTCTTGTTTTTCTATATATGATATTCTTGGTTTTATAGATATAATCCCTGAATAAAAAAATAAACTATTCAAGACATAACTTTTACAAATCTAAATCAAGGAAAATTCTGTATACAGCAATCAAATATTTAGAAGTGTCATGTGTGAATAATCCTGATGAAATGCATCAGTATATCTGCCATCTACAAAGAAAACCCAGATAAATATGGCTAGACGTGTAACCTGATATATCATCTGGACACCTCCTTAAGGTTATATTCTAAAACTACATTGATGTAAAAAATAAAAATAACCATATATTGGGTGTGGGTGGCTAAATTGCATCTTAAGGAATGAGTAGACTATTTTTTTCTTCATGTGAGTGAGTGAGTGAATGGTTGAATTAATTTATCATTAGAATTTACATTATACATTTTAATTAAAACAAATGTATTTTAGAGCAGATAAAAAAAGGAAAAAGACTATGACTATAGAGATTTCCATGACTTTCCCTATAAAGCCGTGCATATAAAATGTAATACACACAAAGTTTGATGGCTCCTTTTTCACTCTCTGTTCCAGCTAATGAGCCAAACAACCTATGATATGTAAGTTTCACGTGTTTATGGCACCATCTAGTGGTTATTTGTGAAACAAATTTGCTTTCAATGTTTATATCAATCTATTTAAAATTTAGGCGACTTGAGTGAAAAGTGAGTCTTATTTTGGGATAAATAACAGCTTATTTTTAATAAAGTTAAAGTAACCATGATGATCATATTGTTACTGATATTTTCAAAAGAGTATTTGAGGAATATAAGCAATTTATGCTTGGTTAATTTTTATATTATTTTATTGAAACCCCCCCTGGGAAATCCATGTATCAAATCTGACACAACAGGTTTTTGAGGTGTCTCTCAATCACCATTACATTCCATTCATTCCCACAACACATATAATAAAATAACAATAATAATTCACAGACCTTTGAAAATTCTGATATATACATTTTAAAATATATATTTAACTACTAATATTATTTACATATATGCAGCCTGCTGTCATTATACAGTATATTTCTCTTTTATATCTCTTTTTTTCTATTTTACAAGCAATTATGATGTCATCTTGGTGGTGGCATAGTGGGCTAAAGCACATTTACATTTACATTTATGCATTTGGCAGATGCTTTTATCCAAAGCGACTTACAGTGCACTTATTACAGGGACAATTCCCCCGGAGCAACTTGGATTAAGTGTATTGCTCAAGGACACAGTGGTGGTGGCTTTGGGCTTCGAACCAGCAACCTTCTGATTACCAGTGATGTGCTTTAGTCCACTACGCCACCACCACTCCATAACTGGTAATCAGAATGTCGTTGGTTCGATCCCACAGTCACCACCATTGTGTCAAGGCACTTAACTCCAGGTTGCTCTGGGGGAATTGTCCCAGTAATAAGTGCACTGTAAGTCGCTTTGGATAAAAGTGTCTGCCAAATGCGTAAAGGTAAGGTAAATCTTACCATAAGTTCCTTATACAAATCAGAAACAAATATAGTGTTTGGTGCAACCAAACAATTTATTTTTATAGTTTGTCTAATGGTACTAAAACAGTTTTATTACCATTTTTATGAATTTTTTTTCATATGTTTACAGGGTTAATATTTTAATCATGATTCTCCAAGCCTAAAAATCACAAATTTAAATTCCCTGACATTTCCAGGTTTGCTATGACAGTGAGAATCCTTAATTAAATTAGAGGACTAGAACTAACTGTAGACTAAAAATAGATTGAAAATGTAAAGTTTAGTTAAAAATTAATTCATAACTTGTGTGATAGACATATGGCACCTAGCAATGCTGAACCTTAGTAGTCTGTATTATTGCCTCGGAGAGCAAAGGCCTCTTATAGTCAAGGGAGAGAGATTTGTACTTATATATTCAGCTGTATTGATTTTGCTTGCACTATAGCTGCTTATTGATATATCCCATGGAGAGGCAACTCAGACAGTCCTTACTGGGGAAACAGCAAAACAGCAGTGTCTAAATCTAGAGATCAAGCATTCTGTGATACTGAACTTTAGGGTGCTTTGACACTAGCACTTTTGGTGCACACCAAAATCCACTTGAAAAGGTGGTCTGGGGTATGGTTCATGGAACTCCAGTGCGGTACTTGATTATTGATTATAATTATTGATGACGTATAATTTGTGCCTTTGCAGGCTTCAGATCACATTTATTATGGTATAATGCATTTCTCATACCAGCTTGTGTCAAAATAAATCACCTTCAGAGAGCAGCTCACAGTCTTCACATCTCTTGCAACGCATCTGCGGGCTCGCGGCAGACAAACGCTAATATTCTTCACATCATTGCAGATTCAATGCATCCATGGCAGGCAGACAGACATAATTTTCGTTTTGTGCATGTAAAGTTTTGGTGGTAAATCCAAAGAGATGAATTATTCAATAACACAGCGAAGCTGACTTCTTGAGTTATTGCCTAGTTACAGTAGTAAACAGCTGCCGCATCATCAACATGAGTACAAACTCATGTTGATGATGTAATCGGACTGCAGTTCGGACCCAAAAAATATGTGAACAGAGACCAGCGAGGGCAGGGAGATGGGGAGGAAATGAACTCGGGTTCGGTCCACGCATTATAACAAATTGTGAAAGCACTTTTAAACTCTGCGGGCTACGACACTGTATGTGTGTGTGTTTGGCTTGTTTGTGAGATGCCTGTATTCTTGCTATAGGCCAAAAATATGATGTGCTATGTAAGCCAGTAGGTTAGCCAGATATTAGCTGCTCTGTGGAATATAACAGCAAAATGACATACAGCAAATAATAATTCTATCTGAAATTGCTCTGTTCAAAAACCTAGTAAGCTGCTTATGGAGGCAGAATTTTAAGGCATCATAAGCATGCTACCAAAATGAAAGTTATCCCATAAGGTAGCCATCTTCAATGGAAATGTTGATTACAAATCTAATTATATTTCTTTCACTACTGAAAAGTATCAACAAAAAATGCAGTATTTAGTTTAATATTTCATTTGAGTGGTGGTGGTGTAGTGGTCTAAGCACATGACTGGTAATCAGAAGGATGCTGGTTCAAGCCCCACAGCCACCACCATTGTGTCCTTGAGCAAGGCACTTAACTCCAGATTGCTCCGGGGGGATTGTCCCTGTAATAAGTGCACTGTAAATCGCTTTGGATAAAAGTGTCTGCCAAATGCATAAATGTAAATGTAATAATAAAAATAACCAATATGTGTGTGTGTACTATGTATTTGTATCATATCATCCATGCTCTGCTGGACCTTTATGCAGCCTTTGACACAGTCAACCATCAGATTCTGCTCTCCAACATTTCTTTGCTGGGTATCTCTCAGGGTGGTCCTTAAAGGTAGCCTGGAGAGGTGAGGTTTCCAAGCCACATCAGCTACTTCAGGGAATAGTGCTTGGGCCACTTCTCTTCTCTCTATACACAACATCACTGGGACCCATCATTCAGGCACATGTTTTCTCATACCACTGCTATGCCAATGGCACACAACTCTACTTGTCTTTCCAGCCCAATGACACCACCGTGACTGTTCGAATCTTGGCCTGCCTGGCAGACATCTCAGCCTGGATGAAGGAACACCACCTGCAATTCAATCCAGCCAAAAACGAACTCCTGGTCTTTCCAGCCAACCCTGATGTTGAACACAACATCACCATGCAGCTGGGTTCGACTACAGTAACGCCTTCAAAAACAGGAAAATCTAGGGGTAACCATTAATAACAAACTAAATTTCACGAACCACATCTCAAAGACCGCAAGATCATGTAGATTTACATTCTACAACATCAGGAAAATAAGACTCTTCCTATCAGAACATGCCACTCAACTGCTTGTTCAGTCACTTGTCATAACTGGACTACTGTAACGCTCTCATTGCAGGCCTCCCTGCATGTGCAGTTAGACTTCTGCAAATGATCCAGAATGCAGCAGCACGTCTGGTCTTTAATGAACCAAAGAGAGCACATGTTACACCACTCCTTGTCTCTCTCCACTGGCTACCGGTTGATGCACGTATCAAATTCAAGGCTCTGATACTGGCATACAGAACAGTCACTGGGTCTGCTACAACATACCTAAAATCATTTCTGCAGAGCTACACGCCCACTAGAAGCCTGCGGTCGGCTAAGGAATGTCGCCTTGTTGTACCAACACAAAGAGGCACCAAAACACTTTCTCTGACTTTCAGCTTCATCATACCGCATTGGTGGAATGACCTTACAAACTCCATCTGTTAAGCAGACTCACTCTTCGTCTTCAAAAAATTACTTAAAATGCATCTTTTCCAAGAGTACTTAACTAGTCACTAAAAAAAGAAGAAAAAAAAAACATTTTGCACTTGTATGTTTTGAATACTATTCTGACGCTTGTGAAACTTTGTAATATGGCACTTTTGTACCACTGTCTCCTTAAGATGATTTGCTTATGTTTTCCTCTTTTTTAAGTTGCTTTGGATAAAAGCGTCTGCCAAATGAATAAACGTAAATGTAAAAATGTTGTATACCTAATAGACTATAGATCCATTAGCTTAGCAACATGCTAACGTCAAATTCCCTTGAAACTGACTGCCACTTGAGTCTCCTGTGTGGAGTGCTATTTCTGTGACTTGCTGCCTATGTAAGGTGCTTTAAATCGGTCACTTGAGATTTCATGATGGTTAGGACACTGCCTTAAGTTAGCTGTTTATGTAGGCAGCAGAGAGTAAGGCAGCGGACTAGGTTTTGGAATAGTACTAATGTGTTGGTTGACTCTGATAATGTGATGAACCAGGAGAAAGCAAACAGTTGCAGGCTTTAGTTTAAGAAAGCAGATCACTCTGTCCTCTTGGTCCAAGGGTACAAAACAGTGCTTGAATCTTGCATGATCACTGCATTGCATCTGCATTTGTAGATTAACACAACTTTTTGATTCCTCTCATTGAAGGTGTGCTCTTAGCACGTTTGCGTTGGTTGCATGTGAAGTCAGCTGGAACATGCAGCAGTTAAACTGTAGAATCAATAGCCAGGGATGTGAGCTGGAAAATAAGGCTTCTGTATAAAACCAACAAAAGAACTGGAAAAAAAAAATAGTCTGATTTGATGCATTGGCTTTAATTATGAATTATGTATTGCAGTGGTCCCTTTCAAGTCAAATGTCCTTGTTTTGCTGTCTAAGAGTTAAATTGCATTAATTAAACAACATTAGGTATTCAAATGCTTTTAAGTTTTGGTGATAATTAGTTTGTCATAAATTACATTGCTTGTAATTGGCACTGTGGTGCATGTGTGGAGGGAAAGGGGTAGAGAAGTGAGAATGGAAAATGTATTATTATTAGTATTATTATTATTATAGTAGAGTCAAGTACATTGCTACACTTTAACAACAAATGTTAACTGAAATTTACCTGCTAACTGGTTAACTGTAAGTTACCTTACCACACTCAGTGAAAAATATATTAGATTTTACAATAAAAGGTTGTTCAAATTATGTTTGTTTTCTGTAAGAATACTATCTGCTATGTACATTGGGGGTTTAGTGTTACATTTCATATTGTTTATTTTTTGCATTATTTTAGTGTCACGTTTGTCTCCCAGATAGTTTTGTCTTTGTGTGAAAAGACAATTAACATCATACTAAGTCCAGTAAAAATAAATAAGTAAAATAAAAGTTATATAAAATTTTGGTGTGACCACTGTTGCCTTCAAAGCAGCACAATTCTCCGTACACCTGGACACTGTTTTTTCTTGGTTGTTGGCAGATAGGATGTTCTTGGAGAATTTTCCACAGTTCTTTTATCTATTTAGGCTGTCTCAATTTCTTCTGTCTCTTCATGTATACCCAGATTAACTCAATGTTCCGTGGGGGGGCTCTGTGGGGGTCAAGCCATCTGTTACAGGGCTCCCTGTTCTTCTATTCTATTCTATTTACAAAAACAATGTTCGGGAGACAAAATTTGGATATAAAATGCTGCCATTCGCAGTCTTTTAGTCTTTTAAACACTAATCAGTTAAGGCTGATTTCTACTTCTGCATCGAAGCTACGCTGTGGGCTACGCCGTTGTTAAATAATTCTGGAGAAAAGCATGGCAGGCAACATGCACAATAAATAATATGTTCCTTAATACAACATACTTTGATGAACTTGTTAAGTCTGGCCAGCAAATAAGGTGCATTAGTGACAGTATTGGCTTTCTGTCAGTTTTCACTCTTCATATTGTAAGTGAATCAGAGCCATTGTGCTTGTTTTTTCGTCAACACTTTTATGTCATCCAAATCTTTTTCTACTTTCATGTCATCAATACCACTGTTACTTTTCTCCTGCCTGCATCCTTTTTTTCCCTAGTGTCTCCACATCACCACGTCTATCTGTGTCTTACACTGTCTCCACAGTGCCAGGTTTCGTGAGCAGTATTCTGGTGTGAGGGGTCCTGCATCTTGGGATCTGGGGAGCTACTGATCAGCTCTTTATCACAATGAAACAGATTCCTCCCTCTCGCCCAGGGCTTTTACTGTGGGGCTAGATAGAGAGAGAGAGAGAGAGAGAGAGAGAGAGAGAGAGAGAGAGAGAGAGAGATTGGGATATGAGACCATCCTTAATTTGTCTCTAAGTCACAAATTCCTTCTAAAATGCACTTATGTTAACACCTGCATGTGCACACACTCATACAAAAACACATTAACATTCACACACTCTCCCTGGTTCATGAGTCACATATCAATGAATTTAAGTGTACCTTTACCACTCGCCGGGGAACTTGTTTCTGCTTTCATCTTTCTGTATTTGTATAAGGATGAACATGCTGTCTAAAATATAAACTTCATCTCTTATTTAGCTCTCCTCAGCAGGGCCATGCACAGACAATTTAAATCAGGCAGTGGCCTAAACTTGACTACAGATAATCAGTTTAACATATATGTTTTATCAATATTCAGTTAACTTTTTAACTAGTTATTGGTTAATATCCAGTCTAACATTAAATGTCACAATTTGGTGGGACTCTATAGGCCCTGATATACTCTTGATGAAGTCATTTTTAGTTCCCCATCATGTGTCGAAGAAGTGACACTATTGGTCTCTCTTGAGAGCCTTTTGCATCTCTGATCTATGAGAAAAGGCAAATGAGAAATTGGCAGACAGAATTTGCCTGTCACGCCCCTGGACATACAGGTATAAAGGGAGGGAAATGCGTCTGTTTCATTCAGGATTTTTCTGAGGAGCAGACAACAAGGTTCGGCCACAACAGTGGCTCGGTTCAGCGACATGGCCGGGAGGACACAAAGTCTCATTCCCTCCATCAGGGAATGGAGGTTACATCCGTAACCTAGACGTTCCCCGTCTGTCCCTCACTTTGTCGTTGTGTCGAAGAAGCGACAATATGGGTCCAATTTAAATAATGCCATGTGCTGAGCCCTGTACGTGTACTGCTGACACAGGAGCGGGCAGATGTTTTACGTGCCAAAGTGACCAGCTGTGCCAGGCTGCAAGTACCCTTCCCCAACACCCCATAAAATCGTCAAAGCCTTATGGTTCTTTCCCCCGACAGGGGAGAACAAGGCAACGTGCCAAGCATGAGAGAAGGCCGTGCCAGTTGCGCCGTTTCTCGCATAGATTTAAAGCAGCTGGGGCAATCTTAACGCTATCATACGCACTCGTGGAAGCCGATCTTTCCCAGTTTTCCTATTGTTTCATGGGGGAAAGGGGGGACACAGCTTGGGTGCGATAGGCCAACGTAATGGCTTCCACTACACAGTGGGACAGCCTCTGTTTGGAGACAGCGTTCCCTTTCCGCTGTCCACCAAAGCAGACAAAGAGCTGCTCAGAACGTCTAAAGCTCTGCATGCAGTCCAAGTAGATACTCAAAGCATGTACCGGATACAGCAACGAAGGGGCTGGGCCTGCCTCCTCCTGGGGCAGCGCTTGCAGGTTCACTACCTGATCCCTGAAGGGAGTGGTGGGAACCTTGTGCACATAGCCCGGTCGCGGTCTTAGGATCCCGTGAGTGTCTGCCGGACCAAACTCCAGGCAGGTGTCGCTGACAGAGAATGCTTGCATGTCCCCCCTTTTGATGGAAGCGAGCGCGATCAGGAGGCCCGTCTTCAAGGAGAGGGCCTTAAGTCCGACTGATTCTAGCAGCTCGAAGAGGAGTCTCTGAAATGCCCGAGAGGACCACTGAGAGATCCCAGGAGGGGAACAGGCTTGGCCGGGAGGGTTTTAACCTAAGAGGGCCTCTTAGGAACCTGATAACTAAGTCATGATTACCCAAAGACTTGCCGTCTACTGTGTTGTGGTGGGCTGCGATAGCAGTTACATACACCTTCAAGGTGGAGGGGGACAGCATCCCCTCCAACCTCTCCTGCAGGAATGAGAGCACTGACCTAACTTCCCAGGAAGAACAAAGTTGCCTGGTAGAAGGGGCTCTGGCTTGGTTGATTGTGTCTACGACAGCAGGTGGTAGATCAGCTAGATCTTTCGCATCCCGTCCAGGGGCCAGACGTGGAGGTTCCAGAGGTCTGGGTGTGGATGCCAGAGTGTGGCCTGTCCCTGAGAAAGAAGGTCCATCCTCAGGGGAACTTGCCAGGGAGGGGCTGTCGCAAGGAGTACGAGATCCGAGAACCAAGTCCGAGAGGGGCAATAGGGAGCCACTAGAATGACTTGTTCCCCATCCTCCCTGACCTTGCACATCACCTTTCCCAAATCAGCAGGACCAACTGGGGGTGAAGCCTCCACTCTCCACTGGGCAAGCGTTGTCGTGATAGCGCGTCCGCTACCACGTTGAGGTTGCCCGGGATGTGAGTGGCACGCAGCGACTTGAGTCACTGCTGGCTCCAAAGGAGGAGATGACGGCGAGCTGTGACATGTGATGGGAGCGTACGCCGCCATGGCGATTTATGTACGCTACTATGGTGGTGCTGTGTGATCGGATCAAGAATTCCCTGAATTAGCAGGAGAAACATCTGCAGGGCAAAAAGTACAGCCAACAACTCTAGGCAGTTGATGTGCCAGCGCAGCGGGGCCCGTTGCACACGGTGCCCAAACCTAATTTGGAGGCATCTGTGGTGACCAGGACGTGCCGGGACACCTGCTGCAAGGGGACTCCTGTCCGCAGAAAGCAGAGGTCTGTCCAGGGTTTGAAAGTTTGGCGGCAGGCGGGGGTGATGAACACATGGTGCGTGCAGTGGCACCATACTCGTCTCGGGACTCGAGTCTGGAGCCAGTGCTCGCTTTTTCACCACTGAGAACTGCTGGCCGTACCACTCTCCGATGCAGCGGTGAGCTCATCTGGCCGTGAGGCGAGCTGTTGTTACCTTGAGCCCGGACGGAAGTCAACGAGCATGCCGGGGGGCGGGCTGTTCGCGGGGACGTACCCGGTGAAACAGTGTCCGCTGCCATCCCCAAATCGCCTCCATCGCCAGCTGGGTCATCCTCAATCCCGTGGTAAGAAGGAGTGACGCAGGGGGCGGCTGGAGTGGCATTCCTTCTGAGGAAGGAAAGCCGTGACCGCAATGGTGCCATGGTCACGTTCTCGCAATGAGAACATGGGCCATCCACAAACGTTGCCTCGGTGTGATCGCTGCCCAGACACACGAGACAGCGTCTGTGGCCGTTTCTCATAGATCAGAGATGCAAAAGGCTCTCAAGAGAGACGCCAATTGTCACTTCTTCGACACATCGTCTCGTTCCCTGGAGGTTACTTCCCTAACCTAGACGTTCTTCGCTCAAAGCTAAACAGAAGTTCAAAACAGTCTGGCACACTGCTGGGGAAGGTATTAAGAGGAGCATTTTGATATGCGAATGTACAAAACTACATCAAAGTATACTTTATTCGTCCCCAAGGGGAAATTTGATTTGGAATCCATGTTGCTACATTTCACTGAACATTAAAAATTACACACAGTCCACACAAACACACAATAAAAAGACATTCAATCAATGTAAACTGCTATTAAAAATTGCACTGATACAGGCACAGATGAGTTCTAAACCTATTTAAATTACAATGTGGAACTCTGTATCTTCTCCCAGAAGGAAGCAATTCATACTGTGAGTAAAAGAAGTGGAATGGATCACTCAGAATTTAAGTATGCACTGCTCATATAGAGATTGGAGGATGTGGTGCTCTTTCTGTCCCATCATTTTCATTGATGTCTGTAATAAATGTGTTAACTTAGATTTCAGTGTCATAGAAAGATTCCCAAACCATACAGATATTCTGTACCCTGCAATACTTTTTAAAAAGAAACAATTTTCTTATAAACTCCATAAAAACAAAGTCTATGTAAAAATACAATCTCTAATGCAGACGAGCACAAACACAAACCTATTCAATGTGTGTATTCAAATTGAGTGATCTATTTATATAGACACCCAAATACTTCTAGGAGACAAATAAACTAACAAGTCATACCAACATTTAACAGTTAACAAGCATTGATTAAACAATACAAACATAGTTTTTAAAAGGGCAATATATTGTTTGAATCATTGGCCTGCAATTTATCAATCTGTCCGAGGTAGATTTATCATAAGGTCTTTTCTAATGATGCGTCTATGTAAATAAGCCTATGCTTTAGATGGACTAAGAAGGATAATTTAATGTCAGTCAGTCATTCTTGCAAATGAACCCCCTTCGGTGTAAAATCTTGATACAGATTGACCGTACTGTAAATTCAGTAATAGTAAGTCGAATGTTTTGCTAATGAAATTGGTCTACACTTTACGAAGTTCAAACAACTGCCCGCAGTGGCTGAAGCTGGAAATGTTGTTGTGCATGTGAAATCTCCACTTTCTGGGTGTAATGTTCACTGAGATGTGGCAAAAGCGAGTTGCAATTTTAGTTCTAAATTATGTAATACACATTTTTCTTTCTCAATTTTAATGGTTCAGCTCATTTTGTGGCAACTTTGTACTGAGTTTGAAAAATATGTTTGGAACTTTTAAACAATGCTTTATCCTTTAATTTTTGTAAAATGTCATCCTCCTATATTTGCTTGCAGTTTAATTGTGATCTTGTGATTCTGATTATGTGATTTTTAAAGAAAGCATACAATTAATTTGTTCCCACAGCAGGTTTAAGGTTTAAGACTACCACATATGAGTACTGAACAATGTGAAGTCCACAGCTTGGGTCTTTTTGCCTGTACAGACACCACCATGGGAATAAATTTGGAAGGATACTTGTATAACTTCCTCCATAATTGCCTGCAACCTACAGGGACTGTTATTTCTAAGATTTAGCAAGAGAAATTTGACAAAGCATCAAGAGTGAGCATGTTTTTCACCATACAGCTTCTTTGCCCCAAACAGGCATTACATTTTAATTGTATTTTTAACACACCAACTTAGAAACTCCACAAATGCACAATATCTTTCATCTACCTGAGATCTAAACACAGGGATGGCAGACCTAAACTGCAATTAGTGAATGATAAAATATATTTTAGTTTTGACATGTGGGTTTTAGTGTCCGCCTGTTTTTTATCATGGTTTCTTGCCATGGTCCCTGAGGTCTCTTACCATCTGGTCAAGGTCATAAGGCTTACAGCATAACTTACTACTGGACTGTTTTACTGGGACACTGATACTTTGGAGACATTACATTAAACACATGATGCTGTACCAACAGATGTGGCATACTCTACTGCCAGCAATACAACCCTGCACTTCAAAAAATATTTGTATTAATCATAATTTGTGTTTTTTTTTCCAGTTATAACTCTTAGAACATTCTTAAAACAAGACAAACTTAATTCAGAATTGGTGCTATTTTAGTGCATTTCTGTCTCTATACTGTAGAAGCCATTGCTTGGAAAATGGTAAATAAATTGAGGGAAAAATGCATTACATAAAAGTATACATATAATACAGTATATAATATACATACATATATATACATATATATATATATATATATATATATATATATATATATATATATATATATATATATATATCAGACCAAGAGAAACCAGATGAGCTAAGACGATATCCCTGTGCTGAACTGACAGTTCTTGAGACTGCTAGTATCAGCCAGGCGTCTATGTAATTCAGAATGCGGATTCCCCGGAGTCGCAAAGGTGCCAGTGCTGCATCCATGCATTTCGTGAATGTGCGGGGTGATAGGGCTAGGCCGAATGGAAGAACCCGATATTGGAAGGCTTCGCCCCTAAAAGCGAACCTCAGGAACTTCCTGTGTTGTGGCAGAAATTTTATATGAATGTATGCGTCCATGAGATCGATCGTGACCAACCAATTGTTATGTTGGATTTGGGACATGACCGTCTTGATAGTTAGCATCTTGAACTTGAACGCCCTGACTTAGCGATTCAAACCTCGAAGATCTAACATCAGACGTAACCCCCCACCCTTCTTGGGAACCAGGAAGTATCTGCTGTAATAACCTGACTCTTTCTCTAGAAGGAGAACATGTTCTATGGCCCCTTTGACCAAGAGATTTTGCAGTTCTTTACACAGTAGAAATGCTTGCTCCAGTTTCACGGTAGTGGAAACCACGCTGTTGAAATGCAGTGGACGGCGAACGTATTGAATTCTGTAGCCTTTTTCTACTGTTCTTAGGAACCACATAGAAATACCTGGCAAAAGTTTCCACACTTCCAGGTTCTCTGAGATGGGTATTAATTTTGACATTTCCTGTTGAGGGAATGTCGAATGTTCCGTGTCCTGGACTAAGGCAGGAAGTAACGGTACACCTAACACTCTAACTCTCGAAACACCAGAGGCAGCGGTAATGGAGAGGATTTGTGTGGGTAGTGGAAGTGGATGATACATGCGCCCCGTCCCTAGGCGGCTACCCCCACAAGGTTAACAGAATTTTTTTAATTAATTCAAAATTGAACCGGTAGCCAATGAAATGATGATAAATGCTAATATGATCATATGTCCTGGTTCTAGTCAGCACTCTGTCTACTGCATTTTGAACCTATTGAAGTTTATTTATTGAACTCTCTGGACATCCTCCCTGTAATCATTACAATAATCTAGTCTTGAGGTCATGAACACATGGATTAGTTTTTCGCCATCAGCAAAGAATTCTTGTATCGTAACTTAGCAATATTTTTAGGTGGAAGAATGCTGTTCTACAAACATTGGAGATTTGATATTCAAATGACATATGGGTATCAAACATAACACCTAAGATCATCGCTGTTGAAGACGATGTAACAGTACATCCATTGAGAGTAAAATTATATATTTTTTTATATTAAAAATAAAGGTATTTGGTCCAATAACTAGTACCTCTGCTTTGTCGGAATTGAGTAGTAGGAACTTTCTGGCCATCCAATCTTTGATTTTAGTGATACACTCTGCTAATTTGGAGAAATATAAAGTTGGGTATCGTCGGCATAACAATGGAAACGTATTCCATGATTCCTTGTGTGTAAGTGTGTGTGTGTGTGCGTGCGTGCGTGCATGTGTGTGTGTTTGTGTGTGTATGTCATTCTTTGACTGTGTGGGAATGCAGGGAGAATCCTTGAATTATATGCAGAAAACAAATGTAATCACATTTCTGCAGGTTTGGGTCCAGCCTGATTATGACTATTAAACTGCACCTCCTCTTTGTCTTGTTAACAGCCAAAGGCTTTCATGAAATATTATAAGCGGGTGGAAATTTAACAGACCTTTCATTACTTAGTGTGTTTTGGCTAGGGAGCTGTAAATCATCTGCCTCCTTGAATAATAAACAAGCACGAAGAGACGAATGGGCCAAACAGGGCACATATCCTGGGATGTGTGACAACTTGGGGGACCCAGACTGTAGCAGGCATAATAAAAAAAAGAGAATAAACCAAACCATTTTCATTTTCTTTTAAGCAATTGGCAGTATCAGTGGAAAAGTATCCCATAATAAATAAATTATATTGGAATGTGTGTGTGTGTGTGTGTGTGTGTGTGTGTGTGTGTGTGTGTGTGTGTGTGTGTGTGTGTGTGTGTAAAAGTTTACTGTTATAAACTGCAATATTGCTGAGCAATTGGAGGATGAGAAGAAACAGAGGAATAGGAATAGCTTCTATTTACTCATCACGGCAATGGCGTACACAGAAGGGGGGCAGCTCTGCCACATTACTGCTGTAAAGTCCTAAATATTACTCAAAACACAGTAAAATAATATAACAAGTTCACTTTATTTTACATTACATGGTACTTTCAGTATATTTACAGTGTACTAACCCAAGTAAGTACTGAGTAATATTAGGTAACTACATGTACTTAATATGGGTTAAGATTAGGGTTAAGTTTAAGGTTAGTACTTACTAGTAATTACTATAGTTGTTGTAATTATATAGTACGTAAATGTAGAACATTACTGCCAAATACTTTTATTCATATTTCATGATATTTTCATGGTACTCAAAGGTTCTTCTACAAAAATTATGGTTTTACCAGGCACATGTCAAAAACATGGTATTACCAAGGATCATGTCTTAAAAATAAAAAAATAAAAACATTTAATACCACTTTGTATTTTATACTACTTTTTGTGAGAAAGATAACATAATAGGCTATTAATTGTGAATTAAGCAGTGGAAAAATCAAGTAATACTCACAAAAAAATTCCTTAGCTATGAACAATAAATTTCTCATATTCTGGCAAGTACATAATGCTATGTATTTAATATGATGTAGCAAAATTCTAGAGTGCTCCTATGTCCTATGTTTAAACCTCATTATAGGGAGGCAGATTGCTATGGCACATGTAAAAAACGTGGCATTACCATGGACCATGTCTAAAAAAAACCTTTCAAAACCACTTATTGTGAGAAGGATAACATAATAGGCTATTATTTGTTATTAAGGAAGTAGTGGAAAAATCAAGTACAATTCATATGAAAACCTCATTCTAGGAAGTTTGCTTGGCTTTGAAACCAGAGCAAGAAAGTTACTGAACCGAATGAGGGCATGTCAATATTGAGACATTTGAGAAACTCTGAGAAAAATTATGATTAAAAGAGGTGCTACTATATCTGAGCAGGAGAACAGAACATTATTGTCATTGTTCAAGAAGGTCCTCCTTGGTATGGAAAAGCAGGTCTATAATACTTAGAGAGAGGTAGGCCTATCTTTTAGCATTCCTTTTTTCTGAATGGCAGTAAACCCTCCAATTTCTCAAGTCCAGTAAGTAGAACAACTAACTCACCTAATCCTTGAAACAGTATTTTCTAATTTGATCAATTGAAAATACAAACACACACACACACACACACACACACACACACACAAAATCCTGGCATTCTACGGTCATTCTGCATGTGGAATCAAACTTGTGTGATTACACTAGGCTGGGCTTAGACCTGTACAAACCAGTGCGATCTGTTTACCAGCAAAAGAGGCACTGAAGCGGAAGTCATAATAAACCAGCTGCTCAAATAGTCTTTTCAACATCACAATATCTTATTTTTTTATGTTACAAATATTCAAATTATCACCAAATAAAAGTTTAAAACTGTTACTATCGGAACACACTGTTTTGATGCGGCCATGTTTTGTGTATGTTGTCAAACAAAGAATTTACAAACTAGTCAGTCCACTTTAGCCTTCTCCCATTGTATCCATCACTCTCATTCTAATCACTTCTGGTGCTGGGAAAGTAGAAGGGCGAGGTTTTAAGAACCTTGTATGCTTCTATGACTCACTCAGAATCCTATGCTGCACTGCAGTGCAAACAATATGTCGGCATTCACAGCCGGCAGGCGCATTACATCTTATCTATCATTAGCAATCGTTATAAACATCTAAAAACCATATCAAATGTTTGATAATATATAAATTGACATTCAGTGCACCTGCTGTGATATAATACAGTATGTCCTCCAGTGCATCTGCTGTGAAGTGTAAATTAAGATACTTTTTTATTTATTTATTTTTTATTACAGCACACATTAAAGAAATCATGCTGGGGGATCCGTCAGTACAGGTGAAACTCACATACGAAAAGGTTAATCAAGTATAGAAATTACAAATATGGTGTATTTTTTCAGTAGCTTAGGTATTAAGTATACTTGCATGTCTTGCAAGTCACTTTACACTTGCAAATTAAATGTTTGTTGTAAAAATTGCCAAAAAGAAATGATATTCAGTCTATCGTACTTAATAACCGAGTAGTGCATGGAATAAATGGAGGTTATTCCATGCACTACTCGGTTGCTAGAAGGAAGAAAACTGGATCTTACCAGGGCAGAGGATGAAGTGGATGGCCCAGATGCACAACAGCAAAAGGGCAAGTACATAAGCATCTCTAGTTTGATAAACAGAGCTCCTCCCAAGTAAAACTGGCAGCTTCTATGAAGAGTGCATGCCAACACAAGTTTAATCTGCAATAGTAAAGAGAAGATTCTGGGTTGCTGATCAGAGTTTCAAAGAAAGAAAGAAATCTGCATCTGACACCAGCAACTAAGAAGAAAGGAGTAGGATAGGCAAAATAACGTAAAGGAATAATTAGCTAAAACCCTCATATCCACCCTCATGTCCACCCTCATGTGTTTTAATACCCGTATTACTTTCTTTCTTATGCAAAACACACATACACAAATGGAATTTTGAATAATGTGACTGTTTTAATTTCCATACAATGGCAGTTGATAGTATCTCACTTGAATGCAGTCACAAATGCATGAGTGAACAAGCTTCTCTCATGTACTCATGAACACTGAAATGAGAGCTGTGGCGGAAGTCAAGATTTCCATTGTGACACAACTTAAAATTATCAATGGAGAAGGAATGTAATGCTCTTGGTAAATTATGACAGACTTTTAATTTTTTGTGAACCATTCCATTGGATACAGTAAATGATTAACAACACCTAGATGGGATGTGTTATGGAAAGTATCGGATGCCTAAGGTTTACCTAGCTGTCATTGCTGCAAGTGTGGGTGTCTTGGATGTTTTGGTGAATACAGTTTTATTTGAAATAGTAATTTGTAACAAATATCTTTACTATAAATTCTATCAATATATAATGAAAAATTGGTGAATAAAAGTATACATTTCTTTCAAAAACTTAAACATCTCCTAGTGATTTATAAATGTTTTTCAATGGCCATCAATGAGAGCAACGGCCGTGCATAGAACTATAGGGTTACACCTTAGAAAACTGTTTCATTCTTTATACGTAGCTGGTTTATAAATATGTCTTATGTTAGTTACTCCTTTTTGGTGATTTGGTTATATGTTTCAGTGATTCATTTGAACTCCTGATCTCTCTCTCTCTCTCTCTCTCTCTCTCTCTCTCTCTCGCTCTCTCTCTCTCTCTCTCTGAGCTGTAACTCAGATTGCTCCACTGCCTCTGCATAGTGAATTTGTTTGTTGCTCTTAAAGCATTTAATCCTCTCTCTTTGAGATGGGGGAGCAGAGAGCAAGGAGAATGCGCTGATTCATTACATGCTGCGCTACAGTAACGTCTGAGCACTTTTTTATTTTTTATTTACCCAGGGTGTCAGAGATGTGCCATTTCCACTTTGAGGTTTCCCAGCTCTGATTGTGGTTCTTTCGTCAATTGTTTGTGTGGTCTGATGAAGTGCTATATGTATGGTGGCTCCCTCTCTTACACTCTGGGGGGCTGTGGAAACCTCCTCACTTCCTGTTTCTCCACTTTAGAATCTTAAAGGGTCAGTTCACCCAAAAATGAAAATTATCCCATAATAATTGACCCTCAAGCCATCCTAGGTGTATATGACTTTCCTCTTTCAGCCAAACACAATCAGAGTTATATAAAAAAATATCATGGCTCTTCCACGCTTCCACGCTGAATGGTACCTTCGATTTTGAAGCCAAGAAAAGTATATCCATCCATCAAAAAAGTAATCCATACAGCTCCAGGGGGTTAATAAAGGCCTTCTGAAGCGAAGCGATGCATTTTTGTAAGAAAAATATCCATATTTATAAGTTCTAAACTATAACCACTGGCTTCCGGTAATGGCTGTCCGCGTATTCACAAGAGAGTCGAGTTCCAGCATATGACGTAGGAGTAGCATAAGCTCTGGTGAACGCTATGCATATGTCATATGCTGGAAATCGACTCTTTTGTGAATGCGTGGATGGCCGTAACACGAAGCCAGTGATCCTTGAATTTCCTTCACTGTTTAAAATGCCGGAGGAAATTGTGGTTTCTATAGTGATTGACTCTACTGCAAAATAGGGAGAAATACTCCCGCTTGGACATTATTTTTCCACTGAGAAAGCTGATCTTCAGAAAGCTGACAGCATCTCTGCTTGGGAGTGGAAACAAGTAATCACTCCATGTCTCTCTCTCTCTCTCTCTCTCGCTCTCTCTCACTCACTCACTCACACACACACTCATATCCATCCTTGTTTATCCAACAAATACTTTTTTATTATTATTATATATTATTATTATGAGACGGCTGTGGCTCAGGTGGTAGAGTGGGTTGGCCACTAATTGCAGAGTTGGCGGTTCGATTCCCGGCCCACACGACTCCACATGCCGAAGTGTTAAGACATTGAACCCCAAGTTGCTCCCAATGGCAGGCTAGCGCCTTGCATGGCAGCTCTGCCATCATTGGTGTGTGAATGTGTATGTGAATGGGTGAATGAGATGCAGTTTAAAGCGCTTTGAATACTGCTAAGGTTAAAAAGGCACTATATACTGTAAGTCTAGACCATTTACCATTTATTTCTGAAGTTATATTTTTTAATTACTAATGGAGGCTTGGACGCATCATTTGGTTTGAACCAGCAATGGTTGTATATATATATAAGCAATATCACACGAGCAAGAGTGCGATATGGCCCTACATCAGCACTGCTGTGATTCGCAGCCAGTAAATTGCCCCTTTAGTATCTTCAATGTACTATTTGTCATTAGCATGTAGTGAAGCTAACTTTTTCACAAGAGCAGCTTGGCTGAAGCTTTACTACTATAAATTATGAGTATCTTGTACAAAGCAGCTTGCCCAAAACTAATAAGCACACATGTTTAAAATCAAAGAGCTACTGCCCAATCAAATACAGTGAAATTAAATTAAAAGCCCTGAATAAAAGAGGATTTAATGCGTGACCTCATTAGGACTGTTTTCTTGTTTGTTGTGTCATTTTTATTTGTGTATTAAAAGATCTTGACAGTTAATCACATTACCATACTTTTACTTGCCATCCTTAAACTAAAAGGTTTTAGTCATTTACAAGCATGGATGCATTTAAAAAAAAAATCTAATAATACAAAAAATTCAAGGCCTACCAGACAAAACTTCCCCAAATGTTTGCTCCTAACAAACATTAATTTTTGTGCTTACAAAACTGCACTTAAAATATAAGAGTTGCTGGAATTAATGGATGTCAACTGAGTTGACATGCCTTAGTTTAAACAGACTCTCTCTCACACAATTTGGCTGCATTATTTCTTTTTGATTTTGACTAACAGGTTAAGAACTACTGAGAAAATTGTGTTTTCATTCAAAGCTTTTACTTAAGTAAGGTCAAGTTCTGCCACAATTTAGGATGAAAATTAATTGTGTTAAAAAAGAGGCTCATTAGATACAGTATCTGTATGCATGCATATATACTTAATGATTCAAGGTTGAACATGATAATAATTCTTTATTAGCTACAATGAAGCAGGTGCTACAGTTAAGAGACTGTGACACACTTCGCAGATTTTGGCTGTAAATCCTTGAGCCATTACTGAGTACTGTGTATTTGCAAGTAGTTTTATAGGAAAGTACTAAACTGCTTTAACTAAGATAAACAAATGCTTCTTGCAAACTAAAAGATAAACAGTTACATATAATCTGTCATAGTCTGAGCTATGCAAAGCTTAACATTTTCCAATATGATTGGAAACGAGGGTAGACCTAACCTATCTATCCAATGATATGCTATGGTGGTATTTCAGGTGTAATGCAGGTTTTAAATGTAATGCAGTGTTCTATTAATTTGGTCTTATTCACAATGATTGGGTGCAAGTGTTGTCAATTATGTGTGGCAAAACGTTTTTATTGAATAACAACAGACATTTGTTTTTTACACTCATTCTAATGATGAATCTGGATTATTCTACGGGAGGGCTGGCCACATGCCCATATTAAGTTATTAGCATAATACGTAGCCAAACCATTTTCATATAAAGGCTTTAAAATGGTTTTACATTTTGTCATAAATTTAGAAAAATAAAAGTGCCAATTTTTTTTTAAACCATAATTTCTGCATGAAAATGTTTGCATGCTGGATTTTATGCACACTATGTTGTGCTATTTTAATCCATTGGAAACATGATAAGAATATGCTAAATGCACAAACCATGGTGGATGATGTTACTTTTGTTTTAAATGTGTGAGTCTGAGGATGCAATAGCTTGTCCTATGTAGAATCACGGCAGTGCTGAAGCCTATCAAAGTTGTCTCGGGCCGAAGGCAGGGACACACTCTGGACAGATGGCCAGTCCATCAAAGTGCTAACACACACACACAGACATACACATTCACACTCTCACCTAAGGGCCATTTTGAGTGTCCAGTTCCCTTAACCTGCATGTTTTTTGGACTGAGGGGGAAACTGGAGAACCCGGATGAAACCCACTTCAGCACGGGGAGAACATGCAAACTCCACGCAAATGGGGTGATCCGAGATTCGAACCAGAGATCTTCTTGCTATGAGACGACATTGCATAAACATAAGCTCATAGTGTCAGCCTAAAAGAAAATAAATTGTAAATATGTTACCAAACACAGCCTCAAATTTCACCACACAAGACCAAACACATTTCCTAAGCAAGTACTGATGACAGCAACCACAAACTGCTTATCCGCCAGGGCCTTCCAAAACACACATATGATAATGCACATCTCTCAGATCACTACAGCATGTAATTGTCAAAAAACATAGAGGACAATCAAAGCTATCCTCAAAACAAAGTGTTACGACTCTGTAGAACATATTTTATTGTCATTTCTTTTTTCTAACAGCATTATATTGGAGATAAATATCTATAGTCGTATTTCTAATTTCCATCTTATCTCCAAGTTTTAGTTTGAGAATTTCTCAGGAAAGAATTGCATCCAGTAATTACATTGACCTTCTACATCAATGTTCCCTTTTTTACAATATTTTTATGATAATAAATGGCACACAGTTTTAAAAGAGTTTGCTGACATCTGAAAATTGCCCTGTCCTTGTTTCGAAGGGCTCTGCTACTCTGCTTTAATAAGTGAAATACATAATTACATTCTTCAGTTACAAAACATTTTGCCCCATAATGGTTTTTCATATCTTATATTCTCTGGCTGAGTAAAACCTTGATGTAAAGATTGTTAAAGTGCATCAACCTATTAATTTATAAGGGAATGTACACTGGTGGCCAAAAGTTTGGAATAATGTATAGATTTGACTGTTTCAGAAGGAAATTGGTACTTTAATTAACCAAAGTGGCATCCAACTTATTACATAGTATGTAAAAACAGATGTAAAATAAACAGAACCATCACTATTTGAAAAAGTAATTTTTGATCAAATTTAGACAGGACCCATTTCCAGCAGCCATCACTCCTACATTTTATCCTTGAGTAATCATGCTAAATTGCTAATTTGGTTCTAGAAAATAATTTGCCATCATATAAAACACAGTTGAAAGATATTTGGTTCATTAAATTAAGCTTAACATTGTGTGTGTTTTTGAGTTGCCACAGTATGCAATATAATGGCATGTCTTAAGTTCAATATTAGGTCAAAAATGCAAAAAAGAAAAGCTTTCACTAGAAACTCATCAGTCAATCACTGTTTTGAGACATGAAGGCTACACAATGCTTGAAATTCCAAACATTGAGTGGACAAAGAAACACAGATATTGGACATCAGTTAATTGGAAAAGAGTGTTAAAGATCTTAACCCCATTGAGCTTTTGTGGGATCAGCTAGAATGTAAGGTGTGTGAGAAGTGCCCGACAAGACAGCCACATCTATGGCAAGAGCTACAGGAAGCGTGGGGTGAAATGTCACCTGAGTATCTGGACAAATGACAGTTAGAATACCAAGGATCTGCAAAGCTGTCATTGCTCCATGTGGTGGATTTTTTGATGAGAACTCTGAAGTAGTTTAAGAAGATGTGAAAAAAAAAATCAAATTGTAAAAGTAATTTTTCACGTTATTAATGTCCTGAATATATTGTGATCAGTTCACTTTGGTGATTAAAAATACCAATTTCTTTCCATAAGAACAAATTCTGTACATTATTCCTGCCTTTTGGCTGCAAGTGTATATACATTTTAAGTCTTTTAACTTGTCAAAACGTCTCGGGTTACATGTGTAACCCTTGTTCCCTGAAAAAGGCGGAACGAGATGTTGCGCTGCTAAGTGCTACGGGGAACAGCTTTCGCTGTGAGCCGAGCTGAATAATGTGTGGAACACGTCAATGAACATTGACCGGAATTTATAGCATCGGCTGATGTAATCATTAGATGCACCTGAGGCCAGGCTATAAATGGATACGTCACAAGGTGTCGTCAGATACTTCTTTTTGAAGAGCAGTCCTGGGACGTCCCAGTGCGGCAAAGCATCGCAACATCTCGTTCCGCCTTTTTCAGGGAACAAGGGTTACACATGTAACCCGAGACGTTCCCTTTACAAAAGGCTTCACTACGATGTTGCGCTGCTAAGCGCTACGGGGAACGCAATACCCACGCCGCCACACTTGGGGCTGTCCGGACACCTACGGTTGTGCAGTGTACTCACAAAAACGCGAGAGGTCTCAGACATGAGCTTGAGATGTCGACTCAAGGGCATAAGAGCCCAGAGTAGCAAAGCATCTAACCCACAAAGTTCGATGAATGTGTGCGAAGAGAACCCTATCGCAACACAAACTTGTCATAAAAACTGATGAATGTGAGCGGAGAGGACCAGTCTGCCGCATCACAAACTTGTTCAGGCATGAGCTGAGATGTCGACTCAAGGGCATAAGAGCCCAGAGTAGCAAAGCATCTAACCCACAAAGTTCGATGAATGTGTGCGAAGAGAACCCTATCGCAACACAAACTTGTCATAAAAACTGATGAATGTGAGCGGAGAGGACCAGTCTGCCGCATCACAAACTTGTTCAGGCATGAGCTGAGATGTCGACTCAAGGGCATAAGAGCCCAGAGTAGCAAAGCATCTAACCCACAAAGTTCGATGAATGTGTGCGAAGAGAACCCTATCGCAACACAAACTTGTCATAAAAACTGATGAATGTGAGCGGAGAGGACCAGCCTGCCGCATCACAAACTTGTTCAGGCATGAGCCGAGATGTCGACTCAAGGGCATAAGAGCCCAGAGTAGCAAAGCATCTAACCCATAAAGTTCAATGAATGTGTGCGAAGAGAACCCTATCGCAACACAAACTTATCATAAAAACTGATGAATGTGAGCGGAGAGGACCAGCCTGCCGCATCACAAACTTGTTTAGGCATGGGCTGAGATGTTGATTCAAGGACATAAGAGTCCGGAGTAGCAAAGCATCTAACCCATAAAGTTCGATGAATGTGTGCGAAGAGAACCCTATCGCAACACAAACTTGTCATAAAAACTGATGAATGTGAGCGGAGAGGACCAGCCTGCCGCATCACAAACTTGTTCAGGCATGAGCTGAGATGTCGACTCAAGGGCATAAGAGCCCAGAGTAGCAAAGCATCTAACCCACAAAGTTCGATGAATGTGTGCGAAAAGAACCCTATCGCAACACAAACTTGTCATAAAAACTGATGAATGTGAGCGGAGAGGACCAGTCTGCCGCATCACAAACTTGTTCAGGCATGAGCTGAGATGTTGACTCAAGGGCATAAGAGCCCAGAGTAGCAAAGCATCTAACCCACAAAGTTCGATGAATGTGTGCGAAGAGAACCCTATCGCAACACAAACTTGTCATAAAAACTGATGAATGTGAGCGGAGAGGACCAGCCTGCCGCATCACAAACTTGTTCAGGCATGAGCCGAGATGTCGACTCAAGGGCATAAGAGCCCAGACTAGCAAAGCATCTAACCCATAAAGTTCGATGAATGTGTGCGAAGAGAACCCTATCGCAACACAAACTTGTCATAAAAACTGATGAATGTGAGCGGAGAGGACCAGCCTGCCGCATCACAAACTTGTTCAGGCATGAGCTGAGATGTCAAATCAAGGGCATAAGAGCCCAGAGTAGCAAAGCATCTAACCCATAAAGTTCGATGAATGTGTGCGAAGAGAACCCTATCGCAACACAAACTTGTCATAAAAACTGATGAATGTGAGTGGAGAGGACCAGCCTGCCGCATCACAAACTTGTTCAGGCATGAGCCGAGATGTCGTCTCAAGGGCATAAGAGCCTAGAGTAGCAAAGCATCTAACTCATACAGTTCGATGAATGTGTGCGAAGAGAACCCTATCGCAACACAAACTTGTCATAAAAACTGATGAATGTGAGCGGAGAGGACCAGCCTGCCGCATCACAAACTGGTTCAGGCATGAGCTGAGATGTTGACTCAAGGGCATAAGAGCCCAGAGTAGCAAAGCATCTAACCCATAAAGTTCGATGAATGTGTGCGAAGAGAACCCTATCGCAACACAAACTTGTCATAAAAACTGATGAATGTGAGCGGAGAGGACCAGCCTGCCGCATCACAAACTTGTTCAGGCATGAGCTGAGATGTCGACTCAAGGGCATAAGAGCCCAGAGTAGCAAAGCATCTAACCCATAAAGTTCGATGAATGTGTGCGAAGAGAACCCTATCGCAACACAAACTTGTCATAAAAACTGATGAATGTGAGCGGAGAGGACCAGCCTGCCGCATCACAAACTTGTTCAGGCATGAGCCGAGATGTCGACTCAAGGGCATAAGAGCCCAGAGTAGCAAAGCATCTAACCCATAAAGTTCGATGAATGTGTGCGAAGAGAACCCTATCGCAACACAAACTTGTCATAAAAACTGATGAATGTGAGCGGAGAGGACCAGTCTGCCGCATCACAAACTTGTTCAGGCATGAGCTGAGATGTCGACTCAAGGGCATAAGAGCCCAGAGTAGCAAAGCATCTAACCCACAAAGTTCGATGAATGTGTGCGAAGAGAACCCTATCGCAACACAAACTTGTCATAAAAACTGATGAATGTGAGCGGAGAGGACCAGCCTGCCGCATCACAAACTTGTTCAGGCATGAGCCGAGATGTCGACTCAAGGGCATAAGAGCCCAGAGTAGCAAAGCATCTAACCCATAAAGTTCGATGAATGTGTGCTGAAGAGAACCCTATCGCAACACAAACTTGTCATAAAAACTGATGAATGTGAGCGGAGAGGACCAGCCTGCCGCATCACAAACTTGTTCAGGCATGAGCTGAGATGTCGACTCAAGGGCATAAGAGCCCAGAGTAGCAAAGCATCTAACCCACAAAGTTCGATGAATGTGTGCGAAGAGAACCCTATCGCAACACAAACTTGTCATAAAAACTGATGAATGTGAGCGGAGAGGACCAGCCTGCCGCATCACAAACTTGTTCAGGCATGAGCCGAGATGTCGACTCAAGGGCATAAGAGTCCAGACTAGCAAAGCATCTAACCCATAAAGTTCGATGAATGTGTGCGAAGAGAACCCTATCACAACACAAACTTGTCAGAAAAACTGATGAATGTGAGCGGAGAGGACCAGCCTGCCGCATCACAAACTTGTTCAGGCATGAGCTGAGATGTCGACTCAAGGGCATAAGAGCCCAGAGTAGCAAAGCATCTAACCCATAAAGTTCGATGAATGTGTGCGAAGAGAACCCTATCGCAACACAAACTTGTCATAAAAACTGATGAATGTGAACGGAGAGGACCAGCCTGCCGCATCACAAACTTGTGCAGGCATGAGCCGAGATGTCGTCTCAAGGGCATAAGAGCCCAGAGTAGCAAAGCATCTAACCCATAAAGTTCGATGAATGTGTGCGAAGAGAACCCTATCGCAACACAAACTTGTCATAAAAACTGATGAATGTGAGCGGAGAGGATCACAAACTGGTTCAGGCCTGCCGCATCACAAACTGGTTCAGGCATGAGCTGAGATGTTGACTCAAGGGCATAAGAGCCCAGAGTAGCAAAGCATCTAACCCATAAAGTTCGATGAATGTGTGCGAAGAGAACCCTATCGCAACACAAACTTGTCATAAAAACTGATGAATGTGAGCGGAGAGGACCAGCCTGCCGCATCACAAACTTGTTCAGGCATGAGCTGAGATGTCGACTCAAGGGCATAAGAGCCCAGAGTAGCAAAGCATCTAACCCATAAAGTTCGATGAATGTGTGCGAAGAGAACCCTATCGCAACACAAACTTGTCATAAAACTGATGAATGTGAGCCGAGAGGACCAGCCTGCCGCATCACAAACTTGTTCAGGCATGAGCTGAGATGCCTACTCAAGGGCATAAGAGCCCAGAGTAGCAAAGCATCTAACCCACAAAGTTCGATGAATGTGTGCTGAAGAGAACCCTATCGCAACACAAACTTGTCATAAAAACTGATGAATGTGAGCGGAGAGGACCAGTCTGCCGCATCACAAACTTGTTCAGGCATGAGCTGAGATGTCGACTCAAGGGCATAAGAGCCCAGAGTAGCAAAGCATCTAACCCACAAAGTTCGATGAATGTGTGCGAAGAGAACCCTATCGCAACACAAACTTGTCATAAAAACTGATGAATGTGAGCGGAGACGACCAGCCTGCCGCATCACAAACTTGTTCAGGCATGAGCTGAGATGTCGACTCAAGGGCATAAGAGCCCAGAGTAGCAAAGCATCTAACCCATAAAGTTCGATGAATGTGTGCGAAGAGAACCCTATCGCAACGCAAACTTGTCATAAAAACTGATGAATGTGAGCGGAGAGGACCAGCCTGCCGAATCACAAACTGGTTCAGGCATGAGCCGAGATGTCGACTCAAGGGCATAAGAGCCCAGAGTAGCAAAGCATCTAACCCATAAAGTTCGATGAATGTGTGCGAAGAGAACCCTATCGCAACACAAACTTATCATAAAAACTGATGAATGTGAGCGGAGAGGACCAGCCTGCCGCATCACAAACTTGTTTAGGCATGGGCTGAGTTGTCGATTCAAGGACATAAGAGTCCGGAGTAGCAAAGCATCTAAACCATAAAATGTGATTAGTGTGCGCAGAGAGTGCCAACCTGCCGCACCACAAACTTGTTCGGTGTCAACTCAAGGGCGTAAGAGCCAAGAGTGGCAAGAACATCCAAACTATAAAAGTTTAATGAATGTGCGCGGAGAGGACCAACCTGCCACACCACAAACTTGCTGCAGAGGGAGACCTCTAGCCAAGGCTTTAGAGGAGGAGAGCCCTCTGGAAGAGTGCACCCTAAAACCTACTGGCGAAGCTTGAACGCGCGCCTCGTAGGCCCGGGCAGTAAGGTCCCTCACCCAAAGTGACAACCCGGTCACGGCTTCAAAGTGAAAACTGCTGCCCTGACTTTATGCCACTAGCAAATGCGGTGGACATAATTCTGAAGGGCACAGACTGGACAAAGTCTGAGTAGTCTTTAGCTGCTCCGGCATTACAAACGGCAGGGAGCAGAAGGCTTAGAGAATGACTGGCCAAGGGTCGAGAAAGGCACCTTGGGCAGGTAGTCAGGGTGAGGGTGCAATGAATGCTCTTGGTCCTACCTGGGGCAACTCAAAACAGGCCGGCAAAAGAGACAGAGCCTGTAGGTACCCAAGTCTCCTTAGAGACGTAATTGCCATATGAAAAACCATCTTGAGAGTCAGAAGTCTACGAAACGCTGACTCTAGAGGTTTTAAAAAGGGGGGTCTTACCCTATGAAGAGGTCCTAGCAAGGATGCCTCTTAGAGGGCACCCCGCCCACTAAGGCATGGCAAACCGAAGTGGAAGCCACATAGAACCTGGCAGTGGCGAGGCAATTGCCCGCTGACAGTTCTTTCCACAGAAAATCCAGAACTGAAGCAAACTGGCAGTTAGCTGGTTCTGTAATTTGAACTTATTAGAAGGAAACGCATGCAGGCGCATTTGTGCCATGTATGCGCCACCACGATAAGCATCCCCGAGGGGGGGGGACTGGGTGACTCGGGGAGAAGTAGAGGAGACATTGCGCTATCAACAGAGGCGAAGCGGTCCTCTTCTGCCCTGTAAAATCTATCCAGATCAGTTCCAAGGGAGGGAGCCCTAGCACTTGCAATGGTCTCGATAACTTCAGGAGAAAGCCCTGTGAACCTCAGTTGGTACCCTACAGGGGCCAAGCATGAAAGGTTTCACAATTCGGGCTGGGGATGAATATGCCCCCTGAGCCTGAGAAAGAAGGTCCTACCTGTTCGGAATCGCCCAAGGCGAGCCGTCGAGGAGAGATATTAACTCCGAGAACCATATCCTGTTTAGCCAGTGCAGCACCATTAATAGGAGGCAAGACCCTTGCTGGTGAACATTGCCAAGACTCCCGGGAGCAGAGAAACCGGGGAAAGAAACGCATACAGACGCATTCTGGGTCATGTATGTGTTTTAACGTCCAGACCCAAGGGGCTGGGTGATTTCAGGGAGAAGTAGAGGAGACATTGCGCTATTCATAGAGGCTAAGAGGTCCTCTTCTGCCCTAAGATCTCACCCAAACTTGTTCCAAGTGGAAAAAGCCCGGCATTTAAAAGGTCTCGATAACCTCAGGAGAGAGCCCTGTGTCCCTCAGTTGGTACCCTTAGGGGCCAAACATGAAAGATTCCACAATTTGGGGCAGGGATGAAATATTGCCCTGTGCCTGAGACAGAAGATCCTTCCTGTTCGGCATCGCCAAAGGCGAGCCGTCGAGGGAAGAGATTAGCTCCGAGAACCAAGCCCTGTTCGGCCAGCGCGGTGCTATCAGTAAGAGGCAAAAACCCTTGCTGGCGAACTCTGGGCAACTACTACCTTAGGGTGGAGTTCTTAACTCCCCCGTTGGTATGGACCATAAATCTGCTCCCATATACGGGCATCCAGGGATATAACTGACCTGAGTGACAGGAGCTTGCCCTGGGCCCTAAAGAGAACCCAACGTGTCAGAAATACAGCTGACAAGAACGTGGGTCTCCTTGATGATTTATGTAAGAGGCTACTGCTGCATTGTCCACCCGCACCAAGACATGGCAGCCTCAGGAGGAGGTATTTCAGGGCCAGAAATACAGCCATCAACCCGAGACAGAGACTGTGACAACCGAGCTGACGACCCTCCTATCCCCTTAAGCTGGACGACCACTTAAGGCCGCTACCCCGCCCATCAGGGAGGCGTCTGTCGTTAGCAGCCTGCGACAACAAGACGCACCTAGAGTGGGACCCAAGGCAGAAAACCGGGGTCTGAACCACATAGAAAGGGAACGAAGCCTGAGGCACGTAACCCTATTTAGCCTAGGGGTTTTGGCCCTTGGAAGAAATCCCCTGGCTTTTGGCCACAACAAAAACGGTCTCATGAGCAGAAGGTCCAGAGGGATCACTGTGGACGCATTCACCCTGAGACCTGGAAATCATTGATACTGATAACAGTGCAACCTTGACCTAGCCTGACTTTGCTCAGGGTGATCTAAATGGACTCGATCCTAGCGGGAGACAGTTTTGCCCGCATTGAGATTGAACTCCATACGATGCCCCGATAGACAGTGTTCTGAGTGGGAGAGAGGACGCTTTTCTTGGCGTTGAGCCTCAACCCCAGAGAAACAGATGAGCTAAGACGATGTCCCTGTGCTGAACTGCCAGTTCCTGGAACTGCGCTAGGATCAGCCAGTCGTCTACATAATTCAGAATGCAGATGCCCCAGAGTCACAAGGAGCCAGCGCTACATCATGCATTGTGAATGTGCGGGTAAAAAGGGCTAGGCTGAGTGAAAGAACCTGACCCTGGAAGACTTCGCCCCCAGAAGTGAACCTCAGGAACTTTACATGTTGTGGCAGAACTTCTAAATGAAGTATAGAAGTGCGTCATAAGATCTATGGTGACGAGCCAAACGAGTTGTAGGGCTTGAGACACGACCGTCTTGACAGGCATCATCTTGGACTTGAACACCCACGGGTAGTTCAAGCTTTAAGATCTAAGCCAGACGCCACCCCTCACCCTCCATGGGAAACGGGAACTATTTAGTGTAATAACCTAACTCTCTTTCTGGAAGGGGAACACATACCATGGCCCCTTTAACCAGGAGATTGAGTTATATATTTTTTTTTACATAAAAAGAAATCCGGTTCACGGTAGTGAGAACATGCCGTTGAAACACGGAAAAGCGGCGAGTGAATTAAATCCTGACGCCCTTATAAGAAAATAATATATCCAGCAGAAGTTCCCACGCTGCCAGGATCTCTGAGATGGGTATTATATTTTAACACTTCTTGTTGAGGGGTTGTCGAGTGTTTCGAGTCCTGAATAAAATGCAGGAACAGCGAAAACACCCAACTGGGAGGAACAGCATAGTGTGCAGAGCAGCATAGTGTGCAGAGCAGCACCAGCCTGACCTGCTGCTTGATAAGCCCTTCCCACTAAAGTGGAGGTTGTCCTACAAGGCTTTGAGGGAGAGAGGGCTTCTTAAGTGACGATGCCGAGCCCGGCGAGAGATAGCCCATAGCGTCTCTTCGACCGGCGGCATCACTGAATACCGCCGTGCCTCAGCACCCACGACAGTCGAATATAATGACGTCGAGGGTATGTGAACACGGGAAGAAAATATATATATATATATATATATTTTTTTAGGGGTTCTCCATGAGCAAAAAAAGCTCTTAATGGAGGTTTATCAAAGAAGGGAAGGAACCCATGAGGCGTTCCCTTTCTTAGACTGGAAGATAAAATCTATCCCCTAATTTGGAGCGTTTGGGGGTCTCTTTTTCGCGTGGCCAGACCAATCTGGCAACCGCACGAGTAACAACATCGAGCAGTTCCTCCGTAGATTTTTTATCGCGGACGGAAAGCTCGGAGGCGGGAAGAGAATAGCGATCCACCTCATGATCCGAGAAGCGTCGAGATCATGTGAAGAAACAGCTGGGTTTGGGGAGAGAGTGAGAGAAAGGGATCAACCCGTCTCTTGCTCCTCAGCCAAAACCATGCAAGAGCCCCACGAACGATCTTCTTTTCGAGAGTGCTGACTCCCGGAAGCAAGCGAGGCGAGCACGACGCACTCTGCCTGTTAAAGCAAATCGCAGTGCTCGCACCCACCCTGCTGCAACACGAGAGCAGCGTGCTCCCAAACAAACAGTAAAAACTGATGTGCGTCGTCAGAAGAGGGGAACACGCACCGTTTGCGGCTTTCAGTCATTCCCTCTTTTTTTTAGAAATATATATATATAATATTTTCTCAACAGAAGAGAAAAGAGAACAAAGAACAAAGTTCACTGCACACTGTCTAACTGATTCTAACTCCTAACAGAGGAAAGAAAGTTTTGACAGGGTGTGTGAAACACACAGAAACAGAATCGCTCTGAAAAAAGAGTTTCTGACGACTCCTGGTGACGTATCAATTTATAGCCTGGCCTCAGGTGCATCTAATGATTACATCAGCCGAGGCTATAAATTCCGGTCAATGTTCATTGACGTGTTCCACACATTCAGCTCGGCTCACAGCGAAAGCTGTTCCCCGTAGCGCTTAGCAGCGCAACATCGTAGTGAAGCCTTTTGTAAAGGGAACTTAAGTTTTTCACAAATTTGTAATCATCTTCTTGCCCTCACTAGTTCATTTAGGTCCTGCAGCATGATAAATACATTTTTAAATGTACAAATACTGCATGAGCAGTGTTGGGAGTAACGGAATATATGTACCGGCGTTACGTATTCAGAATTATGAGTATCTGTATTCCGTTACAGTTACACTTTAAATAGTTGGTATTTAGAATACAGTTACATTGTTGAAATCAATGGATTACATGACGATACTTTTCTGTTTCACGAGTTTATTCACTCTCTAAATAAATTAAGGCAACTCTTTCCCAGAAGCCCCAACATGAAAACCAAAAAAAAAAAATGCGCGGTTTGCCGCTTGCGTGCGTGATCAGTCAATGGAGTTGGAAGAGGATCAGCAGGAGCTAGAGATGGACCCGGAACAACAGCAGAGCAAGAATGCATTTTTATCTTGGAAATTTAAACAGCACTTCACGTTAAAGAAAGAGAAGGGAGGGGGACGAAATATAACTGTGCAGTGCAACCTCTGCTTGCCAGCAACTAACCTCCTTTCAGCATCCAGAGACTCCACCTCCAACCTCAAGAAACATCTTAAAGTAAGTTTTTTATTTTTATTTTTTTTTATCAACGTTAGTCGTCTGCTGTAGTTTTACTGGTCACCTTGCTATTTTATAGTTATATCCGGTAGCTACCTGCTTAGTTGACGTGCGCGACTTACTTCACATTCTCCTATGTGCTGATTTACTAGCCCCAGAGCCGTTGAAAGACTGACTAGCCCCGTTTCACATGCTAGTTAACATTAGGGTGACCATACGTCCTATTTTTCCCGGACATGGCTTCTTTTTTTACCTAAATAAATGCGTCCGGCCGCCCATTTCTAGATCGCCCAAAATGTCGGGGATTCGGCTTTTGCTTTACAGTCGCCATTCATTATGTTTACACCTTTTGTATCAATCGGACTGAATTCATTCAGATCGATGAAACTGAATGTAGTGTTTACATGAACGCTAAACAAGTGATTGGTTTGATAGCGACCTAGAAGCCCACATAAGGAAAGTAGGCCTATACAAGAGAACATCAGAAGCACTGAAATCTTTTTTTTTTTTTTTTTTTTACTGAAACAGTTTTTTCTGTACATTTTTTAATTTTCTTTTAACCAATGGCCAAGAAAAGAAACTGTGTCATGTAAAAGGTGTTAAAAGCTAGACTTTTTTTATTATTATAATTTGTTTGTCATTATTCTATTGTTGCAGGCAAAAAGTTGAATGGAAATTATAATATAGCCTAGTTGCAAGGTCGTTAATGCATTTGTCAAGATATACATAACGTGTTTAAATGCTTCCACGTGGTTTTAGTTGCATGCATGTAATATGCATGCTTCTGTTGTTATAGCATACTCATACCACTTGGCTAGTAAAATGGGTTCAGGATAATGCTACAACAATTTCAGTGTTATTAATTTGTGCTCTTTCTGTCTTTCTTTATTTCAGAGGAAACATTCCAGTGTCTTGCAAAGAGCAGAAATGGCATCAGATGATGGTGGTGAACAAAGTGCCATGCCAACCCCACCTCCTCTCAAACAAGCAACACTCAGCACCTCAGCAATCACCCAAAGGAAAGTAAACTCCTTGGTTCTTGTGTTCATAATTGCAGATGTGCAGCCCTTTTCCTTAGTGGAGAATGCCTCATTCCGTGAGATGATTGCAGGAATTAGTGGGGGTAGGACACCAATGTGCAGAAAAACATTGATGCAGCGCATTGAAAGGGGATCTCAAAATATGAAGGAGGCACTTACTGAAACACTTCAGGATGTTCAAACCATGTGCACAACAGCAGATATATGGACGGCTCATCATAGGAGTTTCATGGGAATCACGTGTCATTGGATTGAGCCAGAGACATTAGATCGAAAGTCTGTTGCTTTGGCATGTGAAAGGATAAGGGGCCGCCACACCTATGATGTCATTGCTGCCAAAGTTAGTCAGATTCATGCAGAATTCCAGATCCAAGGCAAAGTCAGTGCCACAGTCACTGACAATGGTAGCAATTTCGTTAAGGCGTTCACTGAATATGGAGCGTGTGAAATGGATGATGAGATGGATAGCACAGATGATGTGCAGTTTGCTGATGTCTCTGCAGTTCTTCAGGAGGAGCAAGAGGAAGAAGAGCTAAACTTTTTTTTGCCACCTAACCATCGATGTGCTGCGCATACTTTGAATCTTGTTGCCACGACTGATCTTGACAAAGCTGCCTCACAGGGTTTTTCTCGAAAATTATACAGAAGTGCAATGTCTAAATGTGCGGCAATCTGGAATAAGGCTCATCGCTCATCAGGTGCTGCTGAAGCAATTGAGGAAATTGCCCAAATGAGATGTTTGGTACCTTCAGTGACTAGGTGGAGCTCAGAGTATCATGCAATCGAGAAGTTGATGAGTCTCACTGAGAGTCAGCTCAATGGAATCTGTGACCAGCTGAAAGTGGCCAAACTGCATCCTCAAGAGACGATGTTTCTAAAAGAGTATATAGCCATTCTGAAACCTCTTGCCTACTCAATCAACCTGCTCCAGGGAGAAAAGAACTGTTACTTTGGATACATAGTTCCCACCATTGTCAGCCTAAAAGCCAAGTTAGCTGAAAAGTTGACCCAAGTGCAGTTCTCAACCCACATCCTCTCAGCTGTTATAAAAGCCATTGACACTCGATTTGGGCAGGTGTTGGCCTCCCATGAGGCAAGGATGGCAGCTTCCACCATCCCAAAGTTTCGACTGTGGTGGCTTGCTGATGAAGAGGGGGGAGCCATTAAAACAGCAATGGTCCAAGAGACTCGTCTTCTTCATACAGAGCCTTCTGAGGATGCCGGCACCACTGTAAATGCAGGTAATCCAGAAGATGACAACTTCTTCACTTTTGAGACAACACAGGTGACAAGTTCATCAGCGGAGGAAGAGGTGCGGAGGTATCTCCAGGATCCAGACAAGTCATTGGCTTCATTGAAGATGTATCCACGGATCAGATCCCTCTTCTTAAAGTACAATACTACTCTGCCATCAAGTGCTCCTGTCGAGCGGCTTTTTAGCCAGGGAGGACTTATTTTCACTCCACATCGTAACAAAATGACAGATAAGCACTTTGAGCAGGCTCTCCTGCTGCGATACAACCGACCCTACTGGAGTGTTGACATGTAGGTAGATGGCTCAAAACATATTGGTCTTTAGGTTCACAGGCATTAACAGGCAATGCATGTCAATTGACAGTGTCATTATTCTTGTAAAACAAATTGTCTTTTTTTCACCTGACATTCATATAAAATCAACACCTTACATGTGAATGTTATGCAAATGTTATGTTCAACTTTGACATTTTGGCTAGGTTTTTGCTGCTAGCCTTTGTTGATACATTACCAATAAGTAATGTTGTTTTTTCAATATAACATGGTTTCATGTGGGTAAAATTGTATTTGGTGGCGTAGTTTAAAAAAATACAAATTATTTCTGGTGCTTTTATTTAAAGGTGATAAGTTGCAACACCTATGCGCTTAGTTGCTCAGTGGGTTTTTTTCTTTCTTTTTTTTATATAATGGCAAATTCTGTACAGACAGAATATTTTATTTGTCTATTTTCACACTTTTAACAGCT
This sequence comes from Xyrauchen texanus, assembly GCF_025860055.1. Lineage (NCBI taxonomy): Eukaryota > Metazoa > Chordata > Actinopteri > Cypriniformes > Catostomidae > Xyrauchen > Xyrauchen texanus. The sequence goes on along the minus strand of NC_068296.1, from coordinate 10,475,143 downwards.
GAGTAAATAAAGAAACTAAAAAGGTAAAATTGGACAATTCTTCTCTTTTTTTAACCAAGCAAAACATATTTTGCATAAACATACCCTTATAGTCTTTGTTCCTACAGCAAATTATAATATATTGCACTTTCAGGGAGACTTGAGCCTAACACATTCAGCCATTTGGAAAAAGAAAAACACACCAAATTAGGCCTGTTTAGTAAGCAGGATTTGATGGCCGCATTCCTGCACTTATATAATGCAATTCAATGTAGAAGTAATCCAAGTATTCAGAATACAATACTCAGATTGAGTAATGTAACGGAATACGTTACAAAATATATTTTTGGGCATGTATTCTGTATTCTGTAACGAAATACATTTTGAAAGTCCCAACACTGTGCATGAGGTCATAAAGATGCATGTAAAATATTTATGTAATAATTCAGAAAATGTGGTAAAAATAGTTTTAGAGCGTAGAGTCCATCCACTTTGTGCAATGTTTTGTTATTGATAAAGTGAACATGTGTATATTTCCATTTAAATTGCCTTGTATTGATAAAAATGGTGTGCATGATGATGTCATGCTTAAAAAAAAACACTTTGTTGCGTAAGTTTATAAATCTGCCCTTAAGCCATTTCCATAGAGAAATGTGTGTATATCGCTATTTGTGTACCTTTCGCCTTCCAGATGTCCCCAATTTATTTCCCCGAAGTCTTTGTAAAATGGGGAGAGTATTGACACAATTAATTGAAATTAGCCTGCTTGATGTCATTTTTATTTAATAAATAAATGCAATCAGAAGAGGAGGAATTGCAATCAAAAGGGAGAAGTTGCCCTTCTGATAGGACTGTAATATTGGTCCTAATGTTGCACCTATCACAGGCTGCCACCGGTTCCAACCCTAAAGCGAATTGTCATGGCCCCGTTCAAGCTGGCAACCTGCACCAAGTAGTGGGGAAAACTTTCATTCTTAGTATAAGGACCATCCATCGATGTGTATATGATGTGTGCACAGCTATTAAAAGAACAACTGATGCTGTGTAATATCAGGGTTTACATATGATACATTCCTAATATTCGATAGGCCAATTTGAACAACCCTCTAATCTAAAGCATCGCCATCACAACTGCATTATGTCCTGGATATTTGTACAGCAACTTTTAATGACAAACTGAACTTGATTGTCATCTAAAATGTATTTAATGTCATTATGCAATTTACAGTTTCTGAAGAAGCTCAGCAAATACGAGGTTAACGAGGGTTCCCCGTCTGTCGCTCACTTCGACGTTGTGTCGAAGAAGCGACACTATGGGTCTCTCTTGAGCGCCGAATATAGATCTGATATATGAAAAAGGCCAATGAGAAGTTGGCAGACAGTATTTGCATACCCCGCCCCCGGACATACAGGTATAAAAGCGGGGAAATACGTCGAGATCATTCAGAAATTTTCTTCGGAGCCGATGGTCGTGTATGCAGCGAGCTGCGAGTCACACACTGGTCGTCCAACCTCTGAGTGCGATTGCTGTTGGATCTACGGCGCATATCAGTGGCTTTCTCCTTCTCTGCACGGCAGTGCAGTTTGCCCCTGGGCGCTTCGACAGCGCAGTTAAAAGAGTTAGTTTCTCTAAAAGAGCAAATACACAGCTGGCGTTGAACGTCCTTTTCAGGACGTGTCTTTTTAAAGACGTCTTTCCGCCTCTGTGTAGTTTCTGGATGCGGTTGATTTCTCCCCACCTCTGACGGTCATAAAAGCTGCCTCACGTGCCTGGGCTGCGATCACACGCAGGCAGCGTTTTATGAATGGTTCATGTTCTCAGTGCGAGACACACATGTGATCCTATGACCACGACCAGGCTACGTGTCCAAGGTTCCTACCACGCCCTTCAGAGACCAGGTAGTGAACCTGCAAGCGCTGCCCCGGGAGGAGGCAGACCCAGCCCCTTCGTTGCTGTGTCTGGTACGTGCTTTGCGTACCTACTTGGACCGCACTCAGAGTTTAGACGTTCTGAGCAGCTCTTTGTCTGCTTTGGTAGACAGCGGAAAGGGAACGCTGTCTCCAAACAGAGGCTTTCCCACTGGGTAGTGGATGCCATTTCATTGGCCAATCACACCCAGGCCGTCCCCCCCAATTAATTTGTTCTCCATGATACGAGATATTTGCATTGGCACTGCTGAAAGTGTCATGACACAGATGTGTTTGCACCATCGGATCTGTGCAAGTATGCCATTAATACCAATCCATAACAGTGCGAGTAATGCTTCTCATACAATGAATTGGCTTTCATAGATGTATACCTTGTCGTCAAGATTAACACAGGCCAAAAATTGGGGTAAATTCTGTCATATGACACTATTTTGGAATTAATGCAAATTTTCACAACAAAAACTGTTTCCAAACCAGTTTCTTTTGCAAAATGTTAAGGTCAACATAGAGTTCATGCACTAAAGTTAAATGGAAAAATATTATGTTGACACTATAATCGCAGGCAAATTGATTACAAGGTGTATCATCATCTAGTTTTTAGTGTCAGCTTGTCAGTAAGACTAACAAAGCAGTCCTGTTATAATACTGTCATCTGTGTGCATCTTGGGAGACGGAGCTATTTTCATATTTCTCTGCAATAGCACACTGCCTCTCAATTTTTTCCAGCCTTGTCTATCTCTTTCTGCTTTCTAATATTATTTGTGAGAGCTTACTCAGTTTCCTTAATTGGCTTGTGCTGGCCTGCATCTCCATGACTTATTGATCTCTGCTCCGAGCTTCCACTTCAACTAATCATTTAGCAATTTAAATGTTTGTCTTTGACCAGAAGGCTACATCTCAGTTGAGGCATCACTTCAGAGTATAGGCCCAAAGGACCCACGTACGTAAAATGTGGAAGTTCTGTTTTTAATGTAAGGACTTGGCAGAAAAATGCCATCCAAGACCTCTGGCTCCCACGAGTTGGAACTCATTGTGCCCTGATGGAGTATGCTTTCTGTGCTAGCGAGCCCTGAGTTGAACTGACCCTAGTGAATACTTTATTTCCAGACCTACTGGCCCAGATGATGGGTTTTTCCAAATGGCTGCATGTAGTCACAAAAGTGCAGTCCAGTACGAGCAGGCAGAAATCAGTGATGAGTCACCTTTTTCTGACACCTCTATGTTTTCTATCTCTCCTTGGCATCTCTCATGAAACGATGCATAACTGAACATGTATTGATGAGTAGCCAGGAATATCTAACCAGGCACTAATGTTGCAAAGTGGTAGGTTCAGAATTAAATACTAGTATATTGATATCACAAGACCTATCAAAAGATATTTGTGACATAGCCTCATTGCTGCATGTTTATTTAAAGAAAGAGGAAGGAGACAGACCACTCAAATAAATGTGAGAAAGTGTAATGTTCAATACAGCTGCTGTAGGAACAGAAGTCCTGCTTTCCCTTCAAGGCGCTTAAAAAGAGGCATCACCTGTATGTTTACTCTAGAATTCTGCAATTGCAAATTCTATTTTTAAATAATATTTAATTTTAGATGGACAGGGAAAATAAATAAGCTGTAGTCAGAGGATTGTTAGTTAGCTGAATTGGAATTAGCCTCATTGACGCTGCCATAAAAACGTAGAGCGAGCCTCTTCTCAGAGAGCCGGCTTCTATCTCCTTGTGTGCAAACACACTGGCATCCTTGCAGATCCAGGAGCAGAGCAGGGAGGGTCTGGCCGAGTTTAAATGCATGCCAGACCCACACCCCCAGCACGAATGAGATTCTACGCCAGGGGATTGGAGCATGCGTAGCGGAATGATCCACCTCTCCCTCTCATCATTGTAGCCCGTCTCTTAGGGACATCCTTCAGCGAGGCTCACGAAGGGAGTTGGGAAGGAGAAGAGGCACATAATTAATAAGCCTCATTGGGACAGGGGATGATGAGGCACACCTGAATTGGATGGAGCCTCATCAACGCTACCATAAAATCAAAGGCCGTCTCTTGCTCATCCTGCCACAATATTTAATTTTAGATGGACAAGAAAATAAACAGGCTGGAGATGCTGTACAACACAACATAGGGGCAGCATTTTAAGTCCACTACATGTGTCACATGCACGTTTAGGGAGCTACAGTATCTGGTTTTGTGCAGTCTAGATTTGTTTTTTGTGTCAAACTTGCCAGAACTCGTTTTGACATCTGCTCTAGGCTTGCTCTTGATATAGCCTAGTCTAGAGAAAGAAAAAAATTATAATCTGAAGCTACACTTTTAATAAGTTGCAAACTACATTGAAGATATTTAAAGAGGAAAATAGTTTAAATAAAAGTCAGTGAGAATATATTATTTATTTAATTAACCTCGTTACTGGAAAATCTACACCATTGTGAAATAGCTGAGCTATTTTAGAATACCATAAACTACTGAAGTATTAAATAACATTGATAGATTTAGTTAGTAACTCCCAAACACTGTTTATTACTTGTAGACTGCTACTGATGGTGCTACTACAGTATATTATTTTAAGTGTTGGATATTCTTTGTACAATTGTGCTTTCCACCATTAAATAATGATGTTAGTAATTAGGTTACTCGAGAATGTTGCCAAACATATTATGAAATAATATGCCTATTGCAAAATGTTGTATTCGGGCTTGCATCTTGTTTGTGAAACGCCTACAGAATGTTGTGCTTGTATGTGTCAGGGATTTAGGGGCCTTCATAAAAAACCTTGCATATTGGCCTGACTTACTATGCCACCGCGAGTACACTAAAGATAGCAGAGGTCCGGGAATATGAAAGAGGGTTGCTGAAACCTGTGTCAACATTTGCACTTATGCTCTTCGTGAGATTTGACTCAGTGATGATGATGTGTCCCTGAGCTCCTTAAGAGGCTCTGGGTTAACAGGCTGATGTCTACAGCATGCCCTCAGAAACATAGCTGCTGCCTTCCATCTTATTACTGTTAAATGCATTCTGTGCTCTTCTGTAGACATCTCAGAGCCCTGTTTTAACCTCTCCAATTATAGGGTGTTCATTAAAGAGCAGGTTTTCTGTTTTTCAGACTGACCTGGGAGGAACTGGGTCAGTTGGGAGCTTTATGGCCATTAAACTGTATATGATATGATAAAGACAGAAAATAGCACTTACCGAATGAAGGCGAGAAATGAACTGTGATTCACATGCTGTCCCTTATTAGGGACATAAACTGAGAATGATGGTGGAATAAACAAAACAAAATTGTAATTGTCTATTACTTACCAATTGATTCAAATGCCCCAAGCACTCTTTATTTATTTATTTATTTATTTTAATAATTTTAATTAGGACAGACCATTGTTACAATGGCTAATTGTCACACTCTTTACTCCAGTGACTATTTCTAAATGTTTTTTTAAAGGGAATAATTCACTTATAAATAAAAATATTTAATTATTTACTCACCCTTGTTTTTCCAAACACGTATTACTTTCTTTCTTCCATGGAACACAAAAGGAGATGTTGAACAGTGTAATTGCTATTGAATAGTGTTATTTTCAGGAAAAAATTAACAAATAGAAAGTTAATTGAAAGTTAATTGAACACAAATTATGCCATGATCTTTTGTGAAAACCAATTATGGTGACTTTTTATAGCCTATTATATGCTTTGTCACAAAACCAAACAGTAAAACAATTATGAAACACAAAATTCATGAAACAGCAAACATGTAATATCAAGCAATTGCTTTAGCCAAAATACTGGAAATACTGTAAAATTATGAAAAATACCCTTGGCCTACAAATGTATTTCAACTTTTCAGTAAAAATCAACCTTTATAATATAGTTGACCCTTGCCATGGCTTAATGTATGCCAGTATGGTTTTATTGTGTCCACTTGGGATTTTATTTTAGAGTACAGAATTTAAAACAAAATTATGACAGCTTTGACTTTGTAATGACTTGTGAGGGACAGGAGGAGCAGGCAGACAGGTGTGTCAGATCCAAACGCAGTTTATTACAGAATTGACAAGATAAACAAACACAGGAACAAATAAAAATATCCACAAGGGGAAAAGGAAACTAAAATACAGGCTGGAACACAGGAGGGGTGCAGATAGCGAACATCCACGGAGGAAGGGGTATCCGCGAACGGGGAAACATGAACAGCAGAGAAATCCGTGGAAGAACTGGCAGACTGCAGGGAACATAAACAAGAGCGAACAGAGAATTACACAACGTAACCATGAAACATGAAACGTTAACGCACGACAAAGGGAAGGGAAAACAGCGGGGTTTAAATAATGAGACACGGTAATGACAAAATGATGGACAGGTGCGGACAATAACACAGTGATGGGGCCGGAAAGGACGGGAAGAAGGGAAGTGTAGTTTTTCACAGAGACAGTGAAACACGGGCGGACAACAAGGAAGACATGACAGGAAGCGTGAGCGGTGAGACAGAAAACACAGAGCAGACAACAAGGGAGCGTGACGTGGACGTGACTAGTGACGGGTGAAACAGAAAACATGGTACAGACAACAAGGGATCGTGACACGGAACGTGATGAGTGACAACGGAGAACACGGACAACACGGGATCATAACAGACTTTGAGTTTGAAACTAACATACAAAACCAGGCATACACCTAATTTATCCATCAACTCACAATTAGGCTGCTTTAGTTAGGCCTGCCGGAACCAGAACCAGGTATCATGATCTATAACTCTGCAAAGCAAATCAATGGCATCTACGCTAATATAATTCTATTATTTTACCTGTCTCAACCTTGGGATTCCTATCCAACTCCGTTCCTATTTGTGTCAGACTCCACTGTGTCTCTGAGTGATCAATACTAAATGCAGCCGGTGCCAGCCAGACATCACTTCAGTCTATTATGATGGACTTCAGGGGATGCACTGATGCCAACTCCAACCATAAGTCATGGGATACTTCATATGCCACTGCATGAACCTTGGATTTAGGATAGACCTCACCGTAATGAACTGCCGGTTGAACTGTGATGAACCACACTGATCTCTGCCTGCATCACCTTTTATAATTATGGACTTCTATCTTAAAATGGAATACATAGACTAACAATTAATTGCCAACAAAACCCTTCATCAGCCAATTAACAAAGGACAATGCATCTAAAGTATGTGAACTTCTGCTGTTAGTCCAGTATGAACTTCAGAGACATTAGTCATTAATATTACATTTCATACAAAATCTTTGTTTAAACACTGGCCTTTAACACTTACTTAGTTTACTAATTTTAAACCATGATACATAAGTAATATTGGCATTATATGCATGCTGGTAGCCAGAAGGAACTGGTCCCCACAGTGAGTCTGGTTTTTCACTAGGTTATTTTTCTCCATTAACCAACATCTTATGGAGTTTTGTGTTCCTTGACACAGTCGCCTTTGGCTTGCTTTCTAGGGTTCTAAATACAATTATAATTTAATTGTAAATTGCATATAATAATAAATCATCATATTTAATCAAACTACACAATAATGCCTCTAAGACTTTATAGATATTACAGTTTTATTTTGCATTAATGCATGAATTTCTGTAAAGCTGCTTTAAGATGTGTGAGGTGAAAAGCGCTATACAAATAAAAATGACTTGACTTGCTACAGTACCAATGAAATATATCACTTTAAACAATGTCCCCTTGTGACTATTACGGTAACCCACCTGGTCTCTATCACAATTTTATGTTGTCTTACTTTTTATGTTTCACTCTTTAGGCTTACTGAAACATGTTACCACACACACAGCAATGATTCGAAAATCAGAAACAGTTAATATAAGTTAAACCATGATGAATGATTAAAAACGGCTCTAACTGGAATCATAATTTTTCAAAGACTTACTAAGATCTCATGCATATGAGATTTGTATATCCTAATTCCCAGCCTCTGGTGACAAACATGGGCAATTTAACAAATCAAGCCTTACTGTCTCTGCAAATGTTTTGACTTGTAATTACCCAGACATCCTCTCTTTTCCTCACCCTTTATCCAAATGTTGCCAATATTTCACCCAATTAACCTCAGCACTCGCACAACAGCGTTTTAAGTGTGTTTATCAGTTTGAAATATGAGAGTATAATAGACATGTATGTGTGTGTACAGTATGTGCTTGTGAGTATGGGTGCTAAATAAAAGAGCATATTTAAATAAACCATGCCTAAATTGTTTACAAATAAAGTGCTTGATTGATGGCTGCAACATTTATAAAAAAAAAAGGTTAGACGCCATCAATCATACCTGCTCAAACTAGAGTGGACAGACAAAAACAAATACATACATACAAACTGCCTCTCTCTCTCTCTCTCTCTCTCTCTCTCTCTCACACACACACACACACACACACACACACACACACACACACACACACACACACACACACACATGTTGTGTTTCCATGTTTTATGGGGACTTTCCATAGACATAATGGTTTTTATACTGTACAAACTTTATATTCTATCCCCTAAACCTAACCCTACCCCTAAACCTAACCCTCACAGAAAACTTTCTGCATTTTTACATTTTCAAAAAACATAATTTAGTATGATTTATAAGCTGTTTTCCTCATGGGGACCGACAAAATGTCCCCACAAGGTCAAAAATTTCGGGTTTTACTATCCTTATGGGGACATTTGGTCCCCACAAAGTGATAAATACACGCTCACACACACACACACACACACACACACACAGAGAGATATAAAAGCTTTTCATTTTTAAATATCCACCCCAAATCCTTCCAAAACAGTCTACATATAGCCGACTTCAGTTATTTAAGGAAAATGGTTTACTCGATAAACATCAAATTAATTGCTTTGAAATTTTCAAGGGACATGAATCAAAGGCAGGAGTGGATACAAAGTAAATTAAAATCACTTGACTGGATGAAATACTAAATTAGCCTGAAACACAATGTTGTAACACATTTGACCTTTATGCCCCTGAGCTATGAAAAACGGACTTCAGTCTATGCAAAACAGGGTATCATCATCACCCTAAAAGGGTGGGAACGCAATTAATGAAGCTGACAACCCTATCTAGAGTCTTATGTAATTATGTTCTAAATCTGCTCCCTAAAACAGACTGCTATTTCTTATACATATTTTTATACTATAAAATACACATATGCTCTCACCCATGAACAGTAACATTTTCAAATGTAGTATCATCTGAAATGGAACACTAACATTTTTATAAAACACTGCCTTTTGTGATTCACAGAGATATCACAAGTCTTCAAGTGTCTTTGAATAACATTCATGAGTCATATGAACTACTTTAATTGTGTTTTTATGGTTCTTTTATGTCATTTTTTGAGCTTGACAGTAAGAAAACGACTAACACACAGTATTGGATTTGGATCGGACTCGTCGGACCGATACCCGATCCGTCTAAAGGATTCAGTCTCGGAGCGGATACCGATCCTGGTATCGGATCGGTGCATCCATAATTATATTTTTAATGAAACTGCTCAAAGAGTACTTTAAGACATTACACACTTTATAATGTTCTGTAAAGCTGCTTGAAACACAATACAAATAAACTATAAACTATACACTACACAAATAAAAATAAAAAACTACCATTTATCATATTTAAAATACTTATTTTTGCACATTATCATTGCAAAGCTCATTCTCCAGGTGTCCAGCTTCAATGTGTCAATGCCACATCGAAATAAATTTCTTAATTTGGACGGTCCAGGTGGATGCTGCACACTGGTGGTGGTTGAGGAGATTCCCCCTATACTATGTAAAGCGCTTTGAGTGCCTAGAAAAGCGCTATATAAATGCAAGAAATTATTATTATTATTAATTTGCATCAGAAGTTCACATCAAATCATGCAAAATCAAAAATACTAAAGTTTTAGTATGTAAAGAAGTGCACACACCTGTTCAATCATACAAACTCTGCTGAATATCACGTCAGTGCTTCTATTAAAAATATCTATTACAATTTTTGTCAAAAGTTTCCACATTTAGAAAAATGTTGATCGATTCTCATATGTTTACTAAAAAAAAAAAAAAAATCTTTCATGTTTTCTGGTAAATTATGCCTTCGGAAAAACATTTAGCTGTGAAACTCATATGTGTGTTGTATAATTGGGGGATCTTTTTGGGGGTTAAGAACACAACAACGGGTTCCCCCACACAAAGTTTTGCTTATGTACACTACACAACTTTCAAAGACATCGGATTGTGGTACTGTTCATATAACACAACAGTCTCTCTTGTCATGGAAGTTTTAGTGTTTTCAAATTACACGAGGAATCGGCAACAGGGGTGAACACATTACAAAACATTTCACTATTGACGAATCCCCAACGACTCTGCCTGGACTCCAAATTACATTTCACAAAAGAGTACAAGCGAGAAGTGATACGAGAATTACACAAGAAAGAAAACAAATGCATGATCATGTTATGCATTTCAGAATATGAAATGTATGTTTTTAATCACCTAAAGGCTTATTGGATACAATATGAATAACTACCTCCTACTGACAAATTTATCTATTTGCTTACCTGACTGTCCAAGAGAATTGGCTATTTCTCTCCAACTCTTCTCTTTCTCCACCCGGTTGTGGTACAGTTCAGATGACACATCAAATCTTGTGCTCCTGCCAATGTTTCACAAATTGTTCCTCCATTTCTTCGGTCCAATGAGACTTTCTTGATACCGTAGACATGCTAGTTGATGTTCTGTTGCAGGTACATCATGACTCCTCCCACTGAAACTTCCAATGACCCGTTTCTTGCTCTCTCATTGGCTGTAGGTCAACGCTGCAGTTGTAGTCAGTCAAAACATATTTCACATAGCACAATTTGGAATCGCAGACAGGTCCAGATATTTAACATTCTAGATATCTCGCTGACATTGTTCATACATTGCGTTCGTCGCTCCCGTGATCGAGCTCTGATTTGCCTACGATTTCAGGCTTTTGTCGCCGATCTCCACAAAACTGTCAGTGAGCGAAGATCAGGCTTAAAATCGTGTAGTGTAAACTCGGTATTAGGGCCACCAAAACACTAGGACTGACACTGGTAGTATCCAGGGTGGGTTTACGATTTCTGAGGCCCTAAACAACAGACAAAGCTGTGGCCCCATTTTGAAAAATGTTGCATAAAAATTACATAAAATTTATTTTAAATCATCATCATTTTAAATTCATCCTATCAACCATTGTAGCCAAGTACATTCAAAATGTTTAATGAAATAAAAAACTAGTTCAAGATAAATTGGCTCTGTGGCTTACACTTCTTAAATCATAATCAGTGGTGTCCAGAAGTGGGTAGAGTAGCCAAAAACCTTACCCAAGTAAAACTACAATTACTTTAAAAAAATTACTCAAGTAGAAGTAAAAGTAATAATGTTAAATATTAAGACAATATTCAATAAAAAGAACATTCAAGTAGTGAGTAACTAGTTACTTTCACATAAATCGTAATGGATGTTTACTCTCCTATATTCCAGTACATGATACAAATTTAACATGCATTTCAGAATGAATAATAATAATAATAATACTATTAATACTATTGTTATAATATTATATTATGAATGGAAATTGTAATCATTCACCACCATGTTGTTCCAAACCCATATGACTTGTTTCTTCCAAGCATCAAATTAAAGGGACAGTTCATCAAAACATTTAAATGCTCTCTCAACCTCATGCCATCCCAGATGTGTATGACTTTCTTTCTTCTGGAGAACACAAATGAAGTTTATCTTAACTCTGTTGGCCTAGACAATGCAAGTGAATGGTGACGAGAACGTTGAAGCTCCAATAAGCACATAGAGACAGCATAAAAGTAATTAATACGACTCGCATGGCTGCGGTATCAAGAAAGTCTCATTGGACCGAAGAAATGGAGGGAAAATCAGTGGATCATTAGCAGGAGCACCAGATTTGATGTTTCATCTGAACTGTCCCACAACCGGGTGGAAAAAGAGACGAGTTTGAGAGAAATTGCCAATTTACTTGGATAGTCAAGTAAGCAAATAGGTAAATTTTTCAGTAGGAGGTACTTTTTCATATTGTATCCAATAAAAGATATGATGCCTTTACACATTAAGTAAAAGCGATTAAAATATCTCATATCACTTCTCGCTTGTACACTGTATGTCTAATTTGGAGTCCAGGATGAGTCGTCGGGGATTCGTCAATTGTGAAATGTTTTGTAATGTGTTCATCCCTGTCGCTGATTCCTCATGTAAGTTGAAAATGCTACGACTTCCTTGACAAGACAGACAGTCGTGTAATATGAACAGTACCACGATCTGACGTATTTGAAAGTCATGTAGTGTGTAGGAGCAATAACAGAATAACAAAAAATTGTGTTAAGCAGAAAAAGGGATGGCATGGGGGCATATTTGATGTGAGAATTTTCAATTATGAGAAAATTATTCCTTTTAAGACGGTTCCTCTGGAACCTCCACGTCTGACCCCTGGACGGGACATGGAAGAGCTAGCTGATCTACCACCTGCTGTTGTAGACACAATCAAACAAGCCAGAGCCCCTTCTACCAGGCAACTTTTCACCCTAAAGTGGTGCTTGTTCGTGAATTGGCATTCTTCCCGGGCTAAAGACCGACAGAAGTGGGCAGTTAGGTCAGTGCTCTCATTCCTGCAGGAGAGATTTATCCATCAGGGAATGGAGGTTACATCCGTAACCTAGACGTTTTCAGCAGCATGTATTTTAGACCAGTTCAATTGATTCTGAATACTCAAGCGATGTCTTCTGGATTCAGTTGATCATACAATTGCTCAGGTGGTTGCTGGGGTATGCTGTCAGCTGTGCCGTGCTAGTCACCTAAACTGGTTAGAGTGTGCTGTCAGCTTGCGCCATGCTAGTTTTATCTAACTTGGTTTAAGCCAAGGAAAAAAAAAAGCGCAAATTTGCTGTCCAGGTGCCGCATCTGCAGCATCTATGGGTCGACACTGCAACAGCACAAATGTGCTGTCAAAAAAAAACTAAAAAAAACTGCAAGCAGTGCAAATGTTCTTTCCAGGTGCTGCAAATGTGGCATCTTAGGGCTGAGCAACTAAACCTAACGACACTGCAAGCAGCGTAAATGTGCTGTCCAAGTGCCTCAACTGCAGCATCAACAAAACAAGTTAAAATACAATTTTAACAAATTAAAATAATACTAAAAACTAGATAAACTAGTCAAACCCCAGTGGGAACACATTTTTAACACTAGGGATACACTGCTAGCTACACGTGACTGAAATTCACCTCGCTGCAGCCCACATGTCTGGCAGTCAGATCTGCTTGTTGGGGGGAGGGATCATTTTATCTGCTTGTCTATTTATTTTCTTTCAAAGCAGCTCGGGGGATTTTATGTTTGGTAAGTAGAAGCAGCATGCTTCTCTATCAGCAGCAGCAGCCGTGCAACAGCAGCATCATATTTACTCATGTCAAGTAGAAGCAGCAGCTGCAGGTAGAGCAGATCAAGAGCAGCTTGGTCTCTGACAAGCCATATATGTATATATCATGCCATATATGTATATAGAATAGCATTTGGGGTAATTACTTTACCTGCAGTGGTTATTGTTCAATTAATTGTGCATCAGGGATAAAGGAAGCTATCCTACAAAGCTAAGCATAATTTCCAAAATGCTAATATGCTCTACCTGCCTCTCTCATTATGCAGATTACTGAGGCTAATCTCTTGTCAGGTCTTTCAATTCTCAGCTCAATCCCTCAACCACCCATCCTCTAAATGTATAAGCTGGGTACTTCTTTTGAAGTTTCTTAGCTGAAATGTGTGTCATGTGAGTAAAATACTGAAATATGCTGTGACTGCCACTTTTCAAAGACCTGCAACTATCTTTGTTAAAAGGTATTTACTGTATTTTTTTTTTTTTTTTAACAAGTGTTTACCTGTACTAAAGATACTTTTTCTAAACTCTTAACACAGCAACACACCTATATCACACAATTAGTCAAATAGTAAATGTTCTGCTCAAAACCAAATTTTGTTCATTAAATACCAACTGTACATATCAAAATAAAAAAATTAAAACCTTTCTCTGCATACACTAACTCTATGGCAAACCTGACTCAATTCTGTCAAAATAAGCACGTTTTCAATCCAGCAGGTCAACCAGACCTTCCTTATTTGTATTCAGTAAAAAATGTCTCTGTAAGCACATAAGTCATTAAACATTTTCAAATAATGCCTTAAAAATTTAATTTCTAAATTACCTTTATTTACTTTAAACATGTCATCAAACATGCCTCTACAAGTGATAAAACATGTGCGTTGGCATGGAAACTCACATACACGCAAATTTGCGCTTTTCAGATTAAACTGGAGCCGAGTGATACAACCCAGAAAGCTTTTTCAACTGTAGAGTTTGTTTGAGTACCTTTATGACAATAATGAAAACATGGACTGAACCAGGAAAAATACTGCAGGTAAAAGTGAAATTCATAATGGTTATTTAGTTGTCTCCGCGGAATGATTATACTGTAGATCTGAAACATTAATAGGTTTCTGATTAAATTATATCAGACTTTGGGTCAGTAAATTAAATGAGCAATTTCTCATACTTATTTTGTGTTCAGTTTTAAAGGGCATATTAAGTTATCCAGAAAAGAGCAGTGAATGTTTTTCTCTTTTTCAGTGTTGTTGCTTTTTTAAGATTCCATAAAATTTTATATGTACAAATAAAATGCTATATAAAGGACTGTGGTTATTTATATAATAATTTTTATATTAGTAGATACCATGTGCCCCCTTTGTTTTTCCTTGATATATGTAAAGCATTATACATTTTATCTGGACTTGAAAAGCATCAAACGATCATGTGTTGTGCATGCACTCTTTATATGTACAGCTAGGTTTAACCACAGATTCAAAAAATAAAACATATTTGTCCTGCATAAAGTGATATTTTGTCCAATATATATATATATATATATATATATATATATATATATAAATAAAAATAATAAAACACAATTCACTCAACGGTGCTGTGGTATCACGTTATTAGATTGAAAAAGTTCCGGGTCAAAAGCCTACTCGTTGTTCTGGCGGTTCTGGTTGTTCATCACTTATTTCAGGCATATGCAAAATCTTAAAACAGATAGGTTGACATACGTTGTATGCCTGCTTATGCCTTAGACTACACGACCAGAAGCTGATTCTCTGATTTTATAACACTAACTCTAAAAGGCACTGATCCCTCTTGTTTGAACAAGTCTTGTGATGGCGCAATCACTTATCTGCTTGTCTTTCAGCATTTATAAATGTTTAAATTTACTCACATGAGCAGTTTCTTGTTTTCCCCAGTAGAGACAGTCTAATCATTCAGACCACTTTTTAATTTTTTTTGTTCAGTTCAAAGGAATCAAATTTAAAAGATTTGACTCAAATGGTTCTTTCAACGTATCACACATCATTATCGCCAGTCTGCATCTATTTTTGCACATACTGCTGTTATTTATTTAGAATTTTTTAAGGTGTTCAGTCTCAAAAGTAATGAAAGGGTCTGACAAATTTATAGGAGTATAAGTTTACATTTTTTCTTCAAAATGTAGTCAAGTGAAAGTAAAAGTCCAAAGAAATATTTATACCCAATGAAGTACAAATATTAAAACACTGTACTTTTGTACAGTAACAAAGTATTTGTACTTTGTTACTATACACCTCTGCCGGCTAGTGAGATGCCAGTTTTAATACAGTATACAGCAATAAGAATAATTTTAGGCTCATTTGTTGAAATAGAAACCATTTCAAAAATAGAAATGCCTGTCGCTCGTCGTGTGTCACAGCTGGTTTGGACAAAAACTCTGATCAACATGGAAAAGATACCTTTTATTGCATGTCGTGGCGTCATGTCGTGTCTGATTAGGACACTGTGTTAAGTAGCCATATTTTTCATTACGCAGGGGGCAGCCACATTTGGCTTTTCAAATGGCTTTTTGGCACATTGATCTTTCAAAGTTCTTAAATTTCAGTCTGTTCATCACACAAAGTGATTGTATAACTTCAGAAACTTGAAGAAATGTATTGGAGTCGCATTGACTACTTTTACTGTCATTTCATAGTGTTTATTTTATTTATTTATTTATGGAGCTTTGCAGCCTATATGTCACTATTCACCTCACAAGTAGTCATCTTGTATTGTACCACACTTGTTCACATTCTAAATATAAAAGGAGATAAATGGTGAGTAGAGAGAGAGAGAGAGAGAGAGAGAGAGAGAGAGAGATTATTAAGATCACATATATAATGTGTTGCCACAAATGTGTAGCAGAAAGGAGCAGGGCCTATAAAGTAGGGAAAGATAATTAAAAAAATAGACAAAGAGATAGACCCAAAGAAAACTCCAAAACCAATACCTCAAGGGCCCTAGCAATCATACAAGGGATTGTCAAGACACCAATGACAACAAATTTACAAACAAGCCCACAGTGCAAAATGCCTCTGCCCATGATGGATTCCTCCAGCTGGACTGATAAGTTTGCTGTGGTCGGCATTCTGTGAAAAACACAGCATTTTTTAAAGGGTGATGAGAAAATACAATCCAGGAGTCTGATGCATATTGCTGGAAATACTCTAGTCTAAAGCTAGAACAGTGAGAGGGCTTTATTTATATAATGAAAGATACTCAAAGTGCGTGTTAAGGCATGATCACATTATCCTTTGCATTACTTAATTCTGCAGGCAAAGAAGGTCTGAACAGATGCTAAGCGAGTTTAAAACCCCCCAAAATGACTCGGCAAGCATCATCTTTATGCTGCTCTGAAAGGCCGTCTGCGTGTTCACGAGAGTCAAGTTCCGGCATATGATGTAGGCATTGTTTAAGCTCCGGTGAGACGTGACGATTTCAAAATCGCAGCAAATACAGCAATATTACTGTATTTTGCCTGTGGAATTTCATTGTGAAAAGGAAAATATGGCCATCATGTATTACTTATTGTACGCCCAATAAGTAAATTAATAAATATTTAAAAAATTATTATAATAATAAAATACAAATCTTAACCCTTTAATTTAAAACAACAATTTTGTTAGGGTTATAAAAAAAGACTAGCTAGTACAGTAGTTATACTATATAGTAGATTTTTCACACTAAACACAAGCTTTTTAAAATGCATTTTAATTTGGAAAGAGTGCTACTTACATATCAATGGTGGTACTGTTATATTTAAGTAAATATACAGTACATAATTCATTTTGAGTAAAAAAATTCAAATAAAATCCTGTTCACTTTCATTAGAAATGTCCTCACACATATCTAGGAATCAGGATCAGGGCCAGTAAGCAACTATTTAGCAATGTCTTAGCAACCACATAGCAACACCTTAGCAATGACCATTATTAATCCAAAACAAACTGCATAAATATAAGCAAGTATTATACAAATGCAATGCATTCCTTTTATTATTGATATTATTATTATTATTATTATTATTATTTACTTATTATTTTATTCATTATTGTAGAGAATCCAAAGGCATTTTGACCACATACACAATTAATTTCAGACCTTTTTGTTTAACTCTTAAATGGGTCACAAATGACCCAAACATCACTGGAGGGTCAATATTGCTTGTCCTAAAAATCAAAAAATCCTTAAAACAAGCTAAATTTACTTGAGAAGCAAACTTGTGTAAAATAATTAGACATGTTTTCAGAGAAAAAATATTGAATTCAGTTTTATTTTTCTTACACAGTTGGAAAATTGACATTTGCTTGTTTTAAGCATATCAAATATAATTAGATTTATGCCAACCGACTACCAACCAAAGAACAATAAACTTGAAGACAAATTTCCTTCATGCACCGGTTGTTCCTTTTGTTGAAACTACAGAATTAGGCCCTTTTGCACCTATAACAGTTCTTACTCAAATGCACGTCACCATGGACACTCCAAAGTAGCTTCAGGTATCCAGCACACAACCAAAATTTGTGTACTGTCTCCTCTGAGACAAGGACACGCTTGGGCAAACAAATATACACAATTAGGAGATAGACTGCAGACAGAGCAACAGAGAAGTGTGGATCTCTGGGAAGGAAGTGAAGGTGTTTTTGAGCACTCATTATACTGCTGGCAGACAGGGTCAGATCATGTGCAAGAGTGTGTGTGTGTATGCCTATGGTCCGTAGAAGCTCATTAGCACAGACAGGAAGGCTTCAGTATCGGGCGGGGTGTACACGTTATAAGGTGCTCATTATGGGGTGTCAGGGATGGGCCTGCATGGGAAAAGTCATGTGTCATGGTGACACCGCTGTCAGAAAGAGGTAATACAAACATGTAACAGGTCTATAGTCAGAGCCCTGCTGTTATTTAAAATGTATGCAGCTGGCACCCCCTACAATGCAAAAATGACAACATTATACCCCTGGAAATACCCATAAAGGACCAAGTTGATGGACTGAGATCCATAGTGACAGTGTGTCTTTCTCTCATGCCTTCCGACAGTGATGGCAAATGAAAACATTGTTGCCATGAGTCGGGGCCATGAAGCTATGGTCAGACATTGTTTGCTTTAAGCACAGCATATAACATAGAGAGTGGGTGATAGAGGCCCACTAGCCTTTTGTTCCCGAATTTGCAACAGAATGCTTGGTGTATCCACAGAGACTTGCCAGGAAACTATCCAATGGGATTGCTGGCATGCCTAAAAAGAAGCCAATTAAGATGGGCTGAAGCAACTTGCTGTTGGGAAGTGGTCCAATTAAGCTGACAGAGCTAAAACACCTCTACACCAAGTAAGTGTATGGAAAGCAAGATTGGGGTCTTTGTATAAAGGGGGTGTATTAGACAACTCAACAGACCCTATGGGGTATAAACTGACACAGTGTTCTAAAGAGGCCTCTACTAACTCCAGGAAACAATAGCCAATTGGATCGTCCATTGTTTAAGAGTTTCGATGTTTCCTGCTTTTTGCTACTTTTTAACTTTCCTGCTAACTCGTGGAATGGACAGGCTATCTCATGTAGCGAAGAACTTGCAAGACCCTGACAATTAGCAGGGAAGAGCTGCTGGTGTAAAACAGAAGCACCTCATAATCTTTCTGGTTTTACCAGCGCAGATCTTGCATGATGTTCCTGCATTCTCTGATGTATTATTCATTTGACTTTTTTTTTTCCTCTAATGATGGGTAGAGGCTCCCTGAAATAGGAAAACGCTCGTTATGCTGTCATTGAATATAGATCACACCTTAAAGAGAGGGCATGGAAGCAGAAAGTAGCAATTGGCAGGAGGGGGAGCAAGAAAAAAAGGACTGATAAGGACGAAGTAAAGACTAGATAAAGAGAGGACCAGTGGGTGAAAGAAACTTGGCCAAGGGAATATTACATCTCTAAAATTGGCTTTATAAAACATGGTGTTCAGATTAGAGAAATATTTCAGAGAGCATGAGCTGAGATTACAACTCAATCCTAACGTTTCTGCATAAATTCATTACAGTATCTATCCAATCCCAAGATTATTAGACCCCTTATTTCTTTTTATGTTTTTTCCTTCCTAAATTCCTCCTTCCTTTCTTTATCTTTCTTTCAATCTTTTTCATTCATCATTTATTTCTTTCTTTATTTCTCTTTTATTCATCCTTTCTTTCTTCTTTTCTTTGTTTGCTTGTTTCTTTCTACCATCTCTGCCTTTTTGCTTTCCTACCCTTTTCCTTCATCCTTTCGTCTTTCTTTATATATATATAAAGTTGTGGGGACACTCCATACTTTTATATCATTGTGGGGACACTCCATAGACTTTATATGGTTAAAGTCTATGGAGTGTCCCCACAATGATATAAAAAGAGATTGAGAAAGAGGTCCAATTTCTGGGAGTCAAGCTGGATAAATCAGTATTTCTGAAATAAGACTTTAAAATTGGAGGTCATTAATGAGCCTCTTTAATAGCACTGTTTTTAAATTTAATTAACCACTGCAAACACTTCAAATCTTCCTTTTAGTTTTATGTTCACAATTGTTTCTCCATATAATCTTCTTTTTTGCCCAGCAGAAGTAAATATTTGTATCCTTGTGCATTTCGAGGTTTGAATAATAAAATGTCAGAATTACACTCATAATTAGCTGGAAATGTTACCTTTCATCTGAACTCAAGAATATAATCCATCATAAATAAGATTAGATGTACTTACAGTCTGTTTAGTTTCCGAGAGTTTCATTTGGTATTATACAGAGATGGGGACACAAGTCGCCTTTTAATAGTCTTCCGACTCGACTCCAGACTCAATCTAAAATTACTTCAGACTTGACTTGACTCGGCACAAATAACTTGTGAAAATGTTAAAAACCACTCAAGTCTTTTAATCTTAACTGTGCTTATCTTTTAATAATAATAATACAAATTTGTGTTTAATTTGCATGCTTTTATTACATATGCTTCACATTTTATCATGTGTCATGATCGATCGGACCCTTATCATAGAATTAAATTATGCATTATTGCGTAAACCCCGAAATGTGATTAGAGTCCCATGAAACATGATGGCACCCCACATGCCATTTGTGCTCGTGCCCACTTTTGGTTGTGCCCTCAGAAGCAGAAACTTCAAGAAGAACACATTCTCAAAGGTTAGTCATATTAATTAACACACAAAGCTAGCTAATATTGTACCGTCGCAAACATTGTGCATTGTAGCTACATGGCTCATTATGATCACTAACCAGTGGTTACGTCAATTTAAACCTAGCGCTTCATTTTAGCGTGTGTGAGTGAGTGAGTGAGTGAGAGAGAGAGAGAGAGAGAGAGAGAGAGATTTTTCCCTTATTTTAGCATCTTGCAATTAGCACGTGTACAGTTTTGTTGCGGACTTAAACAGCTGGCAAGTTTTAGTCAAAATTATACCTAATGATACTGCATGGCATTGCTAGTCTGCGTATTCTGAGCCTTGCTGAACTGACAGTTTACAAAAAAACAGTTAAGAATAAGTTAATTAAGTCTGTAAAAATCATAAAATACAAAAAAATGAATAAAAATTAAATTCAGGTATAATCCTATCATAAATGTATAATTTTTAAGTAGAGTTTTTTTATTATTATTTATATACACACTAAAAAAGATGTAACGTTTAGTGACTTGAGACTTGACTCGGACTTCAGATGAAAGAATCATGAACATCTCTGGTATTATCCAATAATGAGAAGCATTGGCACTAAAGCTCTAATGTATGAGGTAAAAAGGGATCTATGGACATTCTTGAAGGTTCATAGCATGGTGGTTGAAATGGATTTGAATTGTTTAGAAATAGCCTTGATTATCTTCGCTGCATTAAATAGGCTTGGCAGAGGTGATATAAAGTAACTTATTCATAATCTAGTATATGGGACATTTATATTGTCCATTTCATCATATACTGTATCATAGACTCTTGTAACACAGGTTTCCTTCCCTCTCTCCATCAAGCTGAAATCCTTTTTTAACCAAAGCTCTAAACCCTTTTCTCAAAATCAAAGCCCAGATCAGATTAAGGGGCTTGGGAGAAGACTCCCTCGGGGGGAGTCATTGAGGTGATTGCTGCCACCCCCTCCAGCTAAATCTTTTCAAAATCACATTAATCCCTAGAGTACAGTGATGCAAGACAGACCCCCTATGAACTGCTAATTGTCATATCAGCCACAAAGTGCATTACGGTGTTCATAAGCACAGATGCCAAAAACCACTTGGAGTGTGCAGAACAATGAAATGATCAAGACAGGACCTTCCCGGCGGGGCCCTCCATGGTTCTTTATCCAATCGGTGAAGGATGTCTCTTGCGTTGCTCGTCCAGAGGAACTCATTGATTTAACAATGCTTCTTAATTTCCATCTCTGCCAGTCATAACGATCGAGGAAATGGTTATTAGACATTTGTTAATTTGGTCTCTGATTCAGACTTCATCCAACCAAAGGAAGATAAAAAAAGATCATCTATAGTGGAGACCAGCCCAGTGATACAAAACATTAACATTCAGCATCAAACATGATGAGATTCTTTTAAGATGAGGAGAAATATACATAGTATGGCTGTCACCTGCTCAGTGCAGTGGTATTGCTATACTGTCATCTTCTGAAAGCTCTAACTAGGGTGGGATTAAAGAGACTGCTAGGCTCCGATAAGCCTGAGAGCTATCCATTTATTGGGTGGAAGAGGGGTCACAAACATGGGGTTTATCAGAAAATGGAATGGATGACACCTTAGTTGGACACTTCTTTCCATCCACATCTCACTATCACACAGATACATGCTTGACTAAAGCAAAAGGAGTGTTTCCTGTTGTGAAGAGACTTCACCCCTACATGGGATGATATCATTGGCACATGGACACGTGTTCCCTCATTCTATTAAATGGAGAAACAATTTCCTTTTCTGGCCAACTGTGCATTCATTTTGGTTTTTAAAGAAATTTTATTAAAACGAAAAGGGAAGCTTGATTTTCATACAATTATCTATCAATTTATCCATCCATCCTTAGCACTGTGACAATGTGAATGAGCTTTGCTCATGCAATCATGGTGGTGCAACGGATGTTGAGATTTGCTTTTGTGTTGTTTATTTTGTGTTGTTTCGCAACAAATACTATCGTATGCCTTCAGAAGTCTTGCACAGCATTTTCATTTTTGGGTGAACTAGTCCTTTAAGTCATAACACATTTAGTTTAGCATTAATTTAACTCTTTAGCAGTAATTTGAGGAGCAACGTTTAAAAGCAAATTTGCTTATGCAAAGAAAAAAACAAAGATCTGAGTGCACATATGTGCTTCCTCAGTTTTGAAAAGCACTAATTTTAAACAAATATTCGGCAAAATGCTGTGATTGATTCAGGGTGTGTTCACACTTGGCAGGTTTGTTTCTATTAAAACAAACTCTGGTGCAATTGCTCTGTTAGTGCAGTTCATTTGAACAAGTGTGAACGTTGCCATCCGAACCTTGGTATGCACCAAACAAGCGGACTGAGACTCCCTGAATAGTGGGTTAATGGAATGTGGGTTCAACAGGAGTGTGGAACAGTGCCACATAAAAGAAGCTGTGTCGAATTGGCAGCTCCGGAGAAGTTCAGTTTCAAAATATACGTCATAAAAGCTGTCCAATCACATTATGACCTTATCCTTATGCTTAATGCTTATGTATCTTTAGGTTATGTGTTAAAAATGCCAGTGTGAATGCTAAGCAAACCAGGACTAAATGTATCTGTGGCAGGGCACCAGTGTAAAGGGATCAATGGAAAGGAGGACGAGAACCGGCTTGACGATTTAAATCATATTTTAATAGTAAAAGACAACATAAACACACACACGACGTACATGTCCATTAACAATCTCTCTCTCTCTCTCGCACGATCCCCTGCATTCAGCCTTTAACCCTCACAGAGGCATAATTAGCCTAATACGGGACCGGGTGTATAGGATCTCGACCCGGACCCGCCCTCCGCCCTGCCAGAGTATCATTTTCTGTTTTGGTCCGGACTAACAGAACCAAGAGAACCGAACAACAAGTGTGGACATACCTTTAGATTGGTTGCCTTCAGCTTTAAAAAACAATCTGTTATGGCTGAAGTTTTATTCTCAATAATTATATACTCTGTCTTGATTTTGCTGTTGAATGAAAATCATCTTGCTGGTCTCTTGCAGGTTTTGTGATAAATTGTTTTAGTCCACTGAGTGATCAATCTCTTTCCTACTGGGATTTTGCTCAGCAGGACAATCACCAAACTCTTTTTAGTACATCAGCAGACTGGCTGTCCTGCTACCAGCCAGTAGGATGCTGTGATGAGGTGGAGTATTTGCCAGTAGAGCACAGTAGACTACATTTTCAGCAATTACTCAGAAACCACAAACCGTTTGTCCAGTGTTAAGTTGACAAATGTCTGGAAATGAGTCAACGTTTCAGCATCGAGGATAATGAATGGGAAAATAAAAAAGACAAAGAACTTAAGAAATAGACATCAATAATTTTAAAATGAGAAAAAAAGAGATGCAACGGTTAAACTGTATGAATAGCTGAGGATTATTTATCATGGTGGAATACAACATAAGATATAATGTAAAAAGGCAAGCTTTCATAATTTAGTTTTCTTTGATTCTGTCAGTTTAACTTAAGTAAAAAAAAAAATTAATAGTCTGTGTATAAGGGATAATGTAAAGTTAGCAGGTCATTATTGCTAAATAAACCCTAATAGGATGATCAGGACCCTGACATGAAGAGGAGGGATCTTGTATCACTCTGAAGGGATTTATTTAGCAATAATAATCTACTGCCTATACATTATCCTGCTTATTGTATGGCTACTTACCAAATAAATAAATTGACAAAAAATATGTATTTGAGTTTAAAGTATTTAATTATGTAAAATTAAGGAGACTGTGGAGTGATTGAAGGGACAAGCAAAGCTAAAGAATGTAGGATATTGGTTGCCTGGGACATTTTAACAGTTTAGTTAGCAGAATTCTGTGACTGACCAATTAGAAGTATTCCAGAGAGCTATGATGAAAGATAACTCATCACTCTGTTTTCCCCTACAGTATTAAAATATGTCTTACTATGGAGATAACAGTATCAAAACATTTCACAAATGCACATTCAACATGCACGCAACGGATCCACATATTCACACAACAATCCACAAATGCATGCAACATATCCATAAATGCACACGACACTCCACAAATGCATGTAATATACCCACACTTAAACGCACACACCAGGCGCGTCACTAGACCCCTTATAAATCTGCTGTGCCCCAGCAAAAGCTCAAGTTTTAACAATTTACTTTATTTGTCAGTACATTCATTTAGATTGATAATCCCAGAAAAAAAGAAATGGATCTATCTAAATGCAACACAGTAACCCACCCAATCAATGCTTGTAAAAGTAACGCAATTTAACCGAAAACACAAATCTGAAGCATGCTTGCAGAAATCCATTACTGCTCTTGCTATAACCAAAGCCACCGTAGTGCGCACAGCCACACACACAAGTCCAGGTGGCGGTTGCACCAGCTATACGTACGTTACAACTTAGTGTTCATTTACGCCACATCTAGGCTAAGTCACAATTTACGCACTACTATATATTTGAGCATTGGACCATTAAACTTAGATAGAACGTAACCCTACGTATGAACTAAATATTTATGGAAGCCTCCGACCAGGATAAACGGATGGAATAAAAAAGCTGACTCATTTAATGACATCAATGTGCTCATGTTTTGCGTGATAGTTATCAATAATTTCAACATATATGATGATGTTTACATTTACAACAGAGAAAAAAAAAACTCTTTAAGCTGTCTCTTCAGCATGAAACCAATCTAACGGTGCAGTTTTCAGTGTGCGTCAACCGGTGTCAAGTGTCAACATATACGAAATATATAAGAAAATAAAATGAATAAATATCTATTTTTCTAGCCTGTTATATTAAAATGTATGTATCACCCCTTATTTATTTTAGATTCAGTTCCTATATATTGTTAGCAGCTTTGCCAAAATGCATAATGATAATGAGCACCTAATGCAATGCCGTATGTGCTTTATGTGATGAGGAAATGGAGCTGAAGTGGAGAGGGGGGAATTTATCAGAGGAATGAAGGGAGGAGCAAGGATGAGCTTCATTCATCAAAAGGAGTCAGAGGACTATTCACTCTATTGTCTTAGGCTGACATTGTCAAATCAAGTCATAGCATTTTCACAACACACATAGTTTCAAAGGAGCTTTACAGGAAATCATTCAGTAACAAAAATGAAACTGTAATATCTATAATATCTTACAGTGATCATTGTGTAGTTTGATTAAATATGATTGTAAATTGTGTATAAAAAGTAAATAATAATAATTTTATTTGTAACTGTGAGCAAGCTAAATAAAGCTGTGGCAAGGAACACACATCTCCATAAGATGTTGGAAAATTTAGAAAAATAACCTTGGTAGAAACCAGGTTCACCGTGGGGGCCAATTCCCCTCTGGATAAACAAGATGAATATAATGTCAATATTAGTTATTTGTGTGCAGTGCATGTCATGGTATTTGAACTATAAGATCAATGACTAATGTTTATGAAGTTCATCCAGGATTAACTGCAGATGTTCACATGGATGCATTGTCCTTTGTTAGTTGGCTGATGAAGGATTTTGTTGGTAATTAAATGATAGTGTATTCCATTTCAAGAGTGTAGTGCAGGCAGAGATCAATGAGGTGCATCGCAGTTCAACCGGCAGGTCATTCCGGTGAGGATCGGTGGGGTCCATCCTAAGTCCAAGTTCAGGAAATGGCATATGAAGGATCCGATGCCTTAAAGTTGGAGTTGGCATCAGTTTATCCTCTGAAGTCAAAAGACTGAAGTGATGTCTGGCTAGTACCGGCTGTAGTTTGTCGTCATCACTCAGCGACACGTAGCAGGGGAGATTGATACAAAGCAGGAATGGAGTTAGATATGAATCCCGAGGTTGAGACATGGAAACAAATAGAATAATATTAGTGTAGATGCCATTAAATTTTAGGCAGAGTTATAGACCACTAGATTATTCGATTTGAGACTCAGGGGGTGGAGACAGAGGTGGAGCGGGCGGAACCATGGGAATTTGAGTCTCAGATGAGTGGGTGGAGTTACTGGAAGAAGAGTGAGTGGAGCCACTAGAGAAGTGCACTGTAAAGCAGTCAATGGAAAGGAGGAGGCGAGAACCGGCTTGGCAATGTAAATAATATTTTAATAATAAACTGAAACAAACACACACACATGACGGACATGTCCATAAACTATCTCTCTCTCCCGCACAATCCTCCGCAGTCGGCCTTTATCCCTCTCGGTGGCTTGATTAGCCTGATTAGGGACCGGGTGTGTATGATCACGACCCGGCCCCGCCCTCCACCCTGCCACATGCACATAGCCACTGGAGGCTTGGAGGGGCAGAGCTATGGAACGCTCGAGGAACTGAACAGAATTTGGTGACTGTTGAGGCTTCAGGCGCTGGCTCTTGGACAGTTGAGGCTTTGGCGCTGACTCGTTGGCATGGGCACTGTGGCAGGTGTGGGCGCTGACTCATTGACCGCGGCTGGCGTGGGTGCCAGCAGTGGCACAGGGTTCCCGCCATACCCCACAGTGTAAGGGGAGAATGTGAGCCTCAATGCTTAGTCAAAGAATTGAACAAACTAACCTGGCAGACATGACTTCACTGGCTCGTCAAATCTGAACCGATAACATTCCTTGTATTCAGAATCTCCCCAATTGAGAACCTGGGTGAGACCCCAGAAATGCTCGGTATACTGCTCGATGGTCCCCTCTCCCTGTTTGAAACCAAACAGAACAAAAGCCACTAGATCCATTGTAGAGGTCAGTTGTTCTGTAACATTTGTATGAATGAGGAGGATCTAAGTCCAGGCTTTTATTCATTAAACTCAGAAAACTAAACACATGTAAATCCAAACCATAACCAAAAAAACAAACCACACATCCAAACAGGTTTAATAACTGACCAAGACAGAGGGAACGAGGGCAATATATACACAGGCAATGGAAACACAAGACAATGACAACCAATGAAAGAGTAAACTAATAACAAGATAACAAGACTGCTAAACAGGAACCAATAACAGAACTGATAACAAGTTAACAAGACAATAAGCCAATGAGAACAAGCCACGTGAACATGAGGGAAACAGGAAATCCCATAACAAGACAAGAAATACAATGAACTTCAAACTAAGAGTCTTAAACTTAACCTAGCAACTTCTAGTGGCTGCTAAGGAAAATGTCCCAAGTGTTACAGACACATAGCAACACACACACATACACACACACACACATACACACACACACACACATATACACACAAGGACTCTCCAATTACATATTTATTTTTATACTCCATGAACTATAGATTTTTCTCAATTGATTTTACACGTTTCTCCAAACTCAGGCCAATGCTCTCAAAACAGTTAACAAAGCCATCTGAACACATTGTAATCGCCCTAAACAGATTGCACATCTTTCTTAATTTTCTTAAAACACTACACACAAATTTCTCTGATCCAAGATTCATGCTCTCAAAACAGTTAACACAGACAACTAAATTAAATTCATATTCTCATATTCACATGTCAGGTTGTAAAATCTATTCATACTGATATCTGCTGTGTTTGTAAAACACACATTAAAGAAAATTAAATTTACTAAATTATTCACACAGCTATCATGACTTAGCAATCTAAAAAGGGTCAAATATAAAAATTCAGAGCAAACAAACAATGAGGAAGTTTAGAAGAGAAAGAGGAAGAACAAGATGAAGAAGAGGTAGAGTGGATAAAGTAAGAGGAAATAGGAGGAAGAATATATGAGAAAAGGGAACGGTTTTCTCAACTCTTTCAGGGGTGAGCATTGAAAGAGTTGAACAAAGACCACCTGGAGATGATGTAATAATTATAGTAAGTAGAGAGAAAGAGGACAGCAGGGTGGTAGAGTAAAGATGACACAGAAGAGGCTCAAATTAACTGAGAGTCCCTCTACAGTAATTGATCACATAATGAATCACAGTCTCTCAGAGACACACAAAGAGTTCAGTCAAATGTGAGCAGATCTACAGTGAATTCAATCTTAACAACAACAACAAAACAAAAAGAAGATGGAGGAATGGAAGTGGTCTGTATGCCACAATCAATGTCCACAGTTACCATGTGTGCTTACAGTGCTGACTTAGCTTCATACAATCTACTGTACTGTAGCAAGACTGCTATTTTTTTATTTACAGTATTTATTTTTCACATTAAACGCCTCTTTCTAGAGGAAGAGCACGAACAATTAACAATTTAGAGAAATTTTACGCAAACAGGTGGAAAAGGGTCTTTATTTTGGATTGATAGATAAATGTGTTATTTCAATAGTAGAGTTGTGTGTCTATTGCTGAAAATTATGAATTCAAAAGAGAACACATCTATAGTTTTGATGTAAATATTTAATTTTTATAAATGCATTATCAGAAAGTAATACGTTGCTTCATTATGTTGTGAAATGGAATTGTTCTGCAAAATTGAGTGTCTGTTTTGTCTGCCTTGCTCTGTGTTGTTTTGAGAGCATGCATTATAGTTTGGAGAAATATATAAAATCGATTGAGAAAAACTGTATTTGAGCACATGCGCTACCCCCAAGAACACATCTCTTACAATATTATTTACTTTTCTTACATAAGTCTTATGTATTTCCTTTATATAAAGGCTGTCAATTTAACACATTAATTCAATGCTATTAAATCTAAAAATGCGTAAACATGCATGCTATAATTATGCCGTCCATACATGACTTCCATTATAAGGAACATTTCTACCATTGGAGCGATTTAAGCTTGACATACCACCATGTGCTGCAAGATGAGACCAGCACGTAAGCCTTTTATGGTTTAATAATCACTTACGAACAAATCACAATTTTGATGTTATTTTGATAAAATTTTCAGCCCTGAAAGATTGTAAAATTTGTCTGATGAGCTCTTCGGAAATTTAAGGGGACAAACTAAAAGCACATTAAAGTCATTGTGATATTTAAGATATTACTTAATTTTAGATCGCCAGCAAATTTTGTGCCTTGCACTGCCCTACCTATGTTTGCTCTTTGCAGGTGACTGTGTTTGCTTAGTTTTAGAAAGAAATCACACATATTGATCAGAAACTTTGCCCTCCCTCACTTCACACACACTGTCTCGCCTGCTTGAGGATCGAGTGAGATACAGAGGCATGTTCTCGTATCTCGCTCGGAAGGATTTGAGCACTAACATAAACAATTCAAATGGCGGAAAATGTATATGATATAGTATCTTAGTTAATGTTCCTCTTGACGAGTTCAGATTTCTGAGATGTACACAATGATTGGAGACTGCAATGGACCCATCCGATTTGAACTTGAAATCACACTGTGCACATTTTAATTCATAATGTTTACACTTCATCCCTGTGTTGGTTGGATAATCAGTCTAAGGAATATGTTTTCTATTATTCAATCAAATTCATTATTTGGTTTGAAGTCATTATTCGTGGCTTTCCAAATAAGGTATTCATGCTTAGGGCATGTACCTACTGAATAATATTTCTCATTAACAAAGCAAGAGGTAAACAGTTATTCAAAATATTTCGTAATGTTTAGTCTTGTTTATTTATACCTTTCGTTAAAACATTTAGTTAAATGTGGATGCCTATTCTTACGGTGTGTTCACATACAAGGTGAATCAAGCATTACGCGTGGTACGATTACATACAAAGTCAATGCAAAGATGCGAATAGACGTGAACATACGTGTATTTGCTTAATTCGCTTATTGTTGTAGCGGTGTGTTGTCATCCGGAATAGTATGACACAACAACAAAAGACATCGCTTGAAGGAAAGTGAGTGAGGAAGTTGGACTACCTGGTAAGTTATGAAAATATGTGTGTCTACTTGATTCCAGCTATTGGCTGTACTTTACTATGAACCAATTCGTAGAAGCCCCTCCTCCTGTCCTTTTCCAGAAGAGAAGGTGGAATACTCACGGGTTCGCGTTACTCGAGCGAACGTGATTTTAAAGACAAATTTATAATCCAGCGGTCAAACTCACGCGAGCAATGCAAGGCGAAAATTTTCTTTGCGTTGAATGTGAAGGCACCATTAGGCTGCATGTGGATTTAATTTAATTGTATGTGTTATTCTTGAATGCTAGTTGTAATCTTTGCATACAACTGGATGAAAGTAAATCAATAAGCACCATGCTGCAGTCTTGACTGATGGGAAAGTGTACGTGGGAACAGTCTGCCTTTAGTTTCTGTTTTGTTTTATTGCCAGGAAGAAAATATGTAAATTCCTGTCCAATAGCTAAAGGGGATCTGTTCTCTTCAGTTTCCATTAAGATCATAGAAAGATATGGATCTCCTGTACAAATTGCAACTGCTCTCACTGATTATAAACTGATCAAATAATTCCAATTGGCTCTGCCAAAATCTAATAAACTCGACCCCTGTGGCAAACCATATTGATCTATAGGCTGGAGGAGAGGAAATTAACCCTGGCCCTGCAAGACAAAAGGTTTTTATCAGTATTAATGCACTCATGCTTATTATCATCAACCATTACATTTCCGAATGTCTACAGAAGCTTTGTTGGTGGTTTGTGGTTTTTCACATTCAGTTACAGAATGCTGAGTAAAAGAGAAATGGGGTATGAGTACAATTTAGTGCTTCCTCCAGAGAAACTATGCTTAAAGTCTATTGCAATCCCCACCATTACAAGGCTACATAAGGCAATATACCTTTAGTTTCATATTGAGTCATATGGTTGAGACAGCACCCCCTTCTAGATACAGTATATATGTTCTGCAAACGATTTAAACTACTTGTCCTTCAGGCAAACATTGTGAGAGTATACATATTTATAGTACACTGAAGCCGTGTGACAGAAAATAAAAGCCCATGAGTAAGAAGTTAAAGGTTAATGAATTGGAGTGACAATAAGAGGTGTGATAGCCATTTTCAAAGGCGTGTGGGCAGAGTGCTGACTCTTTATGGATAAAGGCTTGAATTGAAGCAATTTCTCTCTCTCTCCTCTCTCTCTCTCTCTCTCTCTCTCTCTCTCTCTGGTTCATGCTGGGAGTTTAGGGAATGTGAGCGTCTCACGGGTGAGAAGAGCGTTTCAGGGGATAGTTTTCTTTACTATTCTCGGTTATTTAATTATATATATTGTTTTTCCCTTTTCTTTCTTCTTTCTAAATATTTATGTTTAGTTCTAATATTTAATTTGTTTTTTTTCTAAATAATTTGAAGAGTAACAGGCGTCAGGTAAAAGTTTTTCGGCCTCGTGGCGGAGGGCTGGGATGGAGTTTTCATCTCTGTCTCTCCGCCATGGAGTCAGGTGTGTGCCTGACGCCGGAGCGGCGGTTGAGGACGTGCTCGTGGCAATTGGGGAACAAATCGGGTTTGATAATATTATATCTGCATCCAGAATGAACAAGGCCGTGGTGGTCTTTCTAAAGGAACAAAGCTTTGTAAGCAAACTCATTGTAAGCGGCGTTTGGGTAAGTGAAGCTTTTGTTACGGTTTCTCCGCTGGTTTCACAGTCGACAAGGGTAACAATATCCAATATTCCACCATTTATTCCCAATGCTTACATTGAAAATGAACTACAGATGTTCGGGAAATTGGCAAGTGAAATTAAATTAATTCCGCTGGGTTGTAAAAACGAAGCGCTGAAACACGTAATGTCTTTCAGACGGCAGGTGTTTATGTTTTTAGAATCGCCGACGCTCGATATCTCCTTCCGTGTCAAACATGAAGATAAATCGTACATGATTTATGCAAGCACAAACAATCTAAAATGCTTTGAGTGTGGTAACTTTGGTCATAAGAAAATGGCATGCCCACATAAAATGCAAACAGAAGACAATACAAATAAAATGAATGAAGTTGAACAGGCGGACGCCGGCGAAACGGGGGATGTAAATAAAAGTAAAGAAACAGAGACAGACAATATAACTGAAAAAGACGAAAATGTAAACAACAAACAGAGCACTCATGAACAAAGTGATTCTACTGAAAATCGAGGACAGAAGGTACCGAGTGAAAAAATGTCAGGGAAAAAAAGGAGAAAAAAAATAATTGTGATGAGGAAAATAAAAGGAGGAATTGTGAAGAGGCTGAGACAAGTGACGCAAAAAAATCTCATCTTGAGGTTTCTGCTGGTACTGATGTAGATACAGTTGAAGATTCACTAGTAAACACATCTCTGTCTCAGCTATCTGAAAACACTGATGTGACAGAAGTGATATCTGATGATGATGATTGCATTTCCGAAATGTCAGATATTCCCTCAATTTCCAAAATATCAGATATTCCCTCAATTTATGATGATGATCAGCTATACATGGTAAAGGAGATTAATGAGTTCCTTGATGAAACATTTGGAAGAAAAGTAGATGTGAAGGATTTTTTCCCTGAAGTAAAGAGGTTCATGGTTTCTGTGGTAAAGATACAAAAGACTGTAAGTTATGAAGAGTTAAGTAGAAGAAAAAGATTTCGATTGAAAAAAATTGTAACAAAACTGAGAAAAGAAGGTTTTTGAGAACTCTTTATAATTTACTTATGAAGAAATCACAAAGGGTGAGCTATCTGTTTCTTTTTGTCTTGTCCTCTTTATTTTTCCTTTTTCTGTCCTATTCTTTCATGGAGAGCCTTAGCATAGGATCCATTAACATCAACGGGGGAAGAGATGGTAGGAAAAGAGCATGTTTGTATGAGTACATACAAAATAAGAATATTGATGTAACTTTTTTACAAGAGACTCATAGTGATGTGAAAAATGAAGTGGATTGGAAAATGGGTTTTAGAAGTGATTTATTTATGAGTCATGGTTCAAATGTTAGTGGAGGAGTTGCTAATTTATTTTCAAAGAAGATTAATATAATCACTGTTTCTGTCAATGAAATAGAAAGAGGACGAATTTTGGCCATTCATGTAAAAATAAATGGGTTTGTTTTTGTTTTTATTAATATTTATGCTCCAAATATTGGAGCAGAGAGGATCATTTCTTTTAAAAAGTTACATGAGTTTTTAAAAAAAAGCTGTGATGAAAATGTTTGTTTGGTTTTAGGGGGTGATTGGAACTGTACATTAAATTTTACTTTAGATCGCAATGGAGAAGAACCTCACCCCTCTTCTGCAAAGGTTTTACACAATGTTATTAGTAATTTTAATTTGGTCGATGTATGGAGACTGCAACACCCAACGGTTAAACAGTACACATGGTTAAAGATTGCTCATGATCATATTTGTACTGCCAGTTTAGACCGTTTTTATATCAATAAGAATAATAGTAATCGAATTTTAAAATCTACAATTTGTCCAAATGGGTTCTCTGATCATCATTTATGTATCATTGAAATAAATATAAAGAAGTCACAAAGTCATAGCTATTATTGCCATTTTAATGTGAAACTGTTACAGGATGTCCTTTTTTTGTGAAAAATTTGATGTATTTTGGGTTGAGTGGAAAAAACAAAAAAATAATTATGATGACATTGTTCAGTGGTGGGATGTAGGTAAGACACAAATTAGGATATTTTGTCAAAATTATACATATAATTCAAATGGTATGATTAAAAAAAAAAGTATCTGAACTTGTAAAAGAGATAAAACAGATTGAAAGTGAGTTAATTGTTGGAGATACTGTGACAGTTGGGAAGTTGGAAGGGAAAAAAAAGGCTTTAGCCTCTTTGTTCCATGAGAAAGCAAAAGGAGCTTTAATTAAAGCTCGGTTTACTTCTTTAAGAGAAATGGATGCACCAAGCTCCTTTTTCTTTAATCTGGAACAGAAAGAAAGGGAAAAAAAATGTATGTTACATTTGAAAGATGTAAATGGAATTTTGAAGTCGGATCCAAATGAAATGAGAAAAATGGCTTTTAATTTTTATATGGACTTATTTGGAAAATGACAATGCGATGTCAGATGTATGGAAGATTTACATACAGACTTGTCAAAACTTTCTGAGGAACAGAGTAAAAAGCTTGACTCTGCCCTCCAGCTAAAAGAACTGTCTGAAGCAGTTAATAAAATTTCAACTGGAAAAGCACCTGGAATAGATGGACTTCCGGCGGAATTTTATAAAAAATTCTGGAACTTAATGAAAGATGATTTTTATGAAGTTTTTAATTACTGCTATCAACAACACGAATTGCCAACTAGTTGTAAAAGAGCGGTTTTATCTTTATTACCCAAAAAAGGTGATCTTGGAATGTTGAAAAAACTGGAGACCTGTGGCTGTTTTATGCACAGACTATAAAATTTTGGCAGTGTCTTTCAAATAGATTGAAACCTTTTTTAGAATATATTGTTAATGAAAATCAAACCTATTGTATTCCAAACAGAACCATAATGGACAATTTGTTTCTTGTAAGAGACATAATAGACATTGCAAGTATGAACAGAGAAAGTGTGGGAATGTTTGCCATTGATCAAGAAAAAGCCTTTGACAGAGTTGGTCATTTTTATTTGTTTAAAACGCTTGAAGCTTTTGGGTTTGGAAAAAGTTTTATTTCATGGATTAAAATATTATACAATGATGCATCTGCAATGCTGAAAGTTGGTGGAGGACTTAGTCGGCCCATTCCAATGTTAAGAGGAATCAGACAAGGATGCCCATTATCTGGGATGTTGTATTCTTTGGCTATTGAACCTTTACTTTGTAGATTAGGAAAAACACTACTAGGGTTTTTAGTTGAGCAAAATGTGGAAAGGCCTATTAAGTTTGTTGCCTATGCTGATGATGTCACAATTTTTATTAAGGATGAGAGAGATGTGTCTGTTTTAAAAGATTCATTGAATGTTTATGAAAATGCCTCATCAGCTAAAGTGAATTGGGAAAAGTGTGAAGGTTTTTTTTGGTGGAGAAAATATAAAAAAACACCCACCAGTACTTCCAGGTGGTGTTAAGTGGAGTCAGGAGGGTCTGAAAGTTTTAGGAGTTTTTTTAGGAACTGAAACATTTAAGATTAAAAATTGGGAAGGAATGGTGGAGAAGATGTGTAGCCGGTTGTCTAAATGGTTGTGGGTGCTACCACAGCTTTCCTATAGGGGAAGAGTTTTGGTTGCAAATAATCTAGCAGCTGCGGCACTGTGGCACAAAATGAATGTCCGGGATCCTCCAAATGATCTTGTTCACGAACTACAGAAACGATTAGTGGATTTCTTTTGGACCGGACAACACTGGACTAAAGCTGCCATTCTTTTTTTACCAGTAAATGAAGGTGGACAAGGACTAATAGATATTAAAAGCAGAATAAAACTTTCAGGCTGCAGGCAGCACAAAAGTTACTGTACTCAAATGGAAGATGTTGGACTGACACCGCAAAAGCCCTTTTACATAAAGTTGATGTTTTTAAATATGATTTGCATTTGTTTTTAATGAATCTTACAGAAATGGACTTAAAAGACACATCTGCTTTTTATAGAACAATTTTAAGAACATGGACTTCAAACTTCCACGTGAATAGAAACCTGTCTTACTCTGAACACTGGAAAAACAATGAACCACTTTTTAATAATCCTGTACTACAAGCAAAGGTGCTCAACACTAAAAGCCTTCAGAAAATCATGGCAAGATCTGGATGCACATGGATAATGGACTTGAAAAACGATGATGAGTGGAAAAGCCCTGAGGAAATGTGCAATCTGACAGGAATAAAGTCTGTCAGATTCATGAAACGTAATGGATGAGATCTTCTTTTTTTTTTCCTGCTGTCTATCGACAAAAGTCAGGAGAGGAGGACACGAATAAAGAAGAGAATGAGATACAGGAGGACAACTTTCCAGAACTCATTGTTTCAGCTTTGGTTGAAGAGGAGCCACAAGAGGAATCAATCCTTTCTTTCTGGACTCCAGAGCTTCATGGCTTCAAAGAGACTTAAAAGAAAGCGTTATATCTCACAAGTGTAAAAGTTGCTCATCAATCACTTTTGAAGGACTGTAAAGAGACAAAGTGGTCAGATTTGCTAGGGCCAAACTCTTCTCCTAAAAGGTGCTGGAGGTCATTGTATAAATCTCCCATTGAAAAACGAACTGCAGATCTACAGTGGAGAATTATACATTGGGCAATAGCTACAAACAGACATGTGGCTCACATCGACCCCACTGTAGAGAAGAAATGTCTTTTTTGTGATCGAGAGGAATCAATTGATCATCTTTTTTTATACTGTTCAAGACTGAGAGGTGTTTTTCTGATGTTAGAAAGCTGGTTTGAAAAACTTGGTGAAGATTTTAAAGAAAACATTTTTATTTTTGGTCCAAACTATAAGGCTTCAGACAGGCGAAGAGTTGGTTTAATTAACTATCTAATAGGCAAAACAAAATTGGCAATTTGGGTAACAAGGAAAAAAATGATAAAAGAAAATGTTTTTGTAGATCCAGAGATAATTTTAAGAGCTTTTGTGGCTTCAAGGATCAGAGCGGAGTTTGTCTATTTTAAACTGACTAAAAATATGGTTTGTTTTATGGAAACATGGGGTTTTAGTGAAGTTTTGTGTACTATAAATTATGAGGATAACCTAATTTTACATTTTTTATTTAATTTTAATGTATTTTTTAAATTAATTGTGGTTGTTGTAATTTTTTGAAAGAAGAACAATTTGTATAAATAAAGAGGTATAAACGTCAACGTCTCTCTCTCTCTCTCTCTCTCTCTCTCTCTCTCTAAACCTAACTTTGGTTCGTTGGGGGTTCATTGGTTTCATTGAGTCTCTCAGTAAAGGTCAGTTAAAGAGGCCCTATTATGCTTTTTGGGATTTTACCTTTCCTTGTGTGTGTAATATAGCTGTTCCACTTCTGTCACTAACTCGATGTTGTGTCGATGTAGTGACACTAGGGGTCCCCCTTGAGAGCCCCAAACAACTCTGATCTTTGAGAAAAGGCCAATGGGAATTGGTGAGTGGAATTTTTACGCCACTCCCCTGGACATATATGTATAAAAGGAGATGGCTTGCAACCACTCATTTAGATTTTTTTTTCAGCGAGCTGAATTACTCTGCCGATCCATTAACCTCTGTATCCAGTGAAGATGTTGTATTTAAGGAGCATTACAGCGGTTTCTCCCACTCTTGCACCGGCGTTGTGCAGAGAATGCCCCTGGGCGCTTCAGCAGCTAAAAGAGTATATTTTTCCTCATAAAGAGTATATTTTCCTTACTAAAAGTGTGGCATTAAGAAGCGTCTTTTTCAAGATGCCTTTTAGTTTCTGTATTATTCTTCGTTGTGGTCACGGCTGTCTTTCGTCAGAGGGAAAGCCACCCCACTCCACCCTACAGGTATGAGGCCAAGTCAGTTAGTACTGGGGGCGATTTGGGGACTTCAATGGGAGCTTATCCACTCTGGGTTCTGGGTTGGGACCTCGGGCTCGTCTCAGGTCGGATTCGCGATCTCATTTGGAGCTTGCGAAGAGAATGACTTGTTGATAGCGGCATCGAAAAGCGGGCTCGTCCAGTTTGACATGGAGGACTCGGCTGAGCTCCCACCCTGAGTTGCAGGCTGACGCGGAGCTGGCGGACATGCTTGCCTGGGCAGCTGCGAGCGTCGGGCTGGAGTGGAATCCTCTGCTCCCCCAAAACCCTCGCGGCTCAATGATTGGTTCCTGGGGCCCGAGCGCTGCTCACGATCGCGCCCAAATGTTATGGCCCTAACCAGGTTCACAGGCTCCTCCTCTCTCACTACCCTTGATGGTGGGGCTACCAGGGGGTACTCGGCAATTCCCCAGGTGGATCAGGCGGTTGCGGTGCACTTGTGCCCGCACCGCACCATCACCTAGCAGAACCGACAGAGGTTCCGTCCAGGGCCTGTAGGCGCGGGTGATGCCTCCACCCTGCATGCCATGGCTCTCCTGCAAGTGCACCAAGCTAAGGCACTCAAATAACTGCACGAGAGTAGTCCTGACCCGGGATTGATGGAGGAGCTGTCCCTCTGGGCGACAAAGGTCTCGGTCAGGCAATGTCCACCCT
Source organism: Xyrauchen texanus (assembly GCF_025860055.1). Lineage (NCBI taxonomy): Eukaryota > Metazoa > Chordata > Actinopteri > Cypriniformes > Catostomidae > Xyrauchen > Xyrauchen texanus. Next base: position 10,436,721 of record NC_068296.1, on the reverse strand, counting down.
GGTGGTCAAGGAGTGCCACCAGGACCTGGTCAAGTCAATGGAGAATGACAAGGTACTATTACTTGATGGAATATTTGGTGACACCATCAGAGAATTTGCCTGGCAGTTTTTATGGTGAGGAAGCAGATGGAGGCCATCCAACATATCCTCCCCCAGCACAGCTCAAGATCCTGCACTCTGTCTTCTTGACGCCAAGGGCGTCCCCCTGCAGCGACAACATCAGATCCGCCACAGCCCGCCCTAGCAGGCCAGCCTCGGTGTAGAACTGCCTGCAGGACGCAGATGCCACTCGTCTCATGGCCGGCCGTCAAGAACCCAAAGAAGGCTTCGAAGCACCCCTGAGACAGGCAGCCCAGAAAGTCAGGAGCTTGTAAGTGCACCACTCCTTTCCTCGGTGGATGGCTGGGTGGAGATTCCTTGTTTACATTTTCATATCATTTTGCCGCACACCCAAAGGGCTGCAGTTCAAACATTTTCAATAAAATAGCGGTTTCCACACTTCCTGGTTCACACAGTTGGTGTACACAACCGCCGGGCACTGTTCCTTTTTGGCAGGTAGGACTTTGGAGGTGTGCTGCCCCGTGCTCCCTATTATTTTTATTATTATTTTTATTTTAGTTATTTTGAGCCACTCACATCCCGGGCAACCTCAACAGCACAGGACCTGTTCACTCCCAGGGAATCCTACCACTGCTCTGGTATGCCCTGACAAGGATCCCCTCGGCACAGATGTGCTGGCACACAGCTGGCCCCCGTGGCTACACAAGTATGTGTTCCCCCCAGTGAGCCTACTTGCACAGACATTGTGCAAGGTCAGGCAGGATAAGTAGCAGGTCATCCTAGTACCACCTTACTGGCCCACCCATACTTGGTTCTCGGACCTCATGCACCTTGCAAATTCCCCTGAGGAAGGACTTTCTTTCTCAGGGATGGGGCACCATCTGGCACCCACGACCAGACATCTGGAACCTCCATGTCTGGCAATTGGACAGGACGCAGAAGATCTAAGTGGCTTACCACCTGCAGTGGTACACACAATCACTCAAGCCAGGGCTCCCTCTACGAGGTGTCTGTATGCCCTGAAGTGGCATCTGTTTGCTAAGTGGTGTTCTTCCCCACGCAAAGTCCCCCAGAGATGCACAGTCGGATCAGTGCTTTCCTTCCTCCAGGAGAGGCTGGAGAGGCGGTTGTCCCCCTCCACCTTGAAGGTGTATGTAGCTGCTATATCAGCATATCACAATGCAGTAGACATTAAGTATTTAGGGAAGCACGACTTGATCGTCAGTTTCCTGAGAGGTGCTAGGAGGTTAAACCCCCCCAGATCGTGTCTTATCCCCTCATGGGACCTCTCTGTGGTCCTTTGGGGCCTACGGGAAGCTCCATTTGAGCCCCTGGAATCAATCGAGCTAAATACACTCTCTCTGAAGACTGTCCTCCTGACTGCGCTCACTTCCAACAAGAGGGTATGGAATCTGCAAGTGTTCTCTGTCAGCAAATCGTGCCTGGAGTACGGTCCTGGTTACTCTCATATGATTCTGAGACCCCGACCGGGCTATGTGCCCAAGGTTCCCACGACCCCATTTAGGGATCCGGTGGTGTACCTGCAAGCGTAGTCCCAGGAGGATGCAGACCCAGCCTTGGCATTGCTGTGTCTGTTGTGTGCTTTGCACATATATTTGGATCACATGCAGAGCTTTAGAAGCTCCGAGCACCTCTTTGTTTGCTTTGGAGAACAGCAAAAAGGGAGCCCTGTCTCCAAACAGAGGATCGCACACTGGGTCATTGACACCATCACTATGGCATATCATGCCCAGGACGTGCCACCCCATATTTGGTTTTACGTGCCACCCCATATTCTAACCACCCCCCCCCCCCGGGGCTATGAGCCCACTCTACCAGGAGTGTGGTGGCCTCCTGGGCCCTGAACAGTTGCGACTCTTTAGCAGACATCTACAGAGCAGCGGGCTGGGCAACACCCAACATATTTGCAACATAATTGCAAAGATTGGCTCAACATATCCGGGTTGAGCCAATCTTGTCCCGTGTGTTGTCAGGTATGAGCAGGTAAGTTCCGGGACAGCTGGCTGGGTGTAACGTTTGTGCATAGTGCCTTTCCCCTCCACTGAGGTGAAGACTTGCACTTTTTACCCCTAGTCATGTTCACAATATCGTGGACCCTCCTCCTTAGCCCTGTGGAGGCGAGGTTACAAAGAAACTCACTGTCAGCCCAGTACATGTGCTATTTAGGCCCTGTACTGTGGTAGGTGCTTCACATGTGTTGGTTGCCCGCAGGTAACCCCTTGTGATGTAGGTGCGAGGGGTGGCTGTGGCTCAGGTGGTAGAGCGGGTTGGCTGCTATTCACAGGGTTGGCTGTTCGATTCCCGGCTCACTCGACTCCACATGCCGAAGTGTCCTTGGCAAGACACTGAACCCCAAGTTGCTCCCAATGGCAGGCTAGCGCCTTGCATGGCAGCTCTGCCGTCATTGGTGTATGAGTAACCTCTAAGGTTAAAAAAAGTGCTATATAAGTGCAGACCATTTACCAAGTGTCTTCCTTGGGCAGTTCCCTCTGCCCCTGGTCACTGTATATATAGAACTACTCCCCCCTTGTGTAGGACCTACCACAGGACTTCTCCACGTGAGATTCATCTGACAAGACTCGGTAAGACCATGCAACGTATTTCCACTCAAATAGGAGCTGTGTGTTGCAACACAGTCATGTGTGTACAGGGAATACAGGAGTGGGCTGACAACACAGCTCTGCAGAGCTCCAGTGTTGAGGGTCAGTGATGAGAAGATGTTGCTGCCCATTCTAACCACCTGTCATCTGCTTTACAGGAAGTCCATGATCCATCATCCTATGGTGTTGAAACACTGGTGAGACTCGCGCTGCGCATGCAAGCCATTCACACATCAATCGCTAATCAACTATTTAGCCCTTTTCAGTGAATCACACCTACAAAATAATATTAATAATTTAAATTCAGGTTTAATTTAGATTTTGAATAACACAATATGGGTTTATGTTTTCTATTTTAATTGTTTAATGTAATTTTTAATTTGACCATGATTTAAGGAGGGTGTACCTGTATGCTGGGTTGGAAATATGAAGGATTAATAGTGATGTTTTGAAAGCAAAAAGAAACAATTGAAACATGGAATGTAGGCTGTCATCCGTGCAGCCTGACCAAAGCAAAGGCACGTTTACTTGAGAAATTAACCAAAAATGATGTGCTGTCGGCTTGTGATGTGTGAATGGCTTGCATGGGTATACTGCAGTCTCGTCACATTATAACTTTATGTTTAGCCTCAAATTCAGCTCATGAAAATATGCTGTGTGGTCATGAGGAAGGATTACATAAAGCTCTAGATTGAAATGCATGTGCGGAAATTTATATAAAACATTGTGTGTGATTACCCCTCCACGTACCAATGCTGGCATGTGTGCCATAGTTTGCCGACCCCTGTGCTACAGTAAGACACAAATTCAGAGTGGGAAGCATGTCATATTTGATCACATATATTAAAAGAGCCCTATTAAATTACTGATACTGGTATTCCCAATACATAAGTAAATAAGTACTACTCTATTTGGCACATTTTCCAAAAGCAGAATTATTTAGGTAGTAGGTTTAAATGTGAGCCTCGGACCACTCTTGGGGACTTGAGAGTCTTTGAGTAGATTTGATTCCTTTTGAAGACTAATTAAACAAAAATGTAATGTAAATGTTTTTAGAAACTTTCTCTAAGCAAACGTTCGAACAGGTACATTTGCACCAGTTCGCTAATAATTCTACATTCGGTGTGTTTATGTTGACTGATCTTAACTGACTGAACAACGTAAACAAAATTAGCTGTCGGCCTCAAAGTAATTGGAGCTCCAGGTCACATCTACAGATGACGTGGACCAATAGCAGTAATAAGGTGTTTAGGAGCTGGTAAGAATCGATCCTAATAGTTTGCCCAGGTGAGATTTTGCAAACCACTGAAATTATGCAAAAAAAACATTCTTAAATTAACTTTCTGAAGTAGGCCTGGGTAGCTCAGCATGTAAAGATGATGCCTTTCACAACTGAAGTTGCAAGTTCGAATCCAGGGCATGCTGAGTGACTCCCATCAGCCTTCCTAAGGAACCAATTAGCCAGGTTGCTAGGGTGGGTACAGTCACATTGGGTGAACCTCCTCGTGGTTGCTATAATGTGGTTCTCGCTCTCAGTGAGGCGCATGGTGAGTTGTGCGTGGATGCCGCAGAGAATAGTATGATGCCTCCACATGTGCTAGGTCACCGCGGTAACGCGCTCAACAAGCCATGTGATAAGATGCAAAGATTGACTGTCTCATTCAATTTTTTGTAACTGAGATTCATCCTCCGCCACCCGGATTGAGGTAAATCACTACACCACCACGAGGAACTAGAGTGCATTGGGAATTGGGCATGCCAAATTGGGGAGAAAATAAAACAAATAAATAAAAATACAAAAATCCAAAAACCTGCATCTTATTCACTAACCACTAATTCCATTTTATTCACTAATCTTATTTACAAAAGTCAGTGCTATTTGTTTGCCTCAATTAACGTCACACTAACGTTTGAGGAAAGAAAATGTAATTTATTTGAAAAGAGATGTTTGTATACATTTTCTATTAGTATTCCAGAAATAATGATCAAATGATCGAGAAGAGCAGTATAACCGGTATATATCCAGATATGCTGTGTAGGTGAGCACACTTTCAGCATTTTAAAGAGGCAATTCAGGTGTCTCAATTGCAGTTGTGGAGCGATGCTGTACAGTTCCAACATAGTAGGCCTATACCAAATTGGGGTAGCCCTTGCTGTATTCTTCACTACCAAGCACTCAGAACCGACCTGTAAGGTCTGGAATTTTGGCATTCAAAACTCAAAAAAGTTATTGGGCTCTTTGCACCCTTACCCATTTCACATAATTCCTTTACGGAATCAGGCTCTAAAACAATACAGGCAGCAGATGTGCATAAAGAGTGCTATCATCATTCTTTGTAAAAAACCTATTGAGTGTTTCACCATTCAGGTGTTGCAAAGTTTTCCTCTTAAAGCATTCACAATTTGTTTAGACTTTGTCTGACAATTTCTAAAGCAGGAGCCATGCAAGCCGTAATCCCTCTGTTTCCTGGCAGGACGAGATGTGACATTTAGATAACACATTAAGCTCAGCAGGCTGCTGCATTGCCTGAGCTCTCAGTGCATGCATGTCACAAACAATGACCATTATTTCACTAGTGGTGAAAAAATTGAAGAGAGTGTTGCTACATTTTCTCATCGTCCTTGGTGTACGCCTGGTTCTTTCTGTTTTATTTAAGAAGAGATGTAGATCCCAAAGGAGCAGAATGTTTTAAGACTATGTGATTAATGAAACATTGATCATAAATTTTGTAGGAGAACAGGAAGACTTGTCACTTTCTATTTAGACCCAAGAGGAGGGTAGAGACAGAAAGAGAGATGGTTGAGCGGGGGTGAGGATGGATGTCAGGGGAGGTTTGCAAGGAAGAGACGTGTGGCTCAAAAATATAAGCCTTTGGAATTCATAAAATGTTGACTCTTTGAAGAGCTTTGAAGGGGGCCTTTATTTTGCAGCACTCTAAGATTCTTCTTTTTCTTTCCTTTCACTTATTTTTTTGCAAAGCTTAGTGAAGTTTGAGGGTGTATGGTGTGGATATCTTGGCACCGCCTGTCACTGGCACTGGACACTGCAATGTAACAGGAACTAATAACACAATTCTTAGAAGCCTTTCACATGGGTAGTCAAGTGGACACACATTGACAGGAAGTGTGGCACACAGAAAGCTGTGATGAAGGTTTTGCTGGGTTTGGGTCTCTAAAAAGCTTTTTACAGAGCTTTTGCTCTGTGAGACTGGCATCAAACACCTCCCGCTCTCTGCGGAGAAGTCAGTGATGTCAGTGTTTTGTTGTGTTCAAAAATGGAAGTCAAACTGGAATTACTTTTGTTGTTAAATATTGGGGCTAATTTTCATACTTTTAACCACAGTGAATATTTTTCAAGGTAGACTTATTTTTGAAAGTCAATTTCTGTGTAGACACAGACCTTAAGGATATTGCAAAAAAAAACTAAATAAAAAACATAATGGCCATTGAACACCTATTTACCTTTAGTGACAAAATGCCCTGGTAGCATTGGCCCAGTGAGGTAAGTTGTCACAATGGAACCTGCCATTAAGCAGAATATTATATAACCAGCTACATTTCAACTGTAAAACAATTATAAAATATAAAATTCAAGAAACAGAATTTTATAAATTTTATAAAACAACATACCATATACACAAAATCTCAAAGCATTATTTTAGCCAATACATATGATAATAAAAATATTTTACCTAGATCGCCTGACCACCACCCATGGGAGAAACCGCAGGAGTCGGGTGCGCTGCTATATGGATGGCAGTGAAGGCCGGAGGACTTGACGGACCAGACCCAGGTGGCAAAGGCTAGCTCTGGGGATGTGGAACATCCACTCACTGGGGGAGGGAGCCAGAACTGGTGAGGGAGGTGGAGCGCTACCAGTTGGATCTGGTGTGGCTTACTTTGATGCACATTCTTGGCTCTGGATCCGTACTCCTGGATAGGGGATGAACTCAGTATTTATCTGGAGTTGCCCAGGGTGTGAGGCGACGGGTGGGTGTGGGAATACTTACGAGTCCCCAGCTGTGCGCCGCTTTGTTGGAGTTTACCCCGCTGGACAAGAGGATAGCCTCCCTATGCCTATGGGTTGTGGGGGAACTCTGACTGTTGTCTGTGTATATGCACCGAACAGCAGTTTGGAGTATTCTGCCATCTTGGAGACCCTGAATGGAGTCCTGAATAGGGCCCCAGTAGGGGACTCCATAGTGATGCTGGATGACTTCAACATGCACGTGGGAAATGACAGGGACACCTGGAGAGGCGTGATTGTGAGGAATGGCCTCCCCGATCTGAACCAGAGTGAATGTTTATTGTTAGACTTCTGTGCCAGTCATGAATTATCTATAATAAACACCATGTTCAAACATGGCCATAAGTGTATGTGGTACCAGAGCACCCTAGGACGAAGGTTGATGATTGATTTTGTAATTGTGTCATCAGATCTGAGGCTATATGTTTTGGACACTCGGGTGAAGAGAGGGACGGAGCTGTCAACCGATCACCATCTGGTGGTGTGTTGGGTCAGTGGGTGGGGAAAGACTCTGGGCAGACTTGGGAAGCCCAAGCGAGTAGAGCAGGTGAAGGGGGCCTGGGATTATGCCCATCCAGTCTACATGTGTTTTGTGGTTTTTGAGAATTGGGGCAGCGGTGGCGGTATTGCACTCGCTCTATAGCAACGTTGTCACAAAAAAAAGTTGAGCCGGAAGGCAAAGCTCTCAATCTACTGGTCAATTTTCATTCCTACCCTCACCTAGGGTCACGAAGGCTGGTTTATGACCGAAAGAACTAGGTCGCAAGTACAAGCGGCTGAAATGTGTTTCCTCAGATGGGTGGTGGGCTTCTCCCTTAGAGATAGGGTGAGTAGAGCCACTGCTCCTTTGCGTCGAAAGGAGCCAGTTGAGGTGGTTTGGGCATCTGGTAAGGATGCCTCCGGGGTGCCTCCCTAGGGAGGTGCTTCAGGCCCGTCCAGCTGGGAGGAGGCCTCAGGGAAGACCCAGGACTAGGTAGAGAGATTACATCTCAACACTGGCCTGGGAACGCCTCAGGGTCCCCCAGTCAATGCTGGTTAATGTGGCGCGGTATAAGAAAGTTTGGGACCCCCTGCTGGAGCTGCTGCCCCGCGACCTGACTTTGGATAAGTGGTTGAAGATGGATGGATGGATGGATCAAATATTTATTAATTTATAAAATTTTAAACACATGTGACGACCCTAAAAAATATAAACAAAAAACACTTGTCCTGAGAACTCTTTAAAACTTTAAAATCTACTTTCATTACACCCTTCTGTTCACCCTGAATATATGCCAATGTAATTTTATTGTATTCCCTTGTTTCCCCAATAAATCTAACACAAATATGATACATTTATTGTTTCTTTTTATTTTTTTCTTTATATATATATATATATATATATATATATATATATATATATATATATATATATATATATATAAATTTTTTCACATTTTAGAATAATAGTTAAGATCTATGGGAATTAAGTTCTGACTAAACAAATTTCAAAATGAATCAAAACTGTTTTATATTTTAGCATCTTCAAATTAGTCACCCTTTGCCTAGAATTTGTCAAGTGTTACAAATGTTTTGACCGGTAGTGTATATATGTATAGACTACCATTCAAAAGTTTGGAGTCACTTGCCTGAAATGTTTCTCATGATCTTAAAAACCTTTTGATCTGAAGGTTTGAAATGTTTGAAATTACATTTGTAGACAAAAATATTAATTTATTTTATTACAAAACTAAAATGTAATAAAAAAAGCTTTTGAAATTGATGACTTGGACCAAATAATAAAGGCCAATTAGTGCCTAACATAGATGGGAACTCTTTCAATACTGTTGATACCTCAAATAGTTGATTGAGAAAATGTCAAGAGTACATTTCTGCAAATTCTAGGCAAAGGGTGACTACTTTGAAAATTCTAAAATATAACACCGTTTTGATTCATTTTGGATTTTGTCACAATATAATTCCCATAGATTTGATGACTTTACTGTTATTCTAAAATGTGAAAACCAAATATATATATAATTAAGAATGAATAAGTGTTTCAAAACTATGGTCCTAATAAAGTGCCTCAAGGTTCCACGTGTTGTGCATTCTGAGATTCTATTCTGCTACTCAATGGTTATCTGAGTTACCGTAGCCTTTCTGTAAGCTCAAACTAGTCTGACCATTCTCCGTTGACTTCTCTCATCAACAAGGTGTTTCTGTAAGCAGAACTGCCGCTCACTAGATGTTTTTTTTTTTAACCATTCTGAGTACACTCTAGAGACTGTTGTGCGTGAAAATACCAGATCAGAGTTACAGAAATATTCAAACCAGCCCATCTGGCACCAAAAAAATGGTGACGGTCAATATCACTAAGATTTCATTTTTCCCCCATTCTGATGGTTGATGTGAATATTAACTGAAGCTCCTGACCCGTATCTTCCCTGTTATCTGTTGTAGACCGTTCACAAGATAGAGATGCAAGACAAAACGCAACCCACACAACCTACGGCCGCTTTTCACTTCAACACCTGCTCCACTCTCGTTCTCAGTGGGACTCTGGAACTGCCAGTCTGCTGTGAACAAAGCTGCCTTCATTCCAGCTTTCGCCACAGTCCTCCCTCAGCATCCTGGCACTGACAGAGACATGGATACGTCCTGAGGATAAAGCAACACCTGCTGCTCTCTCCAACAACTTCTCCTTCTCCCACACCCCTCGACATACTGGTAGGGGAACAGGTTTGCTCATTCATAATAACTGGACTTATTCACCACAGGCTTCACTATGTAACAATACATCTTTTGAATTCCATGCCATTACTACAATGCAACCCACAAAATTACATGTTGTTGTCATCTATCGCCATCCAGGTCAGCTGACAAGCTTTCTTGAGGAGTTGGATGTCCTGCTGTCCTCCTTGCCAGAGGATGGCAGGCCACTTGTGGTTCTTGGCGATTTCAACATACACCAAGACAAGCCCCAGGCCATTGAACTGAATACTCTTCTGGCCTCATTTGACTTGGAAAGACTACACACCACAGCAACTCACAGATCAGGCAACAAGCATTTTTACACATTTTTCACCACCTCAAATATTCTTGTTACACCTTTACATGTCTCTGATCACTACTTTGTTCAATTCAACATGATTCTCCCATCCATTGTAAAACCAACTCCACCTTTGGTTTCCTTTCGCCGTAACCTCCGTTCCCTCTCACCCTCTTGCCTTTCCACTGATGTCTCTGCCTCTCTTCCCACAAGAAATGTATTTTCCATGGTTGATGTAAACACTGCCACAGACACACTTAGCACTACTTTAACAACCTGTCTAGACAACATCTGTCCTCTCTCCTCTAGACCAGCACGTACTACACCACCCAGCCCCTGGCTGTCCATCCTACCTGCACTTACACACATAATTAACACATCTCTTCTTGCAGGCAATTTTCCCACTACATTTAAGCAGGCTCGAATAACCCACTGCTGAAAAAACCTGCACTTAACCCCACACAGATAGAACACTACATCCCATTCATGGCAAAAACACTTGAAAGGGCAGTTTTCAATCAGAACAAGCTGCTGGATGACAATCAGTCAGGCTTCAAAAGTGGACACTCCACTGAGACTGCCCTGCTGTCTGTCACGGAGTCGCTGAGACAGGCGAAAGCTGAATACAGATCATCCGTTCTGATTCTGCTGGACCTTTCTGCTGCCTTTGACACAGCCAACCATCAGATCCTACTCTCCATCCTCTCTAAACTGGGCATCACTGGAACTGTGCTTGGCTGGTTCAACTCCTATCTCTCAGAAAGGTCCTTTGAGGTTTCAGTTACTTACTGGGGTACCTCAGAGATCAGTGCTTGGGCCACTTCTCTTGTCCATATACACAACATCACTGGGACCCATCATCCAGTCACATGGTTTCTCTTACCACTGCTACGCTGATGACACACAACTCTACTTCTCTTTCCAGCCCAACAACACCACAGTGACCGCTCGAATCGCTGCCTGTCTGGCAGACATCTCATCCTGGATGAAGGAACACCACCTGCAACTCAACCCAGCCAAGACCGAACTCCTTGTCTTTCCAGCCAGCCCTGCTGTTGAACACAACATCACCATGCAGCTGGGTCCAACTACAGTTTCGCCTTACAAAACGGTCAGAAATCTAGCGGTAACCATTGATGATGAGCTAAATTTCACAGACCACATCTCAAAGACTGCAAGATCATGTAGATTTACACTCTACAATATCAGGAAGATACGACCCTTCCTTTCTGTACATGCCACACAACTGCTCGTTCAGACACTTGTCATAACTAGACTAGACTACTGCAACACTCTCATTGCAGGCATTCCTTCATATGCTATTAGACCTCTCCAAATGATCCAGAATGTAGCAGCTCGTCTGGTCTTTAATTAACCTAAGCGAGCACGTTACTCCACTCTTTGTCTCTCTCCACTGGCTGCCGGTTCATGCACGTACTAAATTCAAGGCCCTGATGCTGGCATACAAAACAGTCACTGGGTCTGCTCCAGCATACCTAAAAACATTTATGCAGAGCTACGTTCCCACCAGAAGCCTGCGGTCGGCTAAGGAACGTCGCCTTGTCGTACCAAAACAAAGAGGCACCAAAACACTTTCCAGGACTTTCAGTTTCATCATACCACGTTGGTGGAATGACCTTCCCAACTCAATCCGTGAAGCTGACTCACTCTCTATCTTCAAAAAACGTCTAAAAACTAATTTTTTCCAAAAGCACTTAACCGGTCACTAAAAAAAAAAAAAAATCATATATATATATATATATATATAGAGAGAGAGAGAGAGAGAGAGAGCGAGAGAGAGAGAGAGAGAGAGAGAGAGAGATATTTACATTTCTTGTTACACTTAAATCTGTTTGGAATACTATTCTGATGATAGTGAATCTTTGTAGTATGGCACTTTTGGTACCACTGTCTCCTTAAGATGATTCGCTTATGTTTTCCTCTTTTGTAAGTCGCTTTGGATAAAAGCATCTGCCAAATGAATAAATGTAAACGTACCTAGATCCAACTCTATGCATTGCACTGCTGCCACACGATTGGCTGATTAGATAATCACATGAATAAGTAGGTGCACATGTGTTCCTAATAAATTGTTCAGTGAGTGTATATACTGTATACTGTATGAATGTTTTTACTTAATTTATTCATTTGTTGTGCCTAAACATTAAATTGATCCATCAAACATTGGACTTTTGTAACATAAACAGTGTTGCATAAGCTGCATGTATGTTATTTTATTTATTTTTACATTTATCTTGTGGGAAATGTATTTTTTGCTTCTGAGAAACAATAACATTTTGCTTTCAATGACAGCCCAGAGCTATCTGGTGTTTTAGCCCTACACAAACAGCAAATATTGCAGGAAAGACACTGGGAGCTGGAGACCCGCACAGTATTGATGCCTTTGGGCAAAACACTTGTGTTTTGAATGGGTCTGGAAGGGGAGAGAGGAATCCAATAAAGTTAACATGGCAGCTGCAAGGGCTGTGAACTTCCAGTGATTTCACAGCTCCAGAAATTTGACAGTGGTGGCACCATTGAGTGACTGTTGATAACATAGCTGTGCACTTTCAGCGAGAAACAAAACTAGTAAATGCCAGCTTGGAATACTAATGCGGAGTACAGTCCACAGAACAGAAGACAGACTTGATTGCTATGTTTCATGTTTGCTCATCACACTTGCATGCACAATCACAGTTTTGTTCTTATACTGTATCCTCACCCTGTATGTTTCTGAATGAGGCTTGTGTACTTGTTTAGGCCCTTGCAAAAGTTAGATAAACACGTCAAAGCACACACACACATAACACTTGAAAGTCTACTCATGTCCATAGCAGAGTTTTACCCCCCACCCCCCAGGCAATTTGAATCTATTGACGCACTAAGCGCTAATGAAAAAAAAAACTGAGGGGAAAAGAGCAAGAGGATTGAGCATAAAAAAGAGGGAGAGGAGGAAAAACTGGGAGCAGAAGGTCTCATTCTAGTTTCATCAGCAATGAGTCCTGATGAAAGTGCCTTTGAGAAACTGAGAAGGCCTGGAGCTACTTTTGATGAAGATAGCCATCAAATGGCTGCCATTGTCAGGGGGTAAATGGAAGGCTGAGCATTAATCTGGTGTGGGGTATCGGTGGGCAAATCCAACTCTCTTCATCCACCACCCCAGTCTTTTCCCATTGCATTCAACCTTTGGGATTCTAGAACAAAGGGATGGATGGCAGCACCAAAGCCAAAGGTCACTCCTATCCAGTGCCATTTCAATAATTTGGCATGGATTTTCTTATCCATTCTAAATCAGTACCAGGCCCTACATGCCATCAGAAACAGAGGACAGCCATTTCCATGGTCCCAGCTGCACTTCTGAGCCCATGTGAAGTGGCTCCGTCATGCCTAGCTGGGTGGATGATATCAAAGGGCCAAGGTCAGGAAGAGTTCTTCAAACTACACAATGATGCAGAATTGCCAGCTTACACTATGTAGAGTCCATCAAACAAAATAATTATCTACTAATATACATGGTGAAATACAGTCAGTTCTGTTCTGATGACGGACACAGGAAGTAGGAGAAAACAATGCTAAATGTAAATAATAAAATGCTACTGTAATAGTTAAGGATGGGGAAGGAGGAGACGGGATCCAGCTGACCAGTAAACATAAAGTTTTAATGTCACACTTAAAACAAGCATGCATCGCATCCGCGTGTATCTCTCTCTCTTGAACTGTCACCTCTGGCTCTCCTTTATCTCACTCTCCCACTGATCAGCTGTTTCAGCGCTGGCCTGGCCACGCCCTCCTCCTCTTCTCGGGGAGAAGCTGCCCTTCCAGCCCTTCTGTCAGCCGGTGATCCATCCCACCTCCTGTGAACCTGGGAGATATACCAGGAGAGGCGTGGGGAGAGGGAAAGGGTGAGTGGAGATACACAAAGACAGAGAGAGAGAGAGAGAGAGAGAGAGAGAAGAACTTGTTCGCCAGCTCCCAGACGTGATGCCGCCCGGTACTCAACCATTATTTATCATGCCAGCTTACTCCTCCCCCGGCAGTTGGCATCGAGTTCTCTGGCCCCTGTTCGACAGAACTGCTCCTCCACTTCTTCGGTGGATGGCAGGAGAGTTCCTCTGACTCTTGGCAGCTGGCAGCGACCCTTCTGTCCACGGGCAGACGGCCTCAGCTGCTCCCCTGGTGGATGGCAGCGGCGAGGATTCCGCAACAGCGCATCCCTCCTCCCACCTGGTTCTCAGCACCACTGTTACAGATAAAGATGGGCAAGGAGGAGGTGGGAACTGGCTGACCAGTAAACATAAAATTTTAATGTCAAACCTAAAACATACATGCAATGCGGCCATGTGCGTCTCTATCTCTCGAACTGGCTCCAGCCTTCTGATCTTATCTCATTCTCCCACTGATCAGCTGATTCAGCACTGGCTGCGCATCATCATGGCCTGGCCACACCCTCCTCCTCGTCGTCACAGCTACAAACCTATAATCATTTACCCTGTCAGAAAAAAAGTGCAAAATTTGTACCTTTAGGGGTACAATGGCTTGTCACTGGGGAAGTACCCTCAAAGGTAGATTTGTGTACCCTTAAACGTGGGTACATTTACATACCCTTACAGCTTATACATTTTAAGTGTCAAATATGTGCCCTTGGTGACTAACTTGGACCTCAGTGATGTAATACTATAATGTACCCTTGGAAAAGGTGCACATTTGGCCTTTTAAGGGTACTGCCCCAGTGACAACCACTTTGTACCTTATGAATGGTAAATTTGTACTCAATAAAGCATATTAAAAACTGACAACTTGACATTTAATCACATTTATTTAATAACATGAAACATTCAATAATTTCACATTTTTGTTCACAATGTCACAGAATTAAAACTTTAATAATCTCAGAATCACAATTTGTCATTAAATAAGGTAGAATACATATTTTTGTTTAGCCATTTCGCTTTAAAAATATTACTACATTACTACATTATACTATATTATTTAATTTTAACTTAAGAATCCTTTAATACTCACCCAAAAATACATTTTAAGAGCACATAAGAGAGGTTTTAATGAACACAGGCTGTCTTTTCAACATATTGGCAGTTGACAGTACCTCACTTTAAAGCACTTTAATGTGATCAAACTCTTGAAATGAGATGCATAAGTCACATGGACTACTTTTATGACATGTTTTGGGTCCTCTAAGCTTTAAATTGAGCCTCTATCCACTGCCAATGCATTGAAAGGGGTTGGGCTGTGATTTTCAATAAAAATATATCTCCTTTTCTGTTCCCGCATTAGAAAAGAAAGTCATACAGGTTTGAAACACCATGAGGGTGAGTAAAATTTGTCAATTTTTTCGGTGTTTATAGTCTCTTCTGGAACACAGGACGTCTTTGAGTGATTCTTGACTCATATCTTTGCAATAGCACATTGCGGGTAGTGAGCATATTTTTCATATAAGATGGAAAAAGTCATGTTAAAAAGAAAGTATGCACTGAAGGCTGCAATTGCCCCCTCTTTGATTCTTATTCCCCTGAACACCATCCATTTGATCTGGACTTGAACCATCCTGGTGAAAGCCATTTTAATATGGTGTATCAGCATCCACTGTAAGAGGAAAACATAATGTTAGAACAGTATAAAAAACTTTCCAAGCTTAATTTGCTATGACAAAACTTACAGTCCATCATTCTGATGAATCAAAAACATTTGTTTGACAATATCTACTACTCATATAATCTACAGTAGTGCCACAGTAAATACCTGGACGATCTTCTGCAAGCATCTTCTCTCTTGCATCAATGTATATTTTGGCCAAAAGTATTTTCTTGGTGCAAGCTCATGCACAATACTAGCGAAGCCCTCATTGAAGCACTGGACTGTTGATGAATGGATTCGGTCAATGTCATCACATAACTGAAAATAAATGATAGTAATGGAAATTTAATCATTCACATTAACTTTATATTAAAGTGGTCACAGCATTCTTATAGAAATAGTTCACCCAAAAATGAATATGTTGTCCTAACTCACCCTTATGTTGCTCCAAACCTGTATATATATTTTTCTTCTGTGGAACACAAAAGGTGAATGTTTGAAATTTCATATTGTTTATTGGCCATAATGTAAGTGGATGGTGACTTAAATAAAGCTCACAAAGAGGGACAAATACCATAAAACCACAGTAAAAGTAATCAGTGCTACTTAAACTATATTCAAAGTTTGTTCACAGGATGCAATGAGAAACAGTGAGATTTTCAGTTCTTTAATGCTTTAATTTGATAGTAAATAACAACTTAAATTATGTTCTCTTCATCAAAGTGATCATATCACTACAGAAAACCTGAAATACATCAACAATTGTACTATGGTTTATGTCCTGCCACCACAAATTCACCTTTTGTGTTACAAAGAAGAAAAGAGTTATGTTGGTTTGTAATTATATTAGGGTGAGTAAAAGACATAATTTCCATTTTTGGGTAATTCAAAATTCAACAACTTTTCAGCAATATAAAAATATTGAAATGCCCAAGTGACAGTGACATTCTGTTCCCCTCTCACTTTCATGTCCCCCTGGTCTTTACAATGTTCTAAACCCACGTGCTGCACTGACATCAATCATGTATTTTAAGCTGATAATTGACATACAATTACCTGTGATATTACTTACACTTCTCTGCCATGAAAGCATTTGCTTCTTTAACAATAATTTCTCTTGTAGCATCTTGCCATTCAGTACATGCAAAATATTAACATGTTCCTCAAAGGTGCATCCTCATCAATTACAACAAACTCCTGTTGGAGCCAAATAAAAAGTGCAGAGGAAAATATTTGTTCAATCTCAAAAGTACAAAAAAAAGTTATATCTGAACTTAAATTTTGCAACCACTATACACCATCAGAGTATAGATACTCTGATACTCTTCAGTAATAAAAGCACTATACAAATAAAAATGACAACATTTTTCCTGTAAAACATTATTGTGCACTTGGCTAGCTAATGTGTTATACTACAGCAATCTACTCACCCCTGACACAAACCTGTGACAGGCTCTTTGCAGTTTCTTCAGACCGTACGACTGTGCCCAAATTGCTCCTTACTTCTCTCCTCCTCGAGAATCAGAGGTACGCTCTCCAAGAGATTTGTGCCAAGTATGCTAACAAAAACAGAGAAACATAAGCATGATCAAGGACTACCGGCAATAAATGTCATAATACTTGGATTTATTGTGACAATACTGTGGCTGGGGAAGCAAAAGTGTAATAAATCAACAATGTTTTTCAATACTTTGGGCCTTCGGAATTACCGCTGGCATCTTTCCAACTATAATCGCACATATTAAAAATGATATTATTGCTCGTGGATGGAGAACAATCATAGCCGATACACACTTGCTATGCACCGGCCCAAAGCACCAGCTCTCCGGCGTGATGAGCGGTGCCAGTGCTCTTCTTCTGTGCCAGTGGATGCACACTGTTACATGCTAAATATGTGGTGCAAGAAAGCGGTTCGACAGACTAATGTGTTTAAATGAACAAAAGATGCCAAAAAAAAGTCTTGAGTTGTAGTAGCTTTGGTATAAGAAGAAATATTGAAAATGAATGCAAACATGAGGCGTAATGACCGCAACTCGATTACCAATACGGGGTATGCAATAATTGTCAATAATTCGACAGTCCCTCATCAATTATTCTGTACTAAACTGAAGTAAGAAAACAATATGTTGGCTTTCACAAGCCTGTATAATTCAATAAGTATTTTGGCAGGAGAGCAAATATGATTAGCACGCGAACACGTTTACGGCCGTCAATGGAAATTACTACCTACAAACACATTACAATTGGACAAATACATGAAATACGAACAATAACAACACTTACATTTAAACGTACCTCTGAATTTATGTGATTCTACAGTATCTTTTAGGTTCTTTTAAATTGAGGAGAAGATCCTCTGTGAACAGTCAGAGATCCATCATCTTGTTGTGAGCGTCGGTCCGTGCACATCCCAAACTTCCCGCGCACAGCACATGCGATGCGTAATTCCCATTGGACAGTTTGAATAAAGCCCTACACTGTGAAATTACCTCTTGCACCTGCAGCTCTTCAGTTTTTCTTGTTTAAAAAAGTTTGTATTAATTGTGCATAAGAGTTGCACTCTTCCTTAAACATCAATTAAACTTCCAAATGATCCAAAGGTTAATGATTTTATTTAAAGAAACAGCTTGTTTATTTTATATGGGATAAAATGGCATTGTTTGAAATTTAATTTAATTAAATTTTGTATATAAAATAAAAAGAAATTATCTTGACACTCTAAATATAAACACAAAAAAAAAAATGTCACCTGTTGTATGTGACCAGAGAACATGAACTATTTTACTATAAAGATTTTATTTTTATAATTTATTATTTAAGTTTATGTGGTTTTGGGTGATTTTCATTTGCGTGTTTATTGAATTGTTGAGATCACGTATGGAACAATTAAGTGAATTTCATGCACTTGAAGGGTTTGGGTTTGGCAGCCTTGAACGAAACCATCCCCCAACAGGCAAATAATTTGATCACAGTATTTTGTACTTCTTTTGGGGGAAATGGTAAATACATGGACCCTATGATGGACAGAAATGTATTCGTACCATATCTATCCCTAAAGAGTGCATATTAGTACCTTAAGTTTTGACCCAGTTAGTGTACAACCACATAAGCTGTACCCTATGTGATCCCAAATGGACCCCTTTTATTTGGCAGTGTAATTTCATTAGAAAGAAAGAAAGCAGAATATAGCAAAAGGATAAATATGTTTCTCCAGAAAGTACATGCTGTTTTGAAACAATGTGAATTGTGAAAAGAACTATGCAAATAAAAATTACTTGAATTTGAACCCTGAAATTGTTGGATCTGTGGAGTTCATGATTACAACATTTACACATTCTTATTACCTTACAATTTCACAGACATATTGTTGCATTTTTTGTTTCAAGCTAGAAATGCACTGGCCAAAGCCAAATAACTTACCTAACTATGTTCTTGTCTATCACATTACTAATCTTAGTGATTTATTACTAAGCAGCCAGACACAGACCCTCATATCACTGCAGTCTATGTATCAAGAGAATAAAATAATGTGGCTGGGATTTGATTTGTTATTCAGAAGCCCAGCTTCATTTGCACAACAGAGGCAGCAATGTTGGAACTGGCATTGATTTCTTTTGATTTATCTATACAGGGCATTACTGGAAGTCTGTGTTCATCGAGCCCTACAGACGCTCACCTACAGTTTATGAAGGAAGAGCTCTGATCCCTAATGAAACACAAGCAAATCAGCAACTTCTGTTTATCCCCAAATGCTAATTTAGGGATTGACAGGCTCAATAATATCAAGCCTCATTCTCCGCTTTTATTTGATAGTCCACCCAGAAATGAACATTCTGTCATCATTTACTCAGCCGCATGTTGTTCTAAACCCGTATATCTTAAATTCTTTCATGAAAAACAAATGGAGATGATATTAGCATCAGTCAACATCTATTTTAATTGTGTGGCAAAAAATAACAAATATTAAAAATGTAATGAAAGTTGGGGGGTGGGGGGGTGGGGGGGGTTCTCTTTAAATGAATGCTTTGCAATATTCTATCATCACCAGATTCTGTTTACTCCCATGTTGACCAAGTTTGCTTTAGTTACTTGAGTATAGCTCTGGGAGCTTCGGCCTAGCACTCTGCAAGTCAGGGATGGGAGAAAATGTTTAAACAAGTCAAACCAAATGTGCCTGTAAATAGATCTAAGCTGTACTATTTAATTTAAGATATTTTTATTGCAAAATGGTTGAAAACTGAAGCAAAACTCTGCTAGTAACTGGAAACATTAGCGAGAATTACTGCACAACTCTGATTAGCATTCACATCTCGTCAGGAGGCATGAATGCGTTGTAGATAAGGAAGCATTGATGTGGCCATATCAGAGAATCTAAACAGCAATTTTATTGTATGTGCCAATCTGCTGACAAACTGGAATCCGCTTTGTGCAATATTGACATTTTAGTAAATGCAACAATGAAAAAAGCATTTTCACAGAATTGTGAGCTGGGCAATATAAGTACAGGAGAATATGCCACATAAATTTAACTTTAAATGCACCACCAGAACTGGCTTCACTGTTTCTACTCTATTTTACCTTGAACAAAAGCACTTATCCCTCAACTGACCTTGTGCGTACAGGTAAAAAATACAAAGTTCCAATAAACCTAGTCAGGTTGTAAACACTTTTTTCTTTGCACCCAGATATTTTTTAATCAGTAGTACTTTTCTTTTATTATATACATATCGTAATTTTTCCACTATTTCCTTATTCAGTCATAATATCCTATTATTTTATCTTTCTCACAAAAAGTGCGATGGTATTACAAAGTTTTTAGAAATGGTAAAGACATGTTTTTGACATGTGCTATAGTAAAACCATGGTATTTTTTATGTACTTTGGAGTACCATAAAAATATCATGAAATATTAACATAATAATCATTCAGTACCATGGTATTACCCTGGTTACACCACAGTGCTTTACAGTGCTAATATATTTTGTGTCTCATCACTCGTCTCTTTACTTTCTCTCATCTCTGCTCCCTCACTTCATCCTGTCATCTCTTTCACTCTGACCTCATCATCCCCTCTATAGAACTGACACTTTCTATAGTACTTTTACTTAATTTCCTTTCATATTTATGTAATGTTATTTTACTATATTCTCTAATTTAAATGTAGAGCCTTATAGCACAAAGAGTTTTTGCAAATTAAAATGAGAAATGTAATTCTTTCTTGAAGCGCCCTTCAACAAGGCTGTTTGCAAAGGGTACATTCACACAGTAATGCCATGTTCATTTCAGAGTACCTACTTCAAGGACTCTGCTCTTCATAGCGAGTAGGACATAGGAATGATTAGTTAATTTAATAACAACTTGCCAAAACTATAGTTTGCTAATAAAAAACCTGTGGAGTGGTTAAAAAAAATTGGGATTCAGAATCACGTTCTTGTACGTCTCTCTCAGAAGGTTTTATACATTAACATTCCAAAAAGCATTACTCATTAGAAAAATAAATACATAAAAATAGCTTGCTACTGGAAAACACTGTTGTAAACATAGCTTAACTAATGTCACACTACTAACAAGTTTAAGTTAGTAGCATTGCTACTTTTAGTTACTTACTCAATAACAATTAAAAAAATACCTTCTGATTACACAACTGTCCTGCTTCTGATAGAGTTTTAATTCTGTTACTATATACTCATATAGTAACGGAATATGAGTTACTCCTCATTTCCATTGACTGCTTTACATATTTATTTATTCTTTTAATGGGATAGTTCACTAAAAAAATGAAATCTTTGCCATAATTTACTCAACCCCATGTAGTTACATCCCCATTTCCCATTGTTTTATTTCTTTCATGAAACAAATGAGGAGCAAAGGATGAGGATGATTTCTACCCTATATATAAATTAAATGCAAAAACTAGTAGGGAGCTGCAAAAGTAATTGTCATGAGTGTGATGAGCAGATGAGTCTTATTTCAAAGAATTTTTTACATTGTAAGCCTTGTTAACTTGCTCTTGAATCTTGTATGACTGAGTGTGCAATTTGAGAGCAGATTAAATCAGCTTTGGTTTTTGTTTGAGGTCAGAATGCTTCAAAAGCATATTTTAGCTAATTTGTCTTATCCTCCTGCTGTGTCTTTCTGCACATATGTAACATTTCCAACTAACTGCTGAGTGGCATCTAAGCAGGTATTTCATGCTTTACCACATATTAATGTGTTTGTTTTGAAGTGCGATCAGAGGGTCATTAGGTAAGAATGATGAATGGTGCCATCCTCTTGTGGTAGGCTGGCTGTCGGATTGACAGTTCAGGATTAGAGACTATATATATATATATAAACTCACTGAGCACTTTATTAGGAACACTATGGTCCTAATTATGTGGCCAACATGGTCTTCTGCTTTTGTAGCCCAGGTGTCTCAAGGGTCGATGTGTTGTGCATTTGCAGATGCTGTTCTGCTCACTACAATTTTACAGAGTGGTTATGTGAGTTACCGTAGCCTTTCTGATCACTCTTACCAATAAGGCAATTTCGTCTGCAGAACTGCTGCTCACTGGATGTATTTTTTTATTTTATTTGGCACCATTCAGAGTAAACTCTAGAGACTGTTGTAAGTGAAAATCCCAGGAGATCAGCAGTTGCAGAAATATTCAAACCAACCCGTCTGGCACAAACAATCATGCCACGGTCGAAATCACTTAGATCACATTTTTCCTCATTCTGATGGCTGATGTGAACATTAACTGAAGCTAATCAGTAACTGAATCCCCATTATCTGCATGATTTTATGGATTGCACTGCAGCCACATGACTGGCTGATTAGATATTCACATGAATAAGTAGGTTCTCAGGTGTTCTTAATGAAGTTCCCAGTGAGTGTATATGTATATGTACTGTACATATGTGGCATAGGGGAAGAGAACTTAAGTTGTTCATAAGTGCTTTTTTTCTGTTTTCAGATGGGATGTGGGATACAGAAGTGCACAGTTATGTACTGGCCCCGGGGAGTCTATTAACAGGTCAGGTGGTGGTGAAAGGAGCACAGGCTAAATTCATTAACACTCACCAGCTACCACCTGTATTGAGCGTGTATCGAGCGATGGGACAGGGAGCTTTTCGATGTGTGTGAGATTCCACCGTTGTCATCAGATTGCCCTTAATTCAAGCTGATATGTCATCTTTTGACTTTACATTTTTCACCCGTTCATTCACATTGTCAGACCCTCTGGCTTTCACATAAGAGATGCCATGAAAATAAGACAAAAATGTGTTTGAACGTTTTCTGGTCAATAAACATTAGCCAAACATGTATAAAGTTAATGTGATGAACTATACCTGTGGTTACTCTGATTGGGAAACTTTAGAAATGACTCC
This sequence comes from Xyrauchen texanus, assembly GCF_025860055.1. Classification (NCBI taxonomy): domain Eukaryota; kingdom Metazoa; phylum Chordata; class Actinopteri; order Cypriniformes; family Catostomidae; genus Xyrauchen; species Xyrauchen texanus. The sequence goes on along the minus strand of NC_068296.1, from coordinate 10,414,022 downwards.
AAAAATGGTCTTTGGACCAGTTGGTTAAAGATTAATTGCAAAAATGTCCCAGGAAAGTGAAACTACTTCTAAAAAATGGTCTAGCAGAATTTGTTTGCAGTTTTTCTTTTCTTTACCTTTATATCATCTTTTTTTAAATCTAATGCCATTAAATAGATGCATTTTTATGTGTACAGATATTTTGGGAGGCAATGGCAGGTTATAATTTTATAGTAACCAATTATTATTTTCAGTATATGCTTCCTTATCTTTCATTTTAATTGCACCAGAATCACCATCATTATTAACATCATCACTCTTCAAAACTACAAAACGTTGTATTTTTCACTCTCTGTATGTACTATCCTAGAAAAACTATGTGAATCTGCATGTATTCAGTGGTAGAATCAACAAATGAGGAAAAAGTTTGGAAAAATGCTAAACTGTTCTAAACATTTAATCAATTATCCACAACAGTAAACTTTTACCACAATGTATTTCCTGATATAGAACAACCCAATTTGACACCTTGTGTTTTAATGAAGAGATAATGAGCTAATCAGTATAATAATTAATTAATGTTTGGTATGAAACACCTCATTACAATGGCAATTAATCATAAACCTTCTTATATTTGTATGAGATAATCATCTCAAAATAATGTGTACTTAAGCATGACCAGCAGACATAACATCACACTTTTTTAGTGCCCCAAAAGAAGTACTTTATTTGAACGTAATTCAGATACAAATTATTTATTAAACATATAATGTATACAGACACAGATTCTGGGTCTTATCCTGTTACTCAATCTCTTACCTTTTCCCCAGATTTGAGAAGATCTCAAGTCTCGTCAGTAGCATTGTAACATTGCAAGTTACAATGCATCCACTCTAAGAGATCAACCAATGAAAATTAACCTTATGTCTCACACTCAAGTAATACCACATCCCGATGGCATTTATCAAATTTTACTCTTGAAATTTCCCAGCTTGGCTTCTGAGTTGACTCAAAAACCAATGCCTTTTAATGTAAACTATTACGGATAAACATAAATCTTTGTATGCACTGTACAAGTGTGCATATGATAGATGGATGGATGGATGGATACATAATTTGCATAGATTTGGCATTATCCATTCTTTTGTCCATCTTTCCACCCACCCAACTTTCTATATATCATTATTATTATTTCTTTTTAATTTTCTCCCCAATTTCAAATCCCAAACTGGCCTGGTGACTCGCCTCAATCTGGGTGGCAGAGGACGAATCTCAGTTGCCTCCGCATCTGAGACCATAAATCCGTGCATCTTATCACGTGGCTTGTTGAGACATAGCATGTGTGGAGATATAGCAGGTGTGGAGGCTTCACGCTATTCTCCGTGGCATTCACGCACAACTCACCACATGCCCCACCGAGAGCAACTGACATTATATCAACCACGAGGAGGTTACCTCATCTGACTCTACCTTCCCTAGCAACCAGGCCATTTTGGTTGCTTAGGAGACCTGGCTGGAGTCTCTCAGCATGCCCTGGATTCGAACTTGCGACTCCAGGGGTGGTAGTCATCGTCTTTACTTGCTGAGCTACCCAGGCCCCTCTAAATATAATTATTAATAATATTAGCATTTTCCATTTCTTACACTGTTAGATGGGGAGAAGGTTGCTAATCATCTAAGCACTGTAGGTCTTACATACAGTATTAAACCCTTTGTGTGTGAGGAACTATGTATGAACTCTGAAGGGAAAAGAGAGTGATTATTTTGCATGCAGAGGCTGTTGTTGATCTGATTTGTGCTGTTTTAACCTTAACACACAGTCAGTGGAAATCTGGGCCTGGTGACTACTTTTCCAGCTGTTTTTAACTGAACCGTATTTGAACCCTGAAATAATCCAGTTGTATCTATTATATTAGCAGACTGATCTCATGGGAAAATCGGTGACATTGAAATCGAGGTTGAATTTTTTTTGGTCTGCTAAAAACGGTTTAAGCTTTCTGAACTTACCCAGAGTGTCCAAAGATGGAACTACAGTTGAGCGTATGTGCAACTTTGCACAACACATGAGCCAACAATATACAACTAAACATTCACCACATGTTGGTGCTTGTCCAGAATTCTCCATATGTCTGTGTGAATTATGATATGGAAAAAAATCTGAACTAACATGCTGATTTACAGTGTGTTTCCCAATGTTGGCCCTAGAACACTTTGTTATCTCTCCTTTTCATTTGCATTATGTGCAGAAGCATGGTAATTGTACAATTATACACATTTCTAAAGGTCATAAAGCACATTTACATCTAATATTTTGATGATCTATGATACTCTTTTATTAATAATTAATTATTCAGATGAAATTATGCATATATGAATTATATATTTTAAAAAAATCATTTTTTTTTATTATTATTTATAGTGGTTTTGTACTAAAATGAGCAAACTGAAGCTGACTGGCACATCACCAGCAGGCATGAGAGCAAAGCAACTTTATACTAAAGATGCAGATGCTTGGTAAAAGGATAAACCACCATGAACAAAAAGACTCTTTGGCCTATTTTGATGGCTTTCATCAAATATGGCAGACCCCGTTCTCTCTGGGGCCGTACAGTGTTAAATATGAGGGAAACGCTTTACAATAACATTACATAAAAAATCATGAATTAATACCTGAATTAATAATAACTTCCACATAAACGTATGATGAGTTAAGGAATGGACTAATCAGGAACTGATGAAGAGCTAAAAGTAACTACAACATGAGTCACATGGATTCATGCAATAATAACTTGCACCTTAATTACATATTAGTACATGTTTGATAGTTAATGCATTAATTATAGGAAATAAACTAAATCAAATAGGCTTGATGAGAAAGAATGTGAAGTCCTTCAAACCTGAATTTAATGTGCAAAATGTATTATGAAAAAAAATATGTATAATTTTTCATGTTGTCCAGTTCGCCACAAACATCACTGGATGACGCAGGATTATTCTGAATAATTTACATGGCTCATCCTTATCAAATGTTCAACACATTAAAGGAATAGTTCTACCATCATTTACTCATGCTCATGCCATTTCAGATGAGTCCGACTTTCTTTTTAGAAGAATACATCAGCTCTGTAGGCACATGCATGATGCTAGTGAAGTTCCAAAAGCACATAAAACAGCATAAAAGGAAACTGTATGACTCCAGAGGTTTAATCCATGTCTTCTGAAGTGATGCTATTGGTTTTGAGTGAGAATAAACCAAAATGTAAAAACATTTTCACTGTACACCTTTCCAATGCAGTCTCTAGGCACAATCCTGATTTCAAGCATGATTACAGTGCTTGCAGAGTGCTTGATGGTGCAAGGAAGTATAACCGAGTTTGAAATCATGATGGCCAAGGAAATTTATTGTAAAAAATGATTTCTATTTTGGTCTGATCTCACCGAAAACCGACTGGACAACTTTAGAAGACATAGACTAAACCATTGGATTCGTATGGATTACGCTTATGTTGCATTTATGCTTTTGGAGCTTAAAACATTTGGTCACCATTCACCATTTGATGGACAAACAGAGCAGATATATTCTTCTAAAAATCTTTGTTTGTGTTCTGCAGAAGAATAAACATTTTCAAAACAAAGTTGAAAGCTGGGAATAATATGATCTCTAACAATCTTGCAGAAATCAGACCAAAAACAAGTCGAGTAGGGACAACTCCAAACTAAATGAAAAAAAAATTCCTCCTGCAGACAACAAAATTTTAAGCCCTAATTATTATTATTACGAATAATTACTGGTGGCAATCATCAAAGGAAAAGTTAACCCAAAACTGACATTTTTAATAATTTTAATAAATTTTCATTAATTCTTTCATGCCATTTCAGATGTGTATGACTCTCTTTTCTTCTGCAGAACACAAACAAAGATTTTTAGAAGAATATCTCAGCTCTTTTTGTGTTCTGCAGAAGAAAAGAGAGTCATACACATCTGAAATGGCATGAAAGTGAGAAAATTATAAAAAAATGTTGGTTTTGGGTTAACTTTTCCTTTGATGATTGCCACCAGTAATTATTCTTAATAATAATAGGGCTTAACATTTTTAATCGAATTAATTACATTGTGTCACGATTAATTAATCACGATTAATCGCATATACAAATATTTGCTGAGAAAGCCCCTTATATAACAATAATTCAATATATAATGATTATACATATTTAGATCAATATATATTTATACATAGTTATCTTTAAATATTTAAAAATTATATATATATATATATATATATATATATATATATATATATATATATATATATATATATATATATAAATAAATAAATAAAAAATATTTATATTATTAAAATGCATTACATTCTTAATCATTGATAAGACAATACAAAAATCGGCTTTAGAATACAACGTATTGTTTACTACCATATTACTGATCATAAGTCAATCATTGGCATACAGTTCACAGCAATCCATTTCACAAGTGAATTTTTCAATCAGTTGGAGATTTATTATGTGGGCTTGTTTAAGGACCTGTCAATGAACACCTGCGTCAGACATTTTATTTTTATTTTGTATTAATGCTTACAAAACTTTTACATCTAAAGCCAAGAGGTATATTAAAACAAACAACAACAAAAAGGAAAATAAACAAATAAACAGTTTAATAAAAATATAAAATTGTTTACATATTTCAATACACTTTACAGCTTTCGTGTTACTCAAATTGGAAATTGTTCTTAGGTATTGCTGAACCTCTGAATTAAAAATTAAAACTAATGGTTTATAACCACCATACTTACATTTATGAATACTAAACTTTGTCAAATAATATTCCTTATGAAAAGACATGTCATAGCTAAAAAAAAAATGAATATATGATTTATATTCTATTATTTTCTTTGTAAAATAAAAACAAATCAATACAATAGCTTATAAAAACATCACCAAAGTGTATTTCAATGCATAGTAAAAACCTTAGACATGTATGAAACACATACAAGCCTACCCAAAATGGCCAAAACGGTTAATAAAGAATATGTACATTCGCTAAACTGTGGGAAAACAAACTGATTTAGAAAGCAATATTTGTTTTACTGTGAGCAAAAATATCATGCAGTAAAACTATAATGAATATATTATGCTGTAAGATCATTATGAACAAATTCTCCTAAAAGTGGGCTGCAGTTCACTTAACGGTCACGTCATTAACAAGGGTTTCTGAATTTTGCATATTGCACCTTTAAAATCAGAGATTTCATAATATAAATTTTGACAACGTAATCTGCAGTATTTTAATTAATTGTGTTATTTAAATTGAACGTATTAAGTGCTAACATCAGCATTTTTAGCATTTCAGATTTGTATGGTGAGGTATGTTTAGATTTTCTTTTGAGTCTGTATATGTTTCAAGAGATTGCATTCATTTAAAGCATCTTGGTGGAAGATTGATACTTTCTGTTTTTTTTTATATATTTTTTTTCTTCTAACAAGCAAATACATTTTTGTTTTATATATATATATACAAATATATATACAAATAGTGGTCTTTATTTCACTGGTACAAATGGGTAAAGTGCGTGTGCATCATATCAAGCCATGAATCCATGACTTGTTCATTCATCAACATGTCATGACTTTACTTGGTGGGGCACATCATTATTATCTCATTGTTGGCTTCTCATGAACTATCATCAACTGATGACTTGTTAATGCAGCATCATGGTTTGACTTTAATTTGTGGGGCACATCATTATAAACTTACTCTCAACGTCACATGTACTACATTAGTATTCATCCCAGTTAAATTACATATCATTTAGCATCATTTGGTTTGACATGAAGTAAAAGCTGAGATATGGACATGGTCTGCGAATGGATGACGAGTGAACTGAGGTAGGCTCAACAGTGGAATGGTGAGTATGAAGCGAATGGAATGGAGAATCACACAGAACAGGTTGAGATCAATTATTATTATTAAGAATAATTATTAGTGGCAATCATTAAAGGAAACGTTCACCCAAAATTGAAAATTCTCTCATCATTTACTCACCCTTGTGCTCTTTTTTTCTTCTGTAGAACACAAACACAGATTTATAGTAGAATATTTCGGCTCTGTAGGTCCATAAAATAGTGAATGGTGACCAAAATGTTTAAGCTCCAAAAAGCAAATAAATGTAGCATAACAGTAATCAATATGACTTCAGTGGTTTGATCCAATTCTACTAAAGTTTTCCAATTGGTTTTTGGTGAGTTAAATTTTTTTTACAATAAATTACCTTGGCCATCATGATTTCAAACTCGATTACACTTCCTTGCACCACCTAGCACTCTGTGCATGCGTCAAGCACTGTAAATTGTAATTGAGCTTGAAATTATGATTGTGTCTAGAGACTGCAATGGCAAGTTATACAGTTTATTCTCACCCAAAACCGATAGCATCACTTACGAATACTTGCATTAAACCACTGGAGTCATACAGATTACTTTTTTGCAGTTTTATGTGCTTTTTGGAACTTCAAAAATGTGGTCCCCATTCACTTACATTATGTATTTTATGGGCCTACAGAGATATTCTTCTAAAAATCTTAATTTTTGTTTTGAAGATGAAACAAGTCATACACATCTGGAATGGCATGAGGGTGAGTAAAAGATGAGAGAACTATTGCTTTAATGTGTTCAACATTTGATAAGGATGATCCATGTAAATTATGCAGAATAATCCTGTGTCATCTAGTGACGTTTGTGGCGAATTTAAAGGCATCAACAGTTGTAATTATGTAATAATGTAATTATGAGCATTTTAAATTATGCACATTTAATTCAAGGTTAAAGTACTTCACATTTTTCTTATAAAGCCTGTTTGATTTAGTTCATTTCATAATGGAAATTAATACATGAACTATCAAAGATGTACTAACACATAATTAAGGTGGCTGTTATTAAAGCATGAATTAATATGACTTGTGTTGTAGTTAATATTAGCTCTTTATGATTTCCTGATTAGTACATTCCTTAACTCGTAATTAATTTATGTGGAAGTAACTATTAATTCAGGTATGAATTCATGATTATTCATTTACAGTTATTATGAAGTGTTACTATTTTATTTAGTTTATTTTCTAATGTTCATTAATACATTCAATATCAAACATGTACCAACATAATTAAGGTGGCTATAATTATAGTATGATTCATATGACTCATTTTGTAGTTCATGTTAGCTCTTCATTAGTTCCTGATTAGTCCATTCCTTAACACATCATTAATTAATGCAGAAGTAACTATTAATTCAGGTATTAATTCATGATTATTCATGTACTATTATTATTAAGTGTTTCCAAAATGAGAATATGAGGTTAGAGGCTGTAGGTGAATTTTGAAGTAGACAGTTGAAGTGATGTTTTTATGCAATGAAGTATATATGTTTTGGTTAATTTTTAAATTACAGTTAATTAAAGGCCATGCTTGTGTTTGGCAATATCAGAGAGCACATCACTTGGCCTGCATCCTCTGTGTCTTCCAGTCATTGATTTAGCAGAGCCCAATTAATGGGAAGGCCTTTGATAATTCATAACTTGGCAAGGATGGATTTTTCAGTCAGCCTGTTTCCAATGAAGCATTCACAATATAGGACATCATTACAGAGTATTGAACATTGTCAAAGTATTTTTTAATTAGTCTTCCATTCTAATTAGTAGATGCTCAGTGCAATTTATAAATTATAACTTCTCTGACATATACATTTTCCAAATGGCAAACATTAGCTACTTCAAACAGCTGACTGTTTCCTTGTTCACATTTGTAGATTCTCTTCAGTTTTATTTTCTTAAATAGAGTGTGATAGGGTGATTTATTTGATTCAGTGGCAAACTCTCTCTTTCACTTTCTCTCTTTTGTATGTTGCCTGCATCAGCACAGCGCAGTATAAATGCTGCCTAGTTACCTAATGACTATGAAACGAGCCTGGCATCTCTGCATCTTTGAAGAAGCTTTGGCCAATTGACAGTCATCTGATCAAGCATAAAAGAAGAAAAGAAATCTGCAAAAGCATAGCCATGATTTGTATGCACACTGTGTGACATAAGAGAGAGAATCTATTGAACAGATTTAAACCGGAACCTTTAAAGTTTTACTTTCAACACTTCCTAATCTTGCCCAATTTCTTTTTTAGAAAAACAATTACAAAATAATGGCTTAATATGATGCCATATAAATGCTAGTCTGTGTAGTAGTATTGCTACTAAATGTCTGCTCTATTGTGGTGTTTCATTGTTCCTTTTGATATTTTTCAGAGCACTTTGTAAAATAACCTGAGACCTTGGTTAAAAGAGGACTGCCCTATTGAAACAAACCCATTTTGGCCTGCAAATTGGAGAAGGCTAAGAAAAAAAAGAGTTTCATAAGAGTCTGGTGCACACTCTTAAAATAGGGGTTTAGCAGAGAGAGCACAGAGATAATTAGCCATTACTGTGACCTTCTTACATTAGGTAAGGCGAGCCGAAGACAGAGACCGGGAGCTGGGAAGAGGTTATTGCTACCTCAACATTTCATTCTCAGAGAACATGCTTTCTCTTCTTATCTGCTTCAGGGGAAAGAGCAGTCTGGAGACTTTGACTGTAAATAACTTCCCACACTACTGGATGACAACAGATATAGAAGTGCCTAAGGATAAAATAAATACCCTTGGGTCAACCAAGACATTGAGCCAAAACGCCTTGGTCAGCCTTGCTGTGTAGGGAATGGAGAAAGATAGATACAGATTATGGGTGTAATGGTTCTCTGTAAAAAAGAAATAACCATATGGTTCGTCACCCACAGTTTGGTAAGCATTGGCTCCGTGGTTCACCTCAAGTTTAATGATGCATCTGGAGCACAAGGTTTGGTGAAGAAAACAAAGCATCAAACAGCCAGCACAGTTACAACCTCCGCTAATGCACCTGTATGGCTCTGTAGATGAACACACACCACCTGTGTTTCATGTGGGTTAACTTGAAGACATCACAGTTCTGCATGAGTTATGTGTTGTTGAAGAAGGCAAGCGGAGAAAATTACCTGCTGATAGAGAAGACCCCTGCATTTCTCCTTTCTTTTCTTTTTAGAGTCAAAAACAACAGCGATGGTAACTAAATGTTCACAAAACAGGCACTGTTTGCAGACATCACTCAGCGCAAGTGCCGTATATTGGTAATATATTTCAATCATGAGTAACCATTGGTTAAACTATGGTTACTGTTGTAAAACCATGATTTTTATTAAGAGCACAACTATTGAAATATTTACCAAATAGAGTATTCTTTGGATTTGGCAGTAATATTTTTTTCTGAACAAAGAAAATTTGAACCATACCAAAACCATGACCCTAAAACCATGATACAAACCGAAATATGAGAAATTCGAACCATTACACCCCTAATACAAATATTATAGCCCAAAGTAAACCGCAGTCTTAACGCAAACACAGTGGCTGCGTACAGTCGAACATTCAGTCTTTCAAAGTACACTTCATTTGTCTGTGCACGCATACACAGGTGTATGGCGCATGACCGTTACGACTGCTCTGGGACACTGGACTATTTTTCTTCAGGAGTTTAGACCCATAAAGGTGTCTTTACACTCACCGAGCACCTTCTCACCCATGCAATTATATAATTAGTCAATGATGTGGCAGCAGTGGAATGCATAAAATCATTTATATATGGGTAAGGAGCTCCAGAACTTACCTGTATTATATTATATTATCTGTATTTGTATCTGTATCTGTTCATTTGTCAAAATTGTCTGTATCTCTCTATGTATTCAGATAGAACCAGGTGTGGGTGGGGCTTAAAACTTACATATATAGTTTCTATTAATAAAATATGCCTTGTCAACACATTCTCACCCCGACTCGTCACATACGGACGCTTCGGGCAGTTTTGTCACATATTGCCGCGCCGGGTATACCTTTGGCGTCATTTTTCGACGCGCAGGGCAGTCCCATAGACTTCTATGTATCTCCGCGAACCGGAGCGTGTAGCGTTGAAATGTCACGTAAGCTCACACCACGAACGGGTGGAGAGTCGAGACCCAATCAAAAGGAATAGGCTGCAATGGCCCTCCAACTGTTTTTTGATGTTTAAAACCCCGGACACGGCGTAAAATGACGCCGTTCTACATATCTCCGAACCGGAGCGTGTAGCGTTGAAATGTCACGTCTCGGGTAAGCTCACGCCGCGAATGGGTCGAGAGTCGAGACCGCAATCAATAAAAATCAAAAGGAATACGCTACAATGGCCCTCCAACTGGTTTTTTATGTTTCAAAACCGGACGCGTCGTAAAATGACGCCAAAGGTACACCTTGTATATGCCTTTTTATAATAATAGTCTAATAATAATAATTATTGTTATTATAAAAAAATATAATTTTTAAAAAATTTCTTACGTTTACTCTTAAGAAATATTGGCTGAACGGATTTGTTGTAATTTTGGATATGTTTATTTTCATCATTGTCTCCTGTTGTTTAGCGGCTGTTACAACTTCTTCTAATGCTTCTTTATGACAACAACAACTGGGAATATTGGCACCTTATGGACCCACTTGTGACAAGGTAGGTGAAGAATGAGGATCTAAACGCAGCTTTATTTACAAAAGAATAAACAAACTAACTCAGAATATAATGAAAACAAAACACAGGGACCCAGGAACAGAGCATCCAACAATACATGCAAAGACTGACAAAATAAGCAGGGGAAACAAGGGCTTAAATACACAAGGTAAAACAAGAAACACATGGGGAAACAATCAGGGAATGTGGAAAACATGGGGAAACAATCAAGGGAAAACCAACAAAGGACTACAAAAATGTACAGGAAACAGGAACTAAACAAGAATTACAATATAAAAGACAAGACCAAAAACCACAGGGAAGGATTCGGAGCAAAGGAGCAGATTCCAGATGCTCCACAAAAAGAAAAGAAAAAAAGCTAATTGTCTATGGAGTGTAAGGGAAAACAGGTGGTTCAGGGGGGCATAAGTGGCAAACAGGCAGTTCAAGGGGGCACAAGGGGCAAGGAGAGTAGAGGAACATATCAAAACAGGGAGGTTTAAAACTGAGATGAAGGAGGAGGGAGTGAGGACCAAGGGGACCAGAGAAGATCAGACGGACAGCCAAGGGAACAAGGAGACCAGAGCAGATCAGGTAGAGGGCCATGAGACCAAGGGGACCAGAGCAGATCCGGCAGATGGCCAGGAGACTAAGGAGACCAGAGCAGATCCGGGGGGTGGCCAGGAGACCAAGGAGACCCGAGCAGATCCGGAGGATGGCCAGGAGACCACCTCAAGGTGGGGACCGGGTAAGGAGATCTGGGTGGTGGCCACAGGGCCGAGACAGGGCCAGGAGGCCCAGAGGGCGGCCGTAGGACAGGGAACAGGTCAGGCAGCCTAGGAGGCGGTCTTAGGGACGAGACTGGGTAAGGAGGCCTGGGAGGTGGCCGTAGGGCCGAGGCAGGATCAGGAGGCGGTCGCAAGGTCGAGGCAGGGTAAAGAGTCCTGAGGGAGCAGGCGGAGCCACGGGAGGAATTGTCTCTGGGGTAGGGGGCGGAGCCGTGGGAGCCGTCTCTGGGACGGACGAGGCAGGCAACGCCGGCTATGGGACGGACAAGACTTCCAGCTCGTTGGCTGTAGCAGGCGTGGGCATAGGCTCATTGGCAGTGGCAGGCATGGAGGGACGAGCAGAGGAAGTCTTTTTGTGCCACAATTCTGCGTACACAAAATAATGTTGGGTGCACAAACAATTTTTCTGCATGCGCAAGATGATATTTTGAGAAAAAAAAGCATACATTGCTTTAAAAATCTTACTTTGCTTTACAAACTTTTTGTGTGCTCAAAATATCATCTTGCGTGTGCAGAACATTTTTATGCGCTCAAAATGTCATCTTGCGCATGCATAATAAAGTTTTCTGTGCTCAAAATATCATCTTGCATATGTAAAAAAAATGTGCGCTCAAAATATCTTCTTGCACAAACCTTTATAGAACATGTAAACTTTTTTGGAATAAAGTCTTAAACAGAAAATCACCTTAATCTTAAGATGTGAAAATAAATGTGGTCAACTTTTAGAGGTGAATAGATGAGTTCCGCTGTGAAATCATCACTTCAGGTCAGGAATTTACATTGCGCTGAGGTTGGTTTATAAATGAACACATGGAAATCATTATGTGTGAGTCGTGTGATACATTAATATAGACATTTTAAGGAGTGGGAAATGTAGCCTATATGATGTAGTGTCTTAGTTAATGTTACTCTACAAACTGAGTCGAGAACGTGCCCATCCAATATGAAATCACACAGTGCGCACTTTCATTCATAAAGTTAACATATTAGTAGGCTACTAATATTGACTTCACAGACTCATAATTTTTTGTCATTTTTAATTTTTTTTATTTAAAATGTTGCTTTATCTTTGTGGTTCTTGGATAATCAGTCAAATAAACATTGTTTCTGTTATTCGGATGAATCTGCTATTAGTTTTAAAGTCATTATTTGTGCCTTTCCGAATAAGGCATTCGGCTTCGGGCACATCCCTAGTGCAGAAAAACAAAAACACTCAAAATATCATCTTGTGCATGCAAAAGTTTTTGTGAGCTCAAAATATCATCTTGTGCATGCAAAAGTTTTTGTGAGCTCAAAATTTCATCTTCCATGAGCAGAAAATGTTTGTGAGCAAAAATATAATTTTGCGTGTGCAGTATTGTGGAACATATATACTGTAACATCCAAACTCGTCTAACTGAAGTTTAGACATAAGAGTGTATTACCAAAGTAGTTACTTTCCTTTAAAAGGTTTATCCCATCAAAACTAACACCTGATAGACTCAGAATTACATTTATTAAAAAAGAGTGCCCTTAAAGTGAGATATGTGTGAGATCAGATACTGCACTGATATTATAATTTAATAATGTAGTTATACTTGCAAGAAGCACTAATACATTCTATCTTTTTGTACGCTGTCTGTAGATGATCTTATTACTATATATATATATATATATATATATATATATATATATATATATATATATATATATATATATATAGTAATAATATATCTGTAGCCAAACATTAGCATTGAACAATTAAAATATATTGGCATTGAAAACATTGAAATTACAAAGAAATGCATTTTGGATGTTTTATTTTTGGGTCTAAATAAAGATTCTGATTGCTCACATTTTCTAAAACCCTTGCTCTTCTATTTAATCACTATTAAAATATATAAAAAAACACTTCATTTTGTATCTCTGTCTATGACTATTCCATTATTAGACAATTGGTGACAATGCTGATTAGTGAATGGCACATTATGAAAGTAGAAGTAAAGAAATAAGTGTAAAAACACTTTTGTTTTGGTCTGAGTGCTGTTAGGGTGAGGTATAGGGTTAAGGTTAGAATGCAATGTGGACAAGATATGCATGAACTTACTCTTCATGCAAAGAAGTGAAATAACATTTTCAGTACTTTGCTTAGGTTCAGGCTTTGGGTTAGGAGAATATTAATGTTATTAATACTCAGATGCTTAATTTGTATAATGCTTACTCTTGTCTTGTGCAGTGTGTCATGCAAAGCTGTAGTTCTAGTTTTAGTCACTGGTGACCAGTTCAGAAATTTTGAAGACATAGAATGTACACAGAAATGTAACCTTCCTGTTGCTTATATTACCATGAAATGGGTTTGGCTGAATAGTGTAAACACACTGGCTCAGTGGTGCTTTCACAGCACTACATGTCAACTTTTGGCTCAGCCTCACGGGAGGTCCCCCTAAAGGTTTTGTAGGAGTAGCACACCGCACCAGGACCTTATAAATGCCACCCTGCAAACTTCATATGAAATTGAAGAAGGAACAAGTGTGATGTCATGGCCAAAACAAAAGTGTTTTGGAGTTAGTTTCGCCAGGGCAAACATTTAGGAAAACTTCTTACAGGCTACTAAAGACCTTCTTACTGCCATTGGTCCATGTCATGGGTAAATGTGACATGGAGCTCCACCTACTTTGAGGCTGACAGCTAATTACGGTTATGTTGTTCAGTCAGTTAAGATCAGTAAATATAAACACATCAGCATGCAGAGTTATTAGTGAGCTGGTGCAAACTTAACAACATCTTTATAACCATTTGCTTGGAAGCATTTTCCAAAAAAAGAAAAAAATACATCATATAATTTTTTTAATAACTCTACAATTGGAATTTAATTTACTCAAATACTCTTAATTACCCATTCCCTCTTTTGTTTTATATGCTGCTTTACTCATGTGCCTTCTGCAGCAGAAGAAATAGTGCATATCATTCTGCGCATAGTGTATAGCGCATTAGTGCAATGAATGCAAAAGCATTGCACATTAAACATTATCTTCTGCATATACATAATCCTCGAGTGGATAATACAGCTTCTTTTACTGATCGTGTTAGGATTGTACTCATAGAATGTTGGCTGAAGTGATTGATAACTCATTTTAATATCACATGCGTTGATGTTTTACATGTAGTCTTGAGTGTCCTCATATTTAAATCTACCTCTAAAACGCCTCCCACAGCGGTGTGGTCGATATCTGAATGTTTGCAAACAGTATGTCATTGCTCAGCTATTTCAAACTTCTTTTTACCACTGAACGAAGAACAAAAAAAATACTTTTATGCAAGTGTGCTGGAGCCTTAAGGGCTGCCGATAAGCAAAGTTTTTGCTCTAAAATTAAATTTTTGCTCCAGTGACGGTTAGGTTTATGGTTGGGGTTGAGTTTGAACAAATGTGGAATCCTATAGATGGTATTACATCATTAACAATTAATAAACATTTAGCAAACCATCTAGCTTTGGTCACTGAAGACAATTCAAGTTTCAGTAATAACAGACTGATTTCAGCAGTAGAACTTTCATCCTACTGTCGCCAAATTCACAGTGCAATCATTCTCGAGGATGGGAGCAAGGCGGAAGGGGCAGTAAGAGTGAAACTCTTTTGCAATTCCATTTGTTGCTGCTGTTATACACTTCACCTATAATGCAATATTTACAAGGTTGTACTTTACCAAATATTTTTCAGTAATGACAGTAATTTGACTGGTTTTTAGTGAGTAAGGCCAACAAGGATGCCAATCTACCAAAGAGGGGTTAGATTAGAATGGTTTCCAAATCCTTTCTCATATAATATATAAAAGCACCAGTCTCTGCAAACATAAGAGTTGAGTCTTCAAAACACAACTACTTAAAACCAATAATTTTGGCCCTTTCTCTTTTTCTTTCCATCCTCTCACCATCTCTTCTCTTGTTCACTCTTCCTTTAAAATAGCTGTGAAAATGGTCAGATTCAGGGTTCTTTGGTCAAGCTCTCAGGGGAATAAAAAAGAAAATAATTTTCCAGCCGCTGTAACATTGCAGAATTTAACCCCCTAAAATGATAGTACAAGGTGGATTATAGTACATTTTTATTAGGAGGAAACTGATTTCCAATTTAAATGTAAATAGGGCCTTTCTTTCAATTATTAAAATACTGTACTACTTATGGTGGATGAGAAAATTTTAATGGGCCACAAACTTTGAGAGGATTCCTTAAAATGAAGGAAAGCCTGAACGACACCACAAAGTAAAAATTTAGAAAGAAGAAAGTGAGAGTGAGTGAGAGAAAGAGAGAGAGAGATAGAGAGAGAGAGAGAGAGAGATTTTTGATTTTTAGAAAAACTTTACTATACAGTAATCATTCACAGAAACTTTTACACATTACTTCACCTCAATTCATCGGAAAATATTAAAGCATTGTTTTCAACTTTACAAAGTACATCTCCATAAGTCCAGATCTTTTCAAAATCCCATAAATTTTTCATATGTAAGTAAAAGGAAAAATCATGCTTAATTCTCGCTTTTACAAGCCCTTTAAACACACTCACTACATTACATTCATTTCCATGTTCAATTTTCTGTTTTCTACTTGCATAAATAGACATTTTTGCTTGACCAATAATATAATTGAGCAAACGCCCCATTTTTCTCTTTGTTTTTGAATCCCTAAAACCATAAATAAACACATTTATATTAAATATTTCACCAAAATCATTAAAAATCCCTTTCAACAATTCAAACAGAGGCTTCAACCTCCCACAATGTGCAAAACAATGAAATGTTGTTTCCCTCTGTTCACAAAAACACAGTTTTCTTTTACAAGCGGATTAAGAACGGAAATAAAAGCATTAACGGCAATAATGCCATGCATAATTCTCCATTGCAGATCTCCAGTAAACTTTGTCAATGGTGGCTTGTATAGCGTTACCCACATCGGCTTAAAACTAGAATCCACACTTAAGTGACACCGCCAAGGATTGTCAGAACGATGCATCAATTGTTCCTTATTCAGCACTTTTACACACATTTTATAA
The DNA here is from genome assembly GCF_025860055.1 of Xyrauchen texanus. Classification (NCBI taxonomy): domain Eukaryota; kingdom Metazoa; phylum Chordata; class Actinopteri; order Cypriniformes; family Catostomidae; genus Xyrauchen; species Xyrauchen texanus. The sequence goes on along the minus strand of NC_068296.1, from coordinate 10,397,639 downwards.
AAACTTTTTCCACCAATAAACATAATATTTTGGTCCTTCCAACCTTTTGACATTGTTAGAGGACAATTAGTATCTGTATCTGGCAAGTCTGGAGAAATCCTTATTACTGGAAATAAGTCCTCAGCATTTGACTCACTTTTTAATGTTGAAAAGTCATAGAGAAGCATCCATTCTTCTTCAGATAATGAGTCTCGACATTTTTCCAACATCTGTCCAACTATTCTTTCGGACCGAAGTCCAAGTCTTTGAGTCAATGCAGCAGAATTACTTAAATTCCATGCAGTCACTTCCACCAAGTCCTTCATTTTTACAATCTTCTCATTCTTCAATCTTTGTTCAAACCATGGTACTATTTCACAGGACAAATTCAAACAAGATCCGTTAATCAGTGGTTCTAGCATTAACCAATGCAAAGATTTTCCATCAGTGGACTTTTTTATTTTCATCAAACTCCATGATTTTCGAACACCTTCATAAAAACAGGATATTTCTTTCAAACCCATTTTTGAAGAATTTGTCCAAAATAGTTCTCTCTTTAGTCCAAACTTTCCGACCACACTTAGAAGCTTAAAAGCTATATTTGTCCAAGACATTTTTTGATACAATAGTTTTTTAACAAACTGCAGTCTAAAAGCGGCTTTCCGGCTTGCAAGGTGTATTAATCCTTGTCCTCCCTCCTCTACAGGAAGGTACACAACACTCTTTGGAAGCCAATGCAATTTGTCCCAGAAGAAATTAACAAGAGAGGTTTGAATCTTCTCTAACAAGCCCACTGGGGGTTCTAATACTGCCAGGCGATGCCATAACATAGATGCCACTAAATTGTTAATGACAAGAATTCTCCCTCTAAATGACATTTTTCTCAAAAGCCATTTCCACCTCCCCAGTCTTCCTTGAACTCTTTCAAAAACATTTTCCCAATTCTTTTGCATTGTGGTCTCATCACCCAAAAATACCCCCAAATACTTAAAACCTCTATTTGCCCATACCATCCCACCAGGCAAAATCGGGATTTCAGCCCTCCAATCACCCATTAAAAATGCTGAACTCTTTGACCAGTTAACTTTTGAAGAGGAAATTTTACCAAAATTTTCAACAATTCCTGTTAGTCTGTTAATGTCTTGTTGATCGTTAACCAAAACTACTACATCATCGGCATATGCTGACATTTTTACAGTTAAAGCACTATCATATTTGAAACCACAAATACACTCCCTTATTTGACTTAACATAGGTTCCAAAGCAATTGAATACAACATACCGGACATTGAACATCCTTGTCTGATTCCTCTTCCTACCTTAAACGGAGCACTCAAGCCACCATTGATCTTCAATATGCTTTCAATGTCATCAAAAAGGACCTTTATCATTTCTATGAAACCAGGAGGAAAGCCAAAAGCTTTAAAAGTATCCCATAAGTAACAAAGTTCCACCCGGTCAAAAGCTTTTTCCTGGTCGAGTGAGACCAGGCCGCACTTCAGGCCAAAAAGCCTAGAAACCTCTAAAACATCTCTAATTAGTGAAATGTTGTCCACAATCGATCTTTCAGGTATACAATATGACTGATCTGTGTGTACTATCATTCCCATCACTTCTTTTAGCCGGTTAGCCAAGGTCTTTGATAAGATTTTATAATCAGCACACAACAATGCCACTGGTCTCCAATTTTTAATTTCTTTTAAGTCACTTTTTTTTGGGAGCATGGTTAAAACTGCCCTTCTACAGCTCTGTGGCAGCTTTCCTCCATTTAAGCTGTCATTCAAAACTTCAATCAAATCTTCTCCCAAAAACTCCCAATAGGCCTTAAAAAAATCAACAGGCAAACCATCAATTCCTGGTGCCTTGCCATTTTTTAAGCTTTGTAAGGAAACATATAACTCCTCCTTTGACAAAGGCTTCACTAGTTCTTCAAAAGCGTTTTTAGGCACCCGAGGAATATCTTTATAAAATTGTTGTGCCATTAACTTATCTTCTTTATACTCTCTGGTATAAAGCTCTTCATAGAACTTAGTTGCTCTTCTGCGTATATCAGCAGTTTTCCTAAGTTCTTTTCCATCCTCAGATCTTAAACAGTGCATTAACCGACTTTGGCCATTCTTTCTTTCCAAGCTAAAAAAAAATCTGGATGGGGCATCCATTTCAGCTATATTCTGAAACCTTGATCTCACCAGCGCCCCCTGTGCTCTAACTCCAAGCAGATCAGCCAACATTGTTTTTTTATTTTTCAGTGCCTTAAAATTATCTGGATTGCCTACGGCCCCACATAAATATTGAAGCTCCAAAACTTCAGATTCTAAATTTTTTATAGATTTTATGATGTCCTTTGACACATTGAAAGCATATTGATTACAAAACTGTTCGATTTGAAGTTTTCCTGCATCCCACCATTGTTGCAATGAAATAAAATTTTCTTTTTGCAATCTCCATTTTTCCCAAAGATACCTAAGACATTTCTTAAAATTAGAATCTTCAATAAATGCACAATTAAAATGCCAATAAGCGCTTGTAATTTTTATAGAATTAATAAACACAGAAGTAATCACCATAGAATGATCTGAAAAACCTACTGGACATATGTGACAACTTTTATAGCATTGAGACTGAAACTTATAACAATAAAATCTATCCAACCTTGCCAAAGCAATGTGATTTTCTCTTACATGTGTCCAAGTGTATTGTCTTATATCATCATGCAAGTTCCTCCAGACATCACAAAGTTCATTTGATTCAATAAGTTGCAACAATCGCCTTCTTGAAGCGTTGTGAGGCTCTAAATGATTTCTATCGATGTCATCGGCAGTACAATTAAAATCTCCACCAAGTACCAAATAACACTCTTGACATTGCTGAATTGTATTAGCAAGTGTGTCTAGAAAAATCATTCTCTCAGATGCATTGACTGGGACATAAACATTAATCAATTCCAAAATAATCTTGTCATATTTTGCTGTAACTTTTAATAACCTTCCTTTCACTATCTCTTCTACATTATAGGACTCTGGCAAGAATTTTTTGGAAAATAAAATTCCAACTCCTGCACTAAAAACACTGTTATGACTTAAGAAAATCTGGCCATCCCATTCTTTTTGCCATTCTACAGCATTTTCTTGCGTGCTATGAGTTTCCTGTACAAATGCAATATCTATACCTTTAATTTTCAAAACATCATATAATTGTGCTCTTTTAACAGCGTCTCTTGCTCCATTTAAATTAATGGATGAGATTTTAAAATTACTCATTAGAAGAGAGCAAACCAAAAGGCACAACACATACACATTAATATTACTCCACCATTTGATCACTTTCATTTTGCAATATTTGAGAACTCAATTTTTGCACAATTTTCTTCAGCCGATACACATCTGGATTTGACAGACAATTTTCCCCTCTTCGCCTCATCGCCATTCTGGCTGACTCAATAAACATCGTCTGATCAGAAAAATGGTCAATGACTTCAACATTTCGCTTCCCCTTAGTGGATTGTAGAAAATGTCTTATTCGCTCCAAACTGTAGCCACTAAAGTTTTCCAGATTTGAATTAAAGAGAGAATCGACAGTTTCTCTTTCACTGTCTGATTCTGAAACCTCATCTGCACTACAGGACTCCCCACTAACTCCATCGTCAGTTGCAACACCATCCTGCATTTTCTTCTTAGATTTAGGCACAATTTCCCATTGATCTGTTTTTCTCTTAACTATTGGAACTTTGAAAATTGTCTCATCATCTCGAAAAAGATCTGCTTGTAGCTCAATCAGATTTACTTCATCACTTCCCTGCGTTTCATTCATATTCTCCTCTACATTTCCATTCACCTCTACCTCGTCAACATTTTTCCCTTTCTCGCCAGCTACAAGCACCTGTTCTATTTTATTGTTCCCCAAATTCTTTTCCTCCGAATCTCCTCCCACAGTGCTATTTTCCTGCATTTCTTTCTCAGTGCATGAACGCATTAAGTGGCCTTCCTTACCACATCCAAAACACTTCAAACTCTCAGTTGTCGCAAAAATAACGTAGTCAAAACCGTCAATCCTAAACTTCAGAACAATATTCAAATCCTCTATATCGCTCTTCAGCACTATATATACTTTTCTCCTGAAAGAGACAACATGCTTCAATAACGGAGACTTACAACCTAAAGGAATCTTTCTTATGGTTGAGACAATCTGACCATGTCTTGAAAGTTCCCTCTCTAAAATTTCGTCCTTAATGAAAGGGGGCACATTCGATAATATCACTTTCTTCGCTGGATTAACCAGAGGAAAAACTTTCACAAAGCTGTCATTCAGCGTTATCCCTTTCTCAACGACCTCATTTACTTTTTCAATCTTATCCAAAAAAAGGACAACAGCACCGTTCATCCTAGAAGCAGACCGTATACTGTTATATCCAACAATTTTTCCGATCGCTATACTAACCTCCTCCACTGAGCTCTCAGTTCCAACCGGCACTTTAATACCATGCCGCCGGGTGAGCTGGGCAAAACCCGCTCCTCCCGAACTATCCATGGCCACCAGTTTAAGACTGGCTAAGCCTCCCCTATCCTACTCTCCCCCCCCTACAAACACACACAATACCAATTTCAGCAAGATATAGCAGAAGAGAAAGAAACCAACAGACTGTAAAAATTAAGAAGAAACTTCAGCCACGCTCCGAATCACCCTCCACTCTCGCTCAACAGACGCTCACACATGCGCAAACGCGAAAAGAGAGAGAGAGAGAGAGAGAGAGAGAGAGAGAGAGCGAGAGAGAGAGAGAATGAGGCTTAATAATATCTTTATTGAACCAATTACCTTTTTTGTCTTAAACAAACCACTAAAACAAATCTACAAACACATCCAATTCATTAAAATAAATAAAATACAATTTTAAAAATTTAAAATCAACACATCATCTTTTCCAATTTGACACTCTTTTTAACGGTCTGATGAGCAACTTTAACACATAACTTACAGTGCTTTTTTGTTAATGTCCTCTCTTTTGTTAATGAACTCTCCCATCTCTGGGATCAAAAGGATAAAATGTAATGTCCAATCCCTTGATTCTCCTTCTCCGCAGCAGCAAAGACTTTAATGGATGGAAACTAGTATTCTCCTTGCCTTTCCTGTAACAAGTAACATTCCAATGCCTCCCTTCAAACACCAGATAGGGCTGCCCGAACCTCCTCCAATACCTGGTTTAGAAAGTGCAGAGATCGAATTCCAATATCAGTCTGTAGTGATTCTGCTGTCCTCCATCTACCACCATCACTCAGATGCCCCAGCTTGGTGTATCCAACTTTCACCAAACAGCTTTCTACAGTTTTAGAAGACAAGATTTTAGTTCATATTAATGGATTATAGAAAAGTGGTTCATTCATAACCCAATCCTTTGGTTGTAAAATGTCTCTATGCAAAACAACAGTCTTCTTCCAAGCTGTTATCATAGACTTATAAAATGGTGTTAAATTATTCAGTTCCAGTTCATTCAGTTGCAGTAAAAATAACTGTTTATCATAGCCTAAACCAGATGTTTTCCGTAGAAAAGCACAAGCAACTTTGGTCCACCCAATGTTCTGCTCATATAATAATCTCTGTGCTGCCTGTAATCAAAAAGTATTAATACGACTTCTTATATCCACCAGGCTTTGTCTCCGTTCTTGCACTGGTAGATATAGTGCCGGCCTAGGAATCAATTTTTGACCAGACCATAAAAAATTCACCAATTTCCTCTGAATATATTTTATGGTATCCTCTGGTGCCTCAAGCACATTCAATCTATGCCATAACAAGGAGGTAGCAATTAAGACTCTACCCCTGTAGGATAGTTTGGGTAATAGCCAATTCCATTTAGACAATTTAGCTATCACCTTTGCCAGTATACCCTTCCAATTCTTTCTCTTATAACCATCTGTACCTAAAAAAATCATAAATAATCATTCACTCTTTGTCCAGTTAACCTTAGCTGAAGAAGATCTTTCATAAAGTTTTGTATTTCTACAAAGTGTCTGAATATCCTAGCCACCCCCTATCTTAAGCAGAACTGAAGCCCCTTTGTACAGTAAGTGTTTCCATGAAACAATATTATCCCCAAAACCAAAAGCTTTTAAAACATTGAAGAGATATCCATGTCCCGCATGGTCAAAGGCCTTCTCTTTTTAGATAAAAAAAAACAAAATTAAGATTATTGCTAATAGATATGTCAATTGCATATCTCATTAAGAACAGGTTATCAATTATTGTACAGAGTGTTTGTTCTGTTTTTACCACTACATATTTTTTTAAAGTCTATTAGCTAAACACTTGGACAGTATTTTATAGTCCAAGCACATTAGAGACACAGGGTGCCAGTTCTTCAACAGGTCTCTGTTTTTGGGAATGAGTGACAACACAGCCCTCTGACAGCTACTTGGTAAAATACCCATACTAGAAACATTCACATATTATAAAAGTCTTCACTCCAAAGGTTTTATAAAACCCAGCTGGTAAACCATCAATTCCAGGTGCACGTCCTGTGGAAACAGCCTTTGATAGTTCATCAAACAAAATCATAATTTCCCATGACACTTTATCCTCAGATTTCAATTTAGGGAGATCTCATGATAGCTGGTACATACTTCCAGCATCACAGTATGCTTTTCCAAATAAATCCATGTAAACCCCATCCTTCTCATTACAATAGGATCTGAAGTAACTGTCCCATTTTCTCTTCTGAGGTGAAACTTATTTTTATTTTGAGTTACCTTATGTTCAAATCCAAAAGAAACAAGTAGTAGGAGCATCCATGTCTTTAATGGAAGATATTCTACTTCTAACTAATGCATCTTTCACTCTTTCCTCCAACAGAGACCTCAGCTCCAGTTTTCTTTTTTTTTTTCATATTTAAAGTACTCATTAAAACATAATCATTAACATCAATCACTCTTTTTTCTATTTAATTAATTACATTCTCCAAAGTTCCATATTCCTCTTTACAATGACAGTGGTATTATATGAAAATTGCTGACAAATACTTCTAATATGTGCTATCCCCAATTCCCACCATTAAGTCAAGTTCTCAAAACTATTTTTCTCTGTCTCAAATTTTCCCAAAAACTACAAAATTTGTCAAAACATTCTTGTCACTTTAATAACTTTACATTAAAATGCCAATACAACTTTCTAAAATCTAAAGTCACCATATGATGGTCAGAGAAGCCATTTGGAAATATTTGAGTACTTTGAGTATTACTGTCTGATTTGCTAATATATAATCTATCTAATCTGGCTCCAGTAACTATAGAATGTAACATTCTAATCCAAGAATACTGCTTAGTCAAATTATTTTGACTTCTTCACACATTAAATCTAAATAATTTGTGATATTAAGGAGCAGTGCACCAGATTTTAAATGAGTTTCCTCCCCATTCATAAATAATACAGAATTAATTGTACATTGTTCATGATGCAAACCTATATTCAGAGCGTATACATTAACAGACAGAAAGTTAAATTTCTTTATTTCTGCCATAACCAATCAAATTCTGCCTTTTTCTATCTCAACACTTGACAACATTTTTAAATCTAACGACTTTGAAAAAAAGAATAGCTACTCCTGCACTAACATTTGTTCCATGACAAAGTTTACATTATCCTTCCCACCATCTATACCACTCTACTTCATTATTACTATCAGTATGTGTTTCTTGTAAAAATATTACTTTAACATTTTTTAGATTTATAAATTCCAAATTCATTGCTCTCTTGACTCTGTCTCTCCCCAATTAACATTCAAATATCCTACTTTTACAAACTCCATAAAAAGGTTACAAAAGAGTGAACAAAGAGACAGAAAAAAAAAACAGTACAGCAAAGACACCCTCAGTGACTTTCAGATATTAACTGTGTTTTTCCCTTTCTTAATTTCATGACAAACTTTTTCAAGCAAAATCTCTTCCTCAGTTTATCCTCTCCTACTCTTCCCGTCCAGTATGAAAACGAAGCTTCAACTTTCTTAACATCGGCAAATAAATTCTTTACTTCTATTACTTTCTCAATTGTCTCATCCAAAATGTCATGTATCTCTTCCAGTGAATAAACCTGTTCACATCTTCTCTGGGAAAGATCTGACATATCAGACACATCTGACAACCCCCCATCCTCATATTCTTCTTCATTCATTTCATCATCACCCACTTCCAATGATTGTTTGTCCTTTATGCTCACCATCCCTGCAGCATTCAGCTGTTCTATACCATCTGAATTCACCCCTAAAATACTTTCCTTTCTTTTCACTCAGTCTACCTCTTGAATTCCCTTTAACATCGCAATATTCTCAACTATGTTTAACTCTATTCTTAATCTCTTCATCTTTAGAAACTTCAATGATATTACTCAAGTTCTCTGCACTGATCTTATATGAATTCTCCTCAACATATTTCTTTTGACTGACTGACTGATCCTCAGTTTCCACTCTTTCTTCCTATGTATTTTCCACGCTCCTATTCAGAGTATTGCTTTGAGCTACCCCACTCTCTGCTTCCTCTCTATGTGGACAGGACAGTCTTATATGCCTGACAGAACCGCACTAAAAATAACACACTTCCCCCGTGCTCGCATATAACATGTACGACTTTCCCTTGTACATACAGCGAAAGGATACGTTCAAAGTTGGCGTATTCAAAAACATAAATACCTTCACGGCTTCAGGGATTCATTTTTGCAACCAAAAGGCACCATCCTAACTCCACTAACAACCTTTCCAAACCTGGATAACTCCACCAAACAAATTTGTTCCTTCAAGAAAACTATGACAGCTTTATTCATCCAAGACGCTGAAACAATATTTTCATGTCCCATGCGTTCGTCTGTATCCAGAAACACATCTTCCACCATCACTCCAGCTTGAGTGACGCATCTAATGCCATGTCTAAGTGACAGAGATGGCATCCGCACATTAAGTGTGATGCCATCTCTACACTCGCAAGCAAATTTTTAATTACAATAAACTCGAATTATACTCAGGCAAACTTTATTTTCTAATTAAGTGCTCAAACAATATATTAAATTATACTTGAAGATGATAGAAAATACATAGAAACTTCCCTTCACCGTGCTTTCGCTCCCAACTTCCACCTCCCAGCATGCATGCAGCAGACAGAGATAGAGAGAGAGAGAGAGAGAGAGAGAGAAAGAGCTTCCATTTCTATATAGATGTAATGTTTAAAGGTGCAGTATGTAAGATTCAGAAACCCTTGTTTTTAATGACACTTGTGGCCATTAAGGCAACCTATTACTCGTGCTTGAGCTCATTCACACACTCCATAGGGACGTGAGTGAGCGAGCATCGACCAAAACATAAAAGTAACTTACAAATAGACTGAAATTGATTCATCGACATCGTGCGGACAGATCAGGTAGCATAAATAAAATTACATAGTTTTGATTATTAGTTTCTACAAACTTTGAGACTTTATATTATATTTGACACTCCAGTGCTGGAACAGGGCTAAAACAGTGTGGATATAGGTCTGACTATGCTAGACTGTAGTTTGAAGTAATCACTTATCTTTGCATGATACATTGACGGTATTTATATGATAGCCTATGTCGGCGTTAGCTAGATAGCCAGCTAAATCAATAGCTGTTAGCTAAATTTGGTGGATGATGACAGTAGCTATTTATAAAATAGACTGTACATTATAAATATGTTGACAAAATTCAGTATTGATGGGATTCAATCACAACTGTCATTTTGATATATTGATGTGCTATTGTTTTATAATAATAGAATGTGTATGTTTTCTGGATAACCAAGTTACGTAACACTAATGAATGGGTATTTTCGCATTATCTTGAACAATGTCTAGCATTGATTTCATGTGTTATTGTAGTTTAGCTAAAATTACACAGATCAATCCTTATGGCACTATATTTCATATGCTTTGCAGTTATATAAGCTTACCTGTCCAATCATAAGAATGCCAATTCAGGGTGATTTTGATCCCCAAATCTGAATGAAGTTCCCTCCAGGAATCAAATACCCTGCCGCTGTTCACTCTAGCATCGCTCAACCACGATCACGTTCCCGCTTAGCCAGATGGGATTCAGTAGATAAAATTATTTATATTTGTGTGGGTAGATGGTGTTGTGCTGGGAGCCGGCCGTTTGCTGGATTCCATCTCTAAAATAATGTTACCCAGTGTTTGAGTTTGTTGACGCTCTTGAATAGTGGAAGAGAAGCACTGAGGCAAAGCTCTCATGAGCGCGTATAAACGTCACATCCTTTGGATTTTCCTGGCAAAAGCGAACCGCTCCCTTTGCATGAAAATCAGTCTACAGGCTTTAATAGACAAACTAGTAAGTCCGGGAAGGGCTCATTTTTTAAGTTGCGTTACAAGCCGTTCACACATTGGCAAAAGAAAGCGAATATTACATGAAAATTGTTACATATTGCACCATTAATGAGAGGTAGATAAACATAAACAAAACATGACCAAATAATGACAAAATTAGCACAAGAACTTGCTTATGTTTTCACGAAACTATTGTTTTTTTGTGTATCAATGAGCATTTGTCTAATCTGACAAGCAACAATTGTTAAGACTCTAACAATTGAAGAGGCACCAACAACCATATAATAGTAGCATAGAAATAGCTTAACAGTGTAAATAAAATACAATAAATAAATAAATAACACTGAAGGTTCAAATAAATAATTTTTTTTCTAATCATAAGCAAGATTTTATCTTGATAACATTTCTAAAATATATTTGACAGTGAAGCTGATGTACAGAAATACTGATATCAGTCACCTTTCTGAAAATTGCAAGTCATCTTTGTGAAAAAACAAAAGGTTAAAGTTTCAATATGTCTGCTTGGTTTCGATTAAGTCAGAGGAACATAATAATAGGTTAATTTCTCTTGGACCCACATATAAAGAAAATGAAGTCAATTTCAAAATAAATTCCATGTTAAATGGTTACTTCACCCAAAATGAAAATCCTTTCATACTCACCCTCATGTTAGGGATTGACAAACTCATACACCATTCATATCGATGTTATCAAGTTGATTTGTTGTTTATAATCAGTACTTATTAGATAAGGAAAAGTTATTGGGCAGATTTAAACCAGAGCTTTAAAATGTTTTCATCCAACACTTCCTGGACTCTCAAGATACTTTTGATAAACTGCTCCTTTAAAAGTGTGGCATGTTCACCTACACTCTTGGTTAATTTGAGGAGCTGTGATAGATCCCTGTTTGGTTCCATAACTTTTATGTTTCTATGTTCATGGATTCCATGAGAGCAGAGTCACTACCTCATGGTTTGTTCACAAAAGGGCACATGGCAAAAGTGCACACAAGCAAGGAACACCCAAACACACAAGTACTTCATAACTTCACTTTCAAAAGCACTAAAAGTGGGAGACAGAGAGTATTTTATACTTTTATATTCTCATGTTCAAATGTCCTCTTAAATGCTTGTTTTATTTTATATTGTATAGTGTATATTGTTATTATAGTTTTTATTTGAGTTGATTCATTACCTGGCACCTTATTTCAATTCTATCTTTATTGAACTGACTCTATCGTTATTTGTTACTATTTTATTATTATTATTTGTCTTGTCATCTGTTTTGTGTATTAATGCTTTGGCAATATTGTATGTAAACACAGTCATGCCAATAAAGTACTTTTAAATTGAAATTAAATTGAGTAGAAGAGGGGAAAAAAAAATACCACAGAACCTTTGTTTCTATCGGGTCTCAGCACAATTACTTTTTTTTTCTAGAAGAAATATAAGAATTGGAGGCTAGTCTAAATTGTCAGCATAAACATTCTAAATCTGAGGCATTCATAACAAGTTTGGAGGATGTTAAGAACTTGCATTCTCCCCAATATCAGTTCAAATCTAATTACTAGCACCAGTGCACATTGGAGGCTAATTGAAGTGTCACTCAGTAGACTAGTGTAACACAACTTCCCATCGGCCAGAGGAAAGAGAATCATCTGAAAATGTACCATTCTCTGTCTGGTCGCGTATGGTCTTTGATTGCTTACAGCGGGGAGTCTTAAGTTCAGAAAGCACAGCATGGTGGAAACATAATCTTGGAGTAGATTATGAATAGAAATGAATTAGCAATGTTCCTCAGCAGTGATCAGGAGAACTCCTCTACAAAATGTCTCAAAATCTTTCAGATAGAGAAGCAGAATTAGATGCAGTTGACAGAATATAATAAGGAGTTATTAGTTGGTAATAAAAAGTTACTGGTATGTAAATTTACAAGTTGAGACCTTTGAGTGGATTCAATTTCCTAAAAGCATGAAAGTTTGACTTATTCATATATATCATCTATATTTGAATTTTCATAGATAATGACTAATGGGAATCCCTGCTAGCTGCTTGATAAGGAGTTCATAGGTGTTATAAGCCTGTCTGGATCCCATAGAAAACTAATTCATCCTGTCTGCTCAGAGAGAGAGAACAAACAGGGCCTCACATAGTTGGTGGCATTTCCTGATTTTCACAGAAGTGCTTCAGAAGTGCAAAGCAGGAAAAATTGAAAAAGAGAAAGGCATGTTTGCCGGTTATATGTGCCTCTGTGACTTTCCATTGGAGGACAGAGGGGTCTTTCGGGCCATTAATCAGTACAGAGACAAAGGCACGTGCTCTACCTCGGGTCTGTCTCACCACCACATGGCTCTGACCCAAATAAAGCTCTCATTGATCCAGAAGAGCCCCCTGTAATCCCTCAAGATTACAGTCAACTGAAAGTAACCAATATATTTGCAAACAGAAAGCCACTTACATTAAGGTCATTTTCTCCAGGAGGAAGGATAATAAATGGACGAGACACTGTGGAGTAATAGGCAGTCACACAGACACTCTCACTATCTTGGACAAGTAAAACAGAAAGATCCCTGCAAAAAAAAAAATTATAATTTTATTTGCTAGTTTTAGCAAAATTATCATACAAAAAGTGGACAAGTTGCTACCACACGTTTTATTACCCTGAAATCAACCCCATTCTGCAGAGTTACTGACAAGTGTAATCTCTCATCAGACATCTTTGCATTAATTCAAGTGCATTTACCATTTACTCTGGCTGTTAGCGTGTTGCGTCAGCAGCCTAATAGTCCCGGATATTCATCCCTCTTTGAAACCAGGAAGTAATCATGATAGCATAATCTATAATAAGTATGATTCAGATGTTCCATTTTCCCCATAAGATTAAATTTTTACTCCAGGGACAGTTTCACTTTTGCCGCATCTCTGTCAACATTTCACACAGAAACTATAGCTCACACATGCTCATTTGTTAAAAGTGAACTATGTAATTTCTGTGCTACTAGTGGCACCAAATGGAATTACAAAATTAAAGTATGTATTCATACAACCATTGCCAAAACCCCTTAGCCTCATCAAGCCCTTTGGCACTCTCTGCTTGCCTATGAACAAATAGGTCATACTGAATAAGAGGTGATAAACGTTTAACGTCATAATGAACAAGACCACTATTACATAAACACACTGGACAGAAAGTGTGGCAGAGGAATCAGGTCATCCGATAACATCGCTGTATTGAACGGCAGCTGAGTGTGCGGGGGATCCAGCAAATGAGGTAGGATTGTTCTTCTGGTAACTAGTAAGCATAACAATACATATTCCTTACAAACTTCACAAATGTATCTGAAGCTCTGCAGTAATGAGTTAAATTGTGTGGCAATGACTTGAGTGTAGCTTACCTGTCAAAAAGCAACCCGACATGTTTGGTGTCTCCATCGAACCACAACAATTACCTCAAAGTCATCCAGCTTATAAATGCAACACCAATGTTCACTCTGGTTTTACTCCATTCTCTGTCTCTGTATCATTTAGAAAGTCTTCGAATTTTGCTTAATTTATTTTCCTCTGTTCACATCTGCCATGTATGTTCTTATTATAGTAAAATACATTTAAAATGATTTCATCATTAACTCATTGCTTCATCATTTTATTTTAATTTTGCTTGCCATGGGATACAAAGTAAGTTTTCAGAATTATGGACCTACTGCTCCAAAATGAGAACAGCGCCATAACAAATATCATAAAAGTAATCCATGCTATTTGTGCATTGTATTCCTTATCTTCAGAGGCTGTGTTTGATGACTTTGTCTGAGGAACAGATCCAAATTTTAGTATGTATGCAAAAATCATCATCCATTCTCAATAACACTCACTAATTTAACAATTGCCACCTCATAAAGTATTACAATAGCTCTGACTTGCATGTCTTTTGTGACCGATTGCATCACGCAAATGTTTGGATGTATATTTGTGAATGAATCAATTCAATTTTAATTCAATTTTATTTGTATAGCGCCTTTCACAACACACATTGTTTCAAAGCAGCTTTACAGACGATCAGGCATTAACAGAAGATAAAACTGTAATGTCTATAATGTTGATAAATCATCATTGTGTAATTAGATAAAATACAATTTTTTATCGTGTTTAACAATTAGTAATTAAATAATAATTGTATTAATAACCCCAGTGAAGGCGACTGTGGCAAGGAACACAAAACTCTATAAGATGTTGATTAATGGAGAAAAATAACCTCGGGAGAAACCAGACTCACTGTGGGGGCAAGTTCCCCTCTTGCTAATATCTTGAATATAATGTAAATATTACTTATGTATAGTTCAAGTCATGGTTTAAAATGATTAAACTAAGTAAGTGCTAAGGGTCATTGAAGGGTTTTGTTGGCAATTGTTAGTCTATGTATTCCATTTCAAGAGCGTAGTCCATCAAAAGACAGAGGTGATGCAGGCAGAGATCAGCGAGGTGGATCGCAGTTCAACCAGGCCAGTAATTTCGGTGAGGTTCGGTGTGTTCCATCCTAAATCCAAGAGGTTCAGACAATGGCATATGAAGTATCCCGTGTCTTATGGTTGGAGTTGGCATGACTTTACCTTCACGGAGTGAGAGGATTCTGAGAAATGAATACCTTCAGTTTACTCTGTTCCCCACACATAACTATGGCTTTAGAATACTTTAACTACAGCATGAGTCATTTGGAATACTTTCATTGTATTTTTTATGATTATAAAAAACTATCAAATAAATTATCATGACTGTATTTTAATTAGTTACAGGACATAATGTCTATAGACCTGTCGCCCTGATGTCTGTGGTCATGAAATCGTTTGAGAGACTGATGTTGGCCCACCTGAATGACATCACTTGACCCTTTCTAGATCCACTTCAATTTGCTTATCGAGCAAACAGGTCTGTGGATTATGCAGTCAACATGGGATTGCACCATATCCTGCAACATCTGGACAGACAAGGGACATATGTAAGGATCCTTTTTGTGGACTTCAGTTCAGCTTTCAACACCATCATCCCAGCTATACTCCAGACTAAACTACACCAGCTCTCTGTTCCCACATCTATTTGTCAGTAGATTACCAGCTTTCTGACGGACAGGCAGCAGCTTGTGAGACAGGGGAAATTCACATCCAACACCTGTTCAATCAGCACTGGTGCCCCCCAGGGATGTGTGCTCTCCCCGCTACTCTTCTCCCTCTAGACCAATGACTGCATCGCCAAGGACCCCTTTGTCAAGCTGTTGAAGTTTGCAGACGACACCACTGTCATCGGCCTCATTCGAGATGACAATGAGTCTGCGTACAGAAGGGAGGTTAAACAGCTGGCTGTCTGGTGCAGTCAAAACTACCTGGAACTGAACACGCTAAAAACGGTGGAGATGACTGTGGACTTTAGGAGGAACACTGCAACACTGATCCCCCTCATCATTCTAAACAGCACTGTGGCAGCAGTGGATTCATTCAGGTTCCTGGACACTACCATCTCACAGGACCTGAAGTGGGAGACCCACATTGACTCATTTTGAAAAAGGCAGAGGTTGTACTTCCTTCGCCTGTACTTCCTTCGCCTTAGGAAGTTCAACCTGCCACAGGTGCTGCTGACACAGTTCTCCTCAGCAGTCATTGGGTCTGTCCTATGCACTTCATTAACTGTCTGGTTTAGCTGGTTTGGTTCAGCTACGAAATCGGATGTCAGAAGACTACAAAGGACAATTCAGACTGCTGAGAATATAATTGGTTGCCCCCTGCCCTCCCTTCAAGGACTATACACTTCCAGAGTGAGGAAAAAGGCTGGGAATATATATATGTATATATATATATATATATATATATATATATATATATATATATATATTCTTTGTTGGGTCTCATGTATTCAGATACAAGACAAAGGCAGGCCTAACACAGTCGTAATGCCTGACTGAGGCCCACAAACACAAAGTCATGAATCTTACTGATAAAAACTGCACCAAAATCAAATAAGGGGACAACAAAACAGACTACAAATACCAAGAAGTGAAGTTCCAAAGGATTGAACTCTCAACTCCTATTGGATGAGGCGCTCAACAGAACGACCCCTCAATCATAATGTCATTCTGATTAGAAATACCTTGGAGATCCTTCTGAGCATTGCTTCCAGTGACTTTGCATGCCACTCATCGCTGTTCTCAGGTATAGCCTCGTTACACAAGGAAGTAACTTATGACTTGAAACTGCAGCCATACAATCTCGCTGGATGAGTTGAGATTATTCTGTTTTCCACCGAACACTTTAACGGATTCGAAGGAGACCGCTGAGCAATCCGCATCTTCATCCGTTTGCCAGCAGAAGTGAAGAAAGAAAAATCCTCTTCGCTCTTCAACCAAGTCGACGTTGCTGATTTGCTGATGAGTAAGGAAACGGCCTCCCGTCATCACCGTCATCGAGGAACCGAGTCGGAGTAAACGACGGATGAACACACATTCCACCTGCGTCCTCACGCAATCCAAGTAAGAGGTTAACATCTGGGCAGAGATAGAATATATAGGTGTGTTATCATTGTGTATCAAGGTTATTGCTTGTACAGTTTATGAACCGCTAAGTTAGCTCATTGCTGCTGTATGGTTATCACGAATGCGATTTTACTGTGTTGTAATCCAACCACGTTGGACTGTTGTATATTTACGCCATCGCGGATGAGACCGGCAGAGTTTAACCGTTAGATAATCAATGACCACGGAACAGGTTACGAGCCGCTCACCGCGTCTCTGAGTGATAAACTGACAGCTGCCTTCTCTCCCATGATCGCGAAACCGGCTTCGGTACTGCCACTTTACTCTCTCTCGCTGTCGTACTAACCGCACACACAAGTGACCCCTCACAAAAATTTGGCTAGTGGATAACTTGGTGAGAAAGCTCAGCTTTGTCCCCAAGTTATCGTACAAGTGTAGAGATGCGGTAAACGGGTAGACGCCATTAACCGGCTTCTCTCCGTCCACATTCACGGCCATACTCTCTGGCCAGAAATCTTGTGTGACATACTCTCTATGAGAGTCACGTCTGCCATTTTGTGCATGTCACTCCACACACACACACTCACACACACAAATCATACATACATTCCTCATGTGTTATATGCATATTTTGGTTACTATATCTAATCATGTCACTGTTTAGTTTGTAGTTGGATGTTGGAAGTTTATTGACTGCATTGTATTGATTATGAATTGATATTACTGCATCAATATACTTTGTTATATTTCCAAGAGAAGTGTTTTGGTTTGGTTTGCATACACATGTGTCAAAGGCTGGCAGGGGATGCCAGTGCTCGTATTCAAGCCTTTATTGTTCCCTTTTGAAAATGTATGTTCTCCGGATGTTGATTTTCCTAAGAGAACATTCTAATATTGAGACTGTTATACTGTCTGGTTATTAGTCCCTGATTCCAGGGTGGTGCCCCAGCATATTAATCCTTCTAATCAGTGTTCTATTGATTTTAATAATTGATAATTATCTATGATAATTATTAATTATTGCTAACAACCAAATCTGTTCCTAAATGTAGAGCCCTACATCTTATTGTGTATTGTATAAATGCTTGTATATTTCTTAAAAAATTTGAATTATTATCTATGTCTTGTTAATGTTTTGTATTGTTGTGCATTGGAAGCTCCTGTCACCAAGACCAATTCCTTGTATGGGTAATCATACTTGGCAATATAGCTGATACTTATTCTGATTTGCCTGTTACATCTTTTATATTGTTGATAAGTATCTAAGTTTAGGTGTAAAGGTAGGGTTAGGAGTTCAAACATATCTATATCACAGTGTAATGTAACTATTGTGACTACATTCACCTGCCTGTTACATGTTTTATTTGTTTATATGTGGTCAGGTTTATGGGGTAAGGGTTAGGATAGAGGATCTAAAATATTGATTTGATAGTATGTGGTAACTAAACTAATATATTTGTACATAAACCTACTGCCGTTAAATACATGTGATACATCTGCTGATCGCCATGGCTATGACGGAATCATTCGAACTGATATGAGAACGCAATGACAAAAACTTTGCATGATGAAAATTTGTAAATATTCTCAGGTAATTAGGCTGTATCACAGAGCTAAACTGTTTTTAATTGTTATAACTTATATCAGCAATGAGTCCACAAAGTGAAGGTTGTTTTCTTCTCCTTGAGCAATGACATTCAGAAATGTGTAGTTATTCTCATATATGTATGTACAAACTCATTTTGGGAATGCTAAAATGGAGTTCTTTCCCAGCATCTTAATGCAACAGTTCACACCTGCTTGCATAGGCACAGTCATCCTTCAGACAAAAAAAGAGGTTTCTCCTCTGAAATTGTGATTAACAATGCCAGGCAAATCAACAAAGAAGCAATCCACACAATAAGGGCAGATGCAGTAAGAGAATACTATTGTTTATCTCTGTATACGTTCCAAAATAAACAACCGTGAAAAAGGGAAAAACAATAATCTGTCCAGATGCCACCAACTGCTTAATATATTTCAAAGTCCTCTCCAACTTAATCAGAAAAATTACCCAGGACATTTATTTTTACTAATTTAAAAATATGATTATAATTTCTGGTGGTGCAATTTATTGGTGCCTCACAGAAACCAAATGGCAACATTGTAATGTCACAAGCCCAAGTCACCTTGAGATATGAAAAGGCCAAATAGAGTACATGCACAGGCCTTCATCTCTTAGATCTAATGAAATGGTTTCAATTGATTAACATTTCTCTAACAACCTTAAAATTTAGACGTGGTCTTCACTTCATAGTGTCTGTGCAGGTTTCCCCAACACCCCCAGCCCCACATCAAAGACTGTCTCCTTTAATTTAACCAGCTGATTTAAAGGGTAACTTATTCTCTATAAAAATGATCAATGCAATGAAACATGTCATAGCAACATTACTCAGGCTTGAAACAGATACTTGATTGTTGTGGCCTATTATCCCTTTAAGTTCGGATGGGCCTGCAGTTGAAAAAAGAATAATAATAACGTCTAGGATACGTATGTAACCTCTGTTCCCCGATGGAGGGAACGAGACGTTGTGTCAGAGAAGCGACACTAGGGGTCTCTCTTGAGCGCCGATATTCACCTCTGGACTATGAAAAAAGGCCAATGAGAGTTGGCAACCAGTATTTGCATGTCCCGCCCCCGGACATACGGGTATTTAAGCGGCGCAAATACGGGAGTTCATTCAGGATTTTTCTGAGGAGCCGGAAATGGTCCGGCCACAACAGTGGCTCGGCTCAGCGACGTGGCAGGGGAGACACAACGTCTCGTTCCCTCCATCGGGGAACGGAGGTTACATACGTAACCTAGACGTTCCTCTTCTGTCGCTCTCTCCACGTTGTGTCAGAGAAGCGACACTAGGGGTCCACTTATAAAAGTGCCATGCGCTGAGCCGTGTACGTGAACTGCTGATACAGGAGCAAGCAGGTATTCTTACGTGCAGGATGACCAACTGAATCAGGCTGCACGTACCCTTCCCCAATGCCCCATTTAAGCCATCAGGGTTCCTTATCGTTACCCTGGGGGGGAACAAGGTGCTGGCCGCCAACCTGGGAACGGGCCAAGCCTGGCCGGGCCTCTTTTCTCTCTATGTTTCTCGCATAGAGCAACTAAGGCCGGGGCCCTTACACGCATTGAGGGAAGGGGGTCTTAGCCCTTATTCAGGGCGGAGAAGACCCTGCGGAGGCCACGCCTACCCGAGAGGGGAGGCAAGTTTAAGTGGCAAAACCATCAGAGGCCTGACTTAGGGCCTATGTGGAAAAGTTGGTGCGGTGGTGGATCCAGCCTCATAGAGGGGGGAACATACAGCACGGCAACCGAGGCAGCTGTGACTGCCTAAGGGAAACACGGGAGTCCACTCGCCAGAGGGGACAGAACCGTGGTGTTACACACAGGGGGAGTCCGAAGGAGGCCTACCTGTGGAGCACCTATACCAGTACAGGGTAGCTTGTGGTACCCGCAGTGGCTTGGGTCAGCGAGTTCCTCCGCTGAACTGCAACCCACGAGGGCTAGGGAGGAACACCTGCTGCAAGGGTACTCCTGCCCTTAGAAAGCAGAGGTCTGTCCAGGGTTTGAAGGTTTGGCGGCAGGCAGAGGTAACTTTTATGTTGTGCGTGCTGTGGCGCCATGCTCGTCTCGGGACTCGAGTCCGGAGCCAGTGCTGAAGTGGTCTCATATGCATCAACCCCAGCGGGGCGGCCGCCGCGGAGGATGCCATATGCCCCAGGAGCTGTTGAAAACGTTTTAGCAGGACCACGGCGCCTGGCTTGAAGGAAGCGAGGCATTTCAGCACTGACTGAGCACGCTCGTTGGAGAGACATGCTGTCATTGAGACTGAGTCTAACTCCAGACCAAGAAAAGAGATGCTCTGGACCGGGGAGAGCTTGCTCTTTTCCCAGTTGACCTGAAATCCCAAACGGCTGAGGTGGCTGAGCACCTGGTCTCTGTGTGCGCATAGTAACTCTCGGGAGTGGGCCAGTATGAGCCAGTCGTCGAGGTAATTGAGTATGCGTATGCCGGCTTCTCGGAGCGGGGCAAGAACTGCCTCTGCGATTTTCGTGAAGATGCGAGGGGACAGAGACAGGCCGAAGGGGAGGACTTTGTACTGATACGCCTGGCCATCGAACGCGAACCTTAGGAAGGGTCGATGTCGAGGGCGAATTGAGATGTGGAAGTACGCGTCCTTCAGGTCTACCGCTGCGAACCAATCTAGATGCCGGACGCCAGATAGAATTTGTTTCTGGGTGAGCATTTTGAACGGGAGTTTGGACAAGGTCCGATTGAAAACTCGCAGGTCCAAGATCGGTCGTAAGCTGCCGCCTTTCTTGGATACAACGAAGTAAGGGCTGTAGAAACCCTTCTTCGTTTAGGTTGGAGGGACAGGCTCTATCACGTCCTTTAATAGAAGGGAGGCGATTTCTTCGCGCAGGGAGTGGGCATGTTGGCCGTGTACTGTGGAAAAATGTACGCCCACGAAGGGGGGGCGGAGACCTGGCAAACTGAATTGCGTAACCGAGTCGAATGGTCCGGTGCAGCCAGCGTGACGGGTTGGGCAGTGAAAGCCACACCTCTAAACTCCGTGCTAGGGGCACCAAGGGGATGGTTTTTTTGGACGTACCCGGCGGGGCAGCGGTGCGGAACAGGTAACGCGGCGTCACTTGCTCCGCGTATCCGGCAGGGGGCGGGTTCGTGACTGAGGAGGAGGTCTGATGCTGGCGTCCTCTGGACTCATCTGAACCGGCTGGCCGGGGAACAGTCGTGGCGCTGAAGGTGGGGACACCGCATCCATGGAGCCGGGACTGTTGAGGCCTGAAAGCAGAGTGCCGTGAGAACAGCATTTCCGGGCCATGTGCCCCAGAGACAAAGGAAATAGCTCTTTTATTGAGAATTTGGGTACCGCAGCCCGTGTTAGGGGGTGCAGCAAATGAAAAAACAAAGGATTCTCCTCCCGGCCCTTCACCGGGGGACGGAGCGGTCTTACCACCTCCGGAGCTAACGTCTTGGGCTCTGGGTGTGTTGTCTCAGGAGCGCCTGGGAGCCTTCCGGGTCCTCGAGGGGGTCCGTGAGACAGGGGGCGTGCGCTTCCCGTGGTTTGCTCGACGCTGGGGCTGAGAGCTGGGCCTGGGTTGAGGCGGAGCAGGAGCTTGCCTTCTGGCCGCGGGAGGACACCCTCGGCGAGCAGACGGGGCAAAGGCCGTGGCGGCAGGCTTGCGGCGAGGCATGATGTGAGAGATGGCCTCCGTCTGCTTCTTCACCGTGGAGAACTGCTGGGCAAATCCTCGATGGTGTCGCCGAAGAGGCCGAACTGGGAGACAGGGGCGTTGAGGAAGCGAGTCTTGTCGGCTTCACACATCTCGACCATGTTCAGCCACAGCTGACGTTCGTGGACCACTAGCGTGGCTATCGCCTGCCCGAGCGCTTGCGCTGTGACCTTCGTCGCTCTCAGGGCGAGGTCGGTCGTTGAGAGCAGTTCCTGCAGCGTATCGGGATCAGGGCCACCCCCGTGCATGTCGCGTAGTGCCTTGGCTTGGTGGACCTGCAGGAGAGCCATGGCATGCAGGGCGGAAGCGGCGCGTCCGGCGGCGCTGTAGGCCTTCGCTGTCAGCAAGGAGGTTGCTCTACAGGTCCGGGAAGGGAGTACGGGGTGACCTCGCCAGGTGGTAGGGGTACCGGGGCATAGATGGATCGCAACCACCCTATCCACCTGGGGAATCGCCTCATACCCATGGCGCGCTCCGCCGTCGAGGGTGGCGAGGGCGGACGAGCCTGTGGCGATGTGACGAGTGGAGAGGGGTGCTCTCCATGAAGACGCCAGCTCGTCATGCACTTCCGGAAAAACGGGACCGGGGAGGCGAGGCTGTGAGCGGCGCCAGACCCCAGGAACCAGTCGCCTAGCCGTGATGGTTGTGGGGAGGATGGAGGGTTCCAATCCAAGCCCACGCTGTTGGCTGCCCGGAAAGCATGTCGGTCATCTGTGCGTCAGCCTCAGCCTGGGCGCAGGCCCGAAGCGGCAGCCCAGGGGAGTCCTCCGCATCAGATAACACGCCCTCGATGCCGCGGCGAGCTCATCTGCTTCCATCGCAAGAGGGTCGGCAGACTGGCTGTGAGGCGAGTCACCACTGCCTCGAGCACGGACGGGAATCAACGAGCGTGCCGGGTGCGGGTGGTCCGAGGGGCATACCTGGCGGAGCTGCACCCGCTGCCATCCCCAAATCGCCTCCATCGCCAGCCGCGATCGCCCTCAATCCCGTGGGAAGAAGGAGCGACACGGGGCGGCTGGAGTGGCTTGCTCACGGTTGTAAGCAAGCCGCGATCGCGAACGTTGTCATGGTCATGTTCTCGCTGTGAGAACATGAACCATCCACAAACGCAGCCTCGGTGTGATCACTACCCAGACCCCGAGACAGCGCCTGTGGTCGCCGGAAGCGGAGAGCACTCTACCGCGATCCAGAAACAACACAGGGGCGGAAAGGCATCTTTAAAAAGACGCTGCCCTTAAAAGGACGCTCAACGCCGCTGTGTTTTGCTTTTTAGAGGAAATTACTCTTTTAAATAAAATCACTCTTTTAGGGAAAAAACTTGTGAGAGTTTTTAATCTGCACTGTCGATGCGCTCAGGGCAGGAATGCACAGCCGTGCAAACAGGAGAAAGCCGCTGTTGTGCCGTGAGAATCCAACAGCATGCAGCAGAGGGATAGCAGGAACTCGGTGTGTACACGCAGCAGTTGCAGACACGACCATCGGCTCCGAAGAAATTTTCTGAATGAACTCCCGTATTTGCGCCGCTTAAATACCCGTATGTCCGGGGGCGGGACATGCAAATACTGGTTGCTAACTCTCATTGGCCTTTTTTCATAGTCCAGAGGTGAATATCGGCGCTCAAGAGAGACCCCTAGTGTCGCTTCTCTGACACAACGTGGAGAGAGCGACAGAAGGGGAACTACAGTCTTAAAATAGGTATATCAGTTTAGAGGCTGTAATATACAATGTGTGTTGGCATTATGACTAGAACTGAACAAGTGCTTTGACTAGAACTTAACAAGTGCTTTGAAATTTGCAGACAAATAAAAAGTGTTCTGTTTTGATTGCAGATTTTATTGTAATCAGAAAAACATCAAACTGATCAAAAAGCTATGTGTCATATGTCGCTTCAAAGCTCTCAAAGAGTAGAATGCAGCCAGCCTATTTGTTTTAATTGCAATTGTAGTATTATACATGCAGAAGGATTTAAACAACATGATTTGAATCTAGGAAGAATCCAATCTTAATCCTGGAATTCCACAGCATCAAAAATGGAAAGACTTCAGATGCCAGTAAGTTTCACATCTGGCCAATAAAACTGACAAAGAGACTTGTCTACATCCCATATGACTTGAAAACTTCTCTGCAAATAGGCCCTAAGTTCAAAGGTCGAAGCAATAAAAGACAGAACCACACACTCTTAGAGTTCTCGAGAGACTCGGGACAAACAAGATTCTGTCCTCGTATACCAGTTATATATACCAGTTTGCTACACTTAGACTCATCAGATCACATGACATCATGATCATGGTTCAGCAAACAGCATCTTATAAAGCACATTCCTTAACCCTCTGGGGTCTGAGGGTGTTTTGGGCCCTGGAGAAGTTTTGACATGCCTTGACATTTGTGCTTTTTTCAGTTGCTTAAAATCATATTAATGGCTAAAGTCTGATAACGCTGTATTCAGCACAAACTGGGCTACAATAATATGTGAGCAACATGTGTGTACATGTTTGTATTTTTGAGAAAATAATGTTTATGCGTGGTTTTTGAAAAAACAAAAATTTTAAGTCACTGAAATAAGGCCATATAACACATACTAAACATTTGTTCACAAGACTTTTGAGAACTGGATCTTGTAGCCTAGAGTTTTTGCTACAAAATGATGTGAAAATCATCCTGATCACTCATTCATACAAAACAATATAGTCATTTAACTTTTGTGTGACAATTTTAGTGCTGAATGGCAATATGCGTGGAGGCGTGAACTATCATGAATATTGATGTGATTTACACCTAAGGACACAAAGACCACTCCTCTGGGCCTATCAATGAGGAATGTGACAGAGAGAGAATTAATGTGAGGAGACTTAATGATCAAAATCAAGTTTTAAGTTAAAAGAAGTAATCTGACTATATATTTTCTTTACATAATGACTTTATTTAATTTTAGACCTACACTACCATTAAAAGAAGTCTCTTCTGCTCACCAAGACTGCATTTATTTGATGCAAAATACTGAAACAATATTGCTATTCTGAACTCTTTTTACAATTTAAAAGAACAGTTTTCTATTTAAATATATTGTAAAATGCAATTTGTGATCAAAGCTGATTTATAATCATTCTGATTTTCTAATATGGATGAAAAGTGTTTACCTCAGAGTAGGGGGCGTGTACATTTGCATTGATCATCTCAGCACATTAGCGTATGAATGGCGCGCTCTGCTGGTGGGTGGGATCACATTACAGATAATGAGATGGACCGGTAAAAACGAATCGGTTACTAACGTAACCTCGGTTCTCTCTAGATGAGGGAACGAGTATTGCGTAAGCTAGCTTACGCTACGGGAAAGATTCATCTTTTCTGAGATATTGAAGCCAAAAAATTATCCTTAATTTTGTATCCATTGTCAACGCAGTGCGGCAGCTGCAGACCTTGAGCGGACTAGCTAGCGAGCTCATTGGTTGCTCTGCGGCAACTGCTGCAGCCTATAGACGAGCTTGGGCAAACTCAAGCATCCAATGAGAGGCGCCCGCGCTCACTGCATCAAAGCCCGCCAAAAAGGGCGTGACTAGAGTGCATATAAGCGTAGTTCGTAGGCTGGAACCCTGGTTTTCATTGAATGAAGCTTAAAAATCGCTCGTGGCGCTGAAGCACGGCCGGTTACGCAATACTCGTTCCCTCATCTAGAGAGAACCGAGGTTACGTTAGTAACCGATTCGTTCTCTTACGAGAGGTTCTCTCAGATATGCGTAGCTAGCTTACGCCACGGAACCCTTTGTCAACGCCGCGCGCCAAGCATCCACTGCATGAGCCCCAGGGAATTAAGGGGACCCGGGGAGCCCTTGTGAGTGGGGAATTAATATTTGGCCGGCAAGAGTGTGGGCCAGTGTGTGTGTAGTACATAAGCACATAGACAGAGCGGTGGTGCCGGTCTGTGTGGACTGTGTCCCATTAATGCAGCTCACCCGGGAGCTGTAGGCGATTAAACCGCTAGCAGTTTAGCCTGCAGAGCGGGTACTTCCAGATTGTAAAATCTGACAAAGGTGGAGGGGAAGCCCAGCCCGCTGCCACACATATGTCGTGAATGGAAATCCCACTGGACCATGCCCACGAGGAGGCCATGCCTCTAGTGGAGTGAGCCTTAATGCCTAGCGGAATGGTAGGTCTTTTGACGCCGCGACGCTGCAGCAATAGCGCCCACTATCCATCTGGACAGTGTCTGTTTCGAGGCGGCAGACCTTTGGTGCGCCCTCGAATGAAACGAAAAGCTGCTCGGAGCTTCTGAAAGATGCGGAGTGCGCAGTACACAATCTCAGTGCTCTGACTGGGCAAAGGAGATTGGCGCCGCTCGCTATCAGATGCTGGTAGCGCCGACAAGGAAATGATCTGTGCTCTGAAAGGAGTACCGACCACCTTGGGGACGAGTCGTGTCTAGGCTTTAAAATGACCTTGGAGTCACTTGGTCCAAACTCAAGACACGCAGCTGACAGATAGCGCGTGAAGGTCTCCCACCCGCTTGACTGATGATAGGGCAGTTAGAAAAACGGTTTTAAGTGAGAGGTGTTTCACATCCACGGATTGAAGCGGTTCGAAAGGGGGCTTTCATAGCTTCGAGAACTATAGAAAGGTCCCAGATAGGAACCGATGGGGGCGCAGAGGGTTCATCCTTCTAGCTCCCCTGAGGAAGCGGATGACCAGCTCGTTTTTACCCTGTGACTGGCCATGCAGGGGTTCAGCGAATGCCGCGACGGCCGCCACGTACACTTTGAGCGTGGATGGGGATCTGCCCTTATCCAGCATCTCTTGTAAAAACACTAGCAGCGGCGACACCCCACATGTCCGTGGGTCCAGGTCTCTGTCGGTGCACCATTTTGAAAACACAGACCATTTTGACGCATAGAGTCTTCTTGTGGAGAGGGCTCTAGCGTGTATGATGGTGTTTATTACTCCTTCTGGCAAAGCGACGGGTAGTCGCTGATCACCCACGCTGTAGCCCAGCTCTGGGTGGGGATGCCAGATCGCTCCGCGAGCTTGCGAGAGGAGATCTGCTCTCACTGGGATGGGCCACGGCGCTGTCAGTGACAGCTGCGTAAGCTCCGGAACCATGTTTGATTCTCCCAGCTGGGCTATGAGGAGCACCGAGTGGCGCATTTCCTGATCCTCTGCATTACCTGTGGCAATAGCGAGACGGGAGGGAAGGCGTAAGCGGGCGGTTGGGCCAGTCCTGGGCCAGCTGGCCCTCGCTGAGAAAAATATTGGGCAGTGAGAGTTCTCTTCTGACGCAAAGAGGTCTATCTATGCTCTGCCGAATATGCGCCATAACGCCTGGACTGTTTGAGCGTGCAGGACCATTCCCCTGGGGAATATTGTCTCTGGACAGTCTGTCTGGGCCGCCGCTCATGTGGCCTGGCACGCGCGCTGTCCTCAGTGAGCGCAGGTGGCGCTGGGACCAACTCAGTATGCGTTTGGTCAGATGGAAGAGGTTCCTGGATCTGACAACCGCCCTGACGGTTTAGATAGGATACCACAGACCTGTTGTCCGAGCGACCAGGACGCGGTGACCCTGAATGATCGGGAGGAAGCGACGCAGCCGCACTCGACCGCTATCATTTCCAGACAATTTATGTGAAGGAGCTTTTCCTGAACTGACCATAGGCCAAAAACCGGAGAGCTCTCGCGAGACCGCGCTCCAACCCGTGTTGGACGCCGCCTGTCGAGATGACTTTTCGGCGAGATACAGCTCCCATCATCACTCCCCGCTGATACCACTCGCCACTGTCCAGGGCTGCAGAGCTTAAATACAGGTCTGAGTCACTCTGATTGGCTGGCGCCTGTGGCCCAAGCCCGGCGAGACGCCGGTGTTTAGCCAATGCTGAAGCGGCGATGCGCAGTAAACCCAGTTGAAGTACTGCTGCGCTGAGGCCATGTAGCCTAGCATTCTCTGAAACTTCTTCAGAGGTGTGAGGCTGTTCATCTGAAATGACGCCGCTAGTCACTGCACAGGGCGCCGCTGTGTAGATAAGCGTAGCCGCCATTGCCACTGAGTCTAGTTCTATTCCAAGGAAGGAAATTGTCTGACTGGGCTGTAGTGAGCTCTTGGTCCAATTGACTGCAAGGCCCAAACTGTTCAGATGACTGAGGAGAACTGTCATTTGAGACAGAAGCTCCGTGATGTGATTGTGCCAAAATCAGCCAATCGTCCAAATAGTTCAGAATTCGCGAAACCCTGACTCCGAGGGGTGCGAGCGCCAGGCCCATGCACTTCGTGAAAGTACGGGGTGCTAAGGACAGGCCGAACGGAAGGACGGTGTATTGATAAACCTGGCCGCCGAGGCTAATCTCAAGAATGGCCTGTGACGGGATTTATCTGAATCTGAAAGTATGCATCTTTCAGATCGAGAGAAATAAACCAGTCCCCTGGCGCACATGCGCGAGGAGTTTGCTGGTTGTAAGCATTTTGAACGGTCTTTTGCAAGCGCTTTGTTCAAAACCCTGAGATCTAATATTGGTCTGAGGCCGCCGTCTTTCTTGGGGACAAGAAAATAACGGCTGTAAAACCCTGACTCGCTCAGGGAGGCGGCAACTCTCTATGGCCCTTTTGCACAGAAGGTTTGTTATTGCTGAACGAAGCATGCACGCTAAGCTTCCGTGTTCACAGTAGTTTCGAGCCAGCTCTGAAGCAAGGAGGACGGCGATCGAACTGTAGCAAATAGCCCTGTTTTATTGTGCTTAACACCCATTCGGATATCCCTGAATATCTTCCCACGCTTTGAAGCGTAATGTTAGAGGGTGAGTGGCCAAATCGCTTGATTGCCGCGACACAGCGCTGAACAGAATGTGTTAGCGCGCTTACTGTGCTTATGTTGGACTGCTCACAGACAGCATGGACAGGCTGTTCTGTGAGTGACTTCCCAATTGAGGTGAATGGGGAAAGAGTCACGCCTGTTAAGTGATACGCAAGCATAGTCACGGGCACGGACTTACATACAGAGAAGTGTTTGCTGGCCGTGTGACAGAGCGGGCAGAGAATGGGCGCCGCGACGTATTCGCGGAGCGCATTTATTGACTCTAACACTCGAAAGTGGTTCGTGAACCGCTTTTGAGTGTGCTCTGATGGGGACACGGAACGTGTAATGCTTGTGTGTAGAGGTGAACACTGGATTGTGGGCACATTTTCTACACATAAGGCTGGTCGTGTAACAGAACGGCCAGAGAATGGGCGTGCGCACGGATTCGTGGGTGCGTTTATTAACCCTAACACTCGAGCGGTTCGTAACCGCTTTATGTGAGTGTGCCGTGATAGGGCCACGAGATGTGTAATGCTTGTGTGTAGGGGTGAACACTGGATTGTGGGCACATTTTCTACACATAAGACATGTTTGCTCTCTGGTATGGACACGGGATGTGTAATGCTTGTGTGTAGAGGTGAACACTGGGTTGTGGGCACATTTTCTACTCATATGGCATGCTTGCTCTTTACCAGATTTATTTGGGTCGCCGTGAAAACGGCGTTTGAGCGCAGGCAAGCGGGCATTAACACCGGCTTGTTGGCTGCTGAATCTACCACTGTAGTAGCCTGAAGGAAGGGGACTGACAGGGGCTAAGCTTTGACGGTGGTCCGCCGCAGCGGGACTGATCCATCGCTTTGTCAACAAAGCTAGGAGGACTTCGGTTGTTCAGGTTTCAGCGCAATTCTAGTCCGAGGCCCGCTGGGGCGGCGGTCTCGCGGCGGCTGTCTGAACGCTGACGAGGGCGGCCGCCCTGTCGACGCTGAGAAGTCTGGCTTTGTTGAGCTGGGCGCTGTGAAGAGGCTCGTGCAGGAGGCTCACGTGGGCGGCCTGCAGAGGAGCTAGCGCGACGAGGCAGAAAGAGATTCATGGCTTGTGTGGCTTTTTGGACCTCTGAAAACCGGTCAATGATACCACACCGCGGAGCCGAAGAGACCGGATGGAGAGAGCGTTGCATTGCGTTAGCCACAGATGTCTCTCGGTCACAGTCAGCGCGGCCATGCACTTCCCTATAGCTTGGGCTGCAGCTTTGGTAGCGCGGAGGGAGAGGTCCGTAGCACTCCGTATGTCTGCAACTGCCTCTGGATGCCTGCTTTCCTCATCCCACTCCCGCAGAAGGTCCGCTTGGAGGATCTGTAGGACGGCCATAGAGTGCAGAGCAGATGCAGCTTGGCCAGCGGCAGAATAGGCGCGGCCAACACAGGCGGAAGTTGTTCTGCAGGCCTTAGACGGGAGCACTGGTTTAGACCGCCATCTCGCGGAGGGCGGGCAAAGGTGTGCTGCTACCGCATCCTCGACCGGAGGGATGGAAGCGTAGCCCTTCTCAGTGGCGCCGTCCACCGATGACGTGGGATAGGACCCTGGCCGAGAAAGGCGCGTTCCATGATTTGGAAAGCTCGGCGTGGAGTTCCGGCAGGAAGGGAGCGGCCCGGGTAGTGGTTGCTGCATGGCGGCGGCTCTGTAGAAAGCAGCCGTCAAGTCTGTTGGGTGCCTGCTGAAGGGGCGGTGACCACTCGACCCCGAGGCGGTCGACGGCCTGTGTGAGGAGGCGTGTTAGTTCCCCTTCGACTCCAGCGCGGTCCTGCTGGATTCCTGGGCCGAGGAGGAGGCGTGTGAGCCTGACCACTCCTCGTCCGAAGCCATGATGGAACAGCCCTTATCCTCCGCTTCTTCGTCCGAGATGGCAGCAGAGCAGCCGCCGGCGGCAACTGCGCGGCCCCAGGTGGGCGGGAGGGTTAAGTCGATGCTCGAGGGATGGGCTCCGGCGAGGCAATCGCTTCTACCACTGTTTCCGCAGCCTTTGAGAGCGGCGCTTTTTCTGCGCTGCTGAACGGAAGGTGGCGCGGCGGCTTCGGTCCTGAGCGCTTTGAGTCGAGCCCGCAGGGTCGACATCGGCAGCTCCTCGCAGAGATCACATCCGCCGGGCGAGGGCGAGCTCTGCATGCCCCAGTCCCAGGCAGAGAGCGCAGATGATGTGGCGGTCTCCAGTGCTGAGAGGAGCGCGGCATGAGGCGCAAGTGGAGCGAGGCATCTTAAAAAGACGCTCGTACTCTTTTGTGAAGTTCTTTAAGAACTAGCTTGCTTTTAAAAAGGATACGTCGCCGGATGGCATAGCTCGCAGGACGGCTGAAGGTGGCGAAGCCGGCCGCCTTCTTCGAGCGCTGTCCACGCTTGCTTGATGCCCCTCGAACGGTGACGCGGCTTCCGGTTCAGTGATGCGAAGAGCTTCGTTGAAGAGATGAAAATCAGGGTTCCAGCCTACGAACTACGCTTATATGCACTCTAGTCATGCCCTTTTTGGCGGGCTTTGATGCAGTGAGTGCGCCGACGCCTCTCATTGGATGCGAGTTCGCCCAAGCTCGTCTATAGGCTGCAGCAGTTGCCACAGAGCAACCAATGAGCTCGCTAGCTAGCCCGCTCAAGGTCTGCAGCTGCCGCACTGCGTTGACAATGGATACAAAATTAAGGATAATTTTTTGGCTTCAGTATCTCAGAAAAGATGAATCTTTCCCGTAGCGTAAGATAGCTTACGCAATACGAGAGAACCTCTCGTAAGAGAACTGTACATCTCTTTGTTTCAAACAGATTGCATTGCAGGAGAATATTTGTTTTAAATTGGAATAGTTTTATTTAAAAGTAGACATTTTAAGCTTTCTTTAGACATATGTTTCATATTTGAGTGAAAATAATTAGCAGAGTTTCAGTTAATTTTTGTGACGTGTTTCTGAAATATGCTCGTGGAGACAGAGACTGCTGAAAGCTCAACCTTTTAATTTTCTTTATTTTACAAAAGCACACGATTTTGTTGTTATTGTGAGTGTACACAAATAAAAGTAGACCCTTTATAGTCTCTAATGATGTCTTACACTTATCTGTATACCCAAAAATGACGGAGTATTTTAAGTTGTTTCTGCTGTAATGACGAAAATATCCAGCAAAACGCGCCGGCGCGTTTGCCGACCCCAGAGGGTTAATCAAGAAACATCTCACACAATCACAATACTTTACTGATTTAACCTTCTAAAATGTACAGAATGCATTTAAATCCACAATGTATTCAATACCTAGGCTTGCTAAGTAATTCTGACAATTGCTTTGAACTGTGGTAACTTGTATAACTGACAAATTAATGATTATAGCCTGATGTACCTCTTTAAAATGAGTGTAATGTTTTATCCATGTTGTATAACCAAGGAATTAACCAGTATGATTTGTAACCAGGGATTTTCATGTTTTGTTACCTACATGTACCATATTAATGAAAGAATGTCAAATTTGGTATGCAAACGCTTGCTTAGATACATGGAGGAAGCTGATGACAACAAATATCATGTCTCTTGGACCATTCTCAAGATATAAAAGTTCATGATTAAAGAACAGTTTTCTATTGTAAAATGCAATTTGTGATCAAAGTTGAATTTTCAGCATCATTACTGCAGTCTTCAGTGACACATGATCCTACAGAAATCATTATAAAATGCTGATTTTCTAATATGGGCATATTTAAAGTCAATTTTACTCATTTAACCTGAACACATATTTGCAAGCACAAGTCCCGAGCTTCCTTGGACCTCACATGGCATGGATCGGGTTCCAACGAGATCCAGAGAAGACCACGAGGGAAGAGTCAGAGCAAAGTCTGAGCAGTCAGACGAGCAGAAGATGAAGCGCGTGAAGACAGAAAAGGAAGAGAGTGTGTTCTTCCTGTTTTGAAACATTTGAACTGAAATTGGCCACATTCCCAAAGGTATCCTGTGCCAATCAGAAGTGACTTTTCAGTGTCAGATGGACGATTGGGCTGTCCTTTCTGACAGTTGATTTTATGGTCCTTTGTTCTGGAGTCTTACAAATCTCCTGCTCAGAAATAGTGCATATTTAACGAGCCTGTCTTCTCCACTGTGTCTGTCGATGAGTCCATCCAGTTCCCTGTCCAGTTCCCAGTGGCTGTCGACAAGTCTGTCCAGTTTCCTGAGGCTGTCGATGAGCCTGTCCAGTTACCCGTGGCTGTCGACAAGTCTATGCAGTCCCCTGTGATTGTTGAGGATGCTCTCCAGCACCCGGTGACCATGGATGAGCCTGTTCAGTCCCCTGTGACCATCAACTATCCTTTCCAGTACCTAGCAGCTGGCAACCAGCCCTTTGCTCAGTCCAGTAGCCAACACCCATCAGACACCAGTGACCAGTCTGTTACTCAGTCCAGTTTCCAGCATCTGTCAGACACCAGCTACCATTCTGTTGCACAACCCAGTGGCCAGCACCCTTCAGAAACCAGCCTCCGTTCTGTTGCTTATCCAAGTAGCCAGCACCCATCTGACACAAGTCACCAGTCTGTTGCTAAGCCCAGTAACCAGCACCCATCAGACACTAACCAACCAGTCTCCAGCAGTCTTTGATCAGTCTAACCCAGTCCTGTCTCCAACAACTACTGACAATTCTGCGGCCATCAACACCCCACCTGTCCAGTCCTCTGGGGCCCCATCTCATTCTGATCTGTCCTGTGCTGCCTCTTACCTCATCCCCTGTCCAGTGGCCTCCCTTAACCTATCTTGCCTCCAACCAGTAGCCACCACCAATCCCATCTGTCCTGGGGCCAAGGATTTTCCAGTGCAGAACTAAGCTCCTCGTCCCTGGCCTCCCTATCCATCCAGGTCTTCGGGTTCACCTCCGGCTCTGTCCTGGAAGCAAGTCCATCCAGGCCTCCGGGTCCTTTTACAGTTACGCCATGGTCTTCATGTCCACACTCAACCTGGCCCAGACCATCCCCCTGGTCTCCCTCACCCACCCTCCCTAGGCCAATTCATCAGTCATGTTGGGTGTGGAAGCCAAGAGGCATCTGTTGAAGGGGGGGGGGTAATGGACTGTAATGGTCCTTCTCTCTCTGGCCTTCTGTCTTTGTCAGTTTTTCATCTGTGCAAGTTTGTTATATGTCTACGTTTGCTGTGTGCTCCCCCAACTCCGCCCCCTCATTCCCTTGCGCATCAACCCTAGTTTAGTCCTCATTATGTTGATTGTCTCCACCTTTTTCATCTTGTGCATTATCTGTATATATTTTGCTCCCTTTCTTATTGTGTTTGTTGTATCGTTTCATAACCCTGTCTATTGACCTATGCTCATATGTTTCTCCTCTGTTTGGTTTGTTATCTTGTTTATCAGTTTGATATCATGTTTAGTTCTTTTGTTCTCATAATTTTGTGTTTCCTGTTTGTTTTTCTTTTGTTTAATAAAATAATTTATTTGACATAATCTTGCATTTGGGTCCTGCTTACAAACTGTGATGAAATTATTTTTGTAATGATATAACTTTTGATTGCTTTGTCATATCAACACAATTTTATTCATAGCTGACATGATTGGGAACAAAATCAAAAGCAGTTTTTCTGAGCTAGCTTATTTACACCCTGGGATATATAATGCCAGACAAATAAGAAAAAAAGTATATTTTATCTCCTTTTTGTGTTTTTTTAGCAGTTTCGTAGGCTAAGAGTATCAGAAATTGTCATAATATAACAAACAGTTTATTTCATTTAATATTTTTTTTTTCTTCTGAGTTTACATTTCTTTCTCTGCTGAGCCTTATATTTTAGGTATGACACTGAAACAGGAAATCTTTAAAAATATCCACAGAGCTTAGAGGGTTAAATAGACATATTCTAACTGTAACAACACTCTCTAGAAACAGTAGAATTTGAATGCAATATGATTTTAATGAGAAGTAATAATGCATATGTGATTTTGAAAGTTTCCTCTAAGTTCCCTTTTGCTTTTATAAACTATTGTATGTGCCTCCTTATGCCAGTGTCTGTTGTGAAATGCACGTAAAATGTTGAATAAAGATGAAATGTTACAGAGTGTGACTGTTTACCACTGATGATAATTATGCCATTGTTTGAGTGACATATTTTAAACAAAAGATACTCTGTACATTCAAATTCAGATGATAAAGAGAACACGAATAGAAAACACACACTAAAAAGCTATTTATTCATGTTGATGACCCCAAACTCTTAAAGGGCTGTGTCTCGTGATTCTAGTAGCATGCCCTCATTGTTGCGATATAGTGAAGTCTATGCAACACTGTTGTAAACTAAATAAATAATGCATTGCTATACGAGTAACACATATCAAGCTGCAATTAGTTAATAGCTGACTCTAACTGTGATTCTAGTAAGACAAGATAAAGAGAGGGGGGGGGAAATTGCTTTAAAACATATATTTCAAGTAACTGCTTTGATGCTGTTGGTAAAAGGGACACAATTAAATCTGTCAGAGCGTTATGTGCTTAGCACACACAGAACACATTATCCACACAGTAACCATTATTATTATTAACAGGCTTATTATTTGATCACTTCTGATATTGTATGACTGGCTTATTGGCAACAATAAGAATAATAAGGTTGTGACATATGCAAGCAGAACGACTTGTAAATGATTTTAAAATAAATAATGGAAATTATTTATTGCATTCTCGTGCATTTTGCAAAGCAAATTCAGAGATAATATGTGTTTACGGCCCATAAATAATTTTTTATAAAACTTTAGCCTGCATAGTTCCTTCTTTAACTGATGTATTAAAAAAAAGAAAACATTTTCATGAAAGATATTTTTATTTCTTCCTTTGTGCATTTGGGCTGTTAAAATGTCCTAGCATTCCTTTTAAACATTCTTATTATCTCCAGAATTGCTTGCATATACTGTATATGCAGCTACATTTTCTATGACAGTGTGTGTGTGTGGGGGGTGGGGGTGGGGGGTGGTATCCAGAGAGGGGTGAGGTATCCAGAGATCCAGCATACATGCTGCTCCCCTTTGCATTTCCAATTGGGACCAGTGGCAAAATACTTCTGAAGTGAATGCTAATGTATGTTAATATCAAACTGAATCAGCAGATTTCACTATATTTTGCTTTGATGGCATACCGTGCAAGCATCAGCATTTTCTTACAGATTCCTACCCACTATCCATGTCAAACACACATACAGTATAACCAATAACACACACACACACACACACACACACACACACACACACACACTCAAAGTGTTGGGGCCGTAGAAGACTTCCCCATTTTCAAATCTCATTCACATCACACTTCACAAAAATGGGTGGCAGTACATGTAAGAACCAATGAGGGTGATTTCTTTTCTTCAGTCTTTTTCTCCTTAATGGCATGGTCCTATTTATCCTTGACGAAATACATTATTTCAATGGGAATTCACAAGTTCAAGTTTGAACTTTGACAGGCAAAATCGCTGCATTGAACAAAAGGAAATTGCTTGGTTTGGCAGTGACCTCTGTGTGGGTGATGCTTCGTATACAGCTACACTGAATATTCTTAATGGACAAGGATATCAATTTTTTTTTTAACATCCCTCTCACAGAGTATAAAGTGCAGCATTAAAAAGAGGATGCTTGGTTGATTTGTTTATTTGCTGGATTTACACGCTCTCGCCATCCGCTTCTGCTTACGCCTTCTTCACTCGCAAAATTTCAGTGCGCAAGTGTAAATATGACCGCGGCTTAAGCCTTGTTTATACTTTTGCCTGTTTGATGTGAACATTAATTAAAGCTTCTGACCCGCAAATGCATGATTTTATGCATTGCACGATTGACTGATTAGATATTTGCATAAGTAAATAAATGTACAGGTGTTCCCAATAAAGTGCTCAGTGAGTGTATAAGATGATATTATTACTCATGTTCAGAAAGCAATAGATTACATATTACAAGACCCAGAGTGGAAGCTTTCTAGCATTGTTCATCCCCTCCGGAATGCTTATGTAGAGAAAGATGATTTCATGGGTGCGCAAGATTCAAATTGGTTAAGAGGTCTGTCTTTTCCTTGCATAACACTTCCGCATTGAGCGTGGGCTCTACTGCCCCAACCAATCACTAAATAGCACCAGAAATATTTTGTATTTTTCTATTTTTGTCATTGGTCGAAAGCAATGGAACACGCTGCAAACGAGAGAGTCAGAGACATTACACAATTGAGATATTTAATAAAAAAGATATTTTTGTGCAATGCATAGGCTTTTAGTGCCAGTCCATCTGTCCATCCATCCATCATATTATTTTGATGTGGATTTTGTAGTTATTGCATTTTCACATCAAGTTATCTATTTTAGCATATGTGCCAAACTTGTCTGTCACAGGACAGATCATATTCTAAAAGACCTGATTTCAGTCATAACTCAATGTTGCATTTTGCCTTTGAAGGGCAGTATAATTGATAATTACATTTCTATTTCACCACTTGTAAAGGGGTATAAGGGAAAGGAGGAGATGAGAACCGGCTTGGCAATTTACATAATGTTTTAATAATAAAATGAACCAAAAACACACAGAGCAGCTGCCTGTAATTCTCTCTCCCACTCGTACTGCCGTCACCTGCTGCCTTTATCCCTCACGCGCCCCCATCAGGCTGATTGGGGAGTGGGCATGCATTGTTCCATTATTAATCTTAATCAGAAAAATTAATGAGAAATAATCATCATCATTTAATATACAGTGTAGAATAATTACTTATTTAAGCATTTCCCATTTTGTTCAGATTTTAAGTTCTTAATCTTATATGTGATTGATCTCCCCATTTATTATATTTCCTTCCACTCATCTTTGTATTATTCATTGATATTATTTCTCTCCACTCCATCCTTGCATTGATGTGTGCTCTGATTTGTCCTTGTAATTTGCTTTCAGGCTGGAAGTCTATTGCTGTAATTTATTTTTTAATAATGGTAGTATACCAATAATAAGTTTGTAAGGACCCATTTCAATCTTATTATTATGTAGAATTTTAATCTGTTTATTTATTTTAATAGGTATTTTTTAATACTTTTTAATAATATATTTTATATAGGGAATAAGTGTATCATATAGGTGTAATGGGTCTTATGAGCTTAACAATTACACCATGTTACACCAATTACAGACATGCAAACACATTGGATGTTACAATCATGATCCCTAATTCTTGGGTTTAATACATTTAAAAAAATCTATAT